>NW_022883012.1:600000-1013143 GCF_011952255.1 Bombus vosnesenskii
GTATAGGCCTAGTAAATAACAAAATTATTATTAACGTATCATAAAAAATAGGAGATTAATTAATTTAAATTCATTTATTTCCTTCAAAAGTTTACATGCATGTGGTTATAAGCTTATAATTTTAGATTTAAAATTAAGTTTTTACTATATTGTTATTGTTTATTATCAATACGAAAAGATATTAGATTACATTATAATTTGAGATATTCGTTTACACTACGAAACAAAAATAAATCAATATTAAATAGGTTATGTTATATGAACAAAATACTCACTTCAAATTATCAAATTGCTCATCATCCAAACTCCATAATTCTTCCACTTGGGCACCTTGAACACCTTTAATAAAGAGAAATTATATTAAATGCCTTGGAAATGTATAATCTTACAAGAAATAACAATCCAAAATGCAAGTGTTCAAAGCAATCGTCAACAGACACAGATACCTCCTAGCATAATCATATATAAATTATTTTCGACAAAATTAAAGTAATTAGAAGCAAATCTAAATAAAACCAATCAAACTTTACCAAATTCTTTTATTAATTCCGTAAAAACTCCAGGATCGCTTTCAATAAGACACCAATTGCCCGCTGAGTCCGCCATGTTTCATTTCTTTGTCATGCTCCAAAATGTGATACACACTACTCACTACTTATTCTTAATACTCATCTACCGCTTTTACAATTGGAACATGCATACCTACAAACCGATTTACATTGTAATATCACAATGTAACGAAAATTGTTTCCTTAACCAATATTTAACTTAGCATTATGGAAATTAATATTCATACACATTTGAAGAAAAGTAAAAATAAACATTGAAACAATATAATTCAAGTTCAAAGTCTATTGTATAATGGATCACTATAACTTGAAAAAATGAATTAAATAGTTAAGAAATGTCAATTTGAACTTGACAGAATTGAACAGTTCAAAAGCAGAAATAATATCATACATTGTTATGAAATAGAACAGACAAAAACAACTTCCCAGCATTAAAATATTAAAAAGTATTTACATAAAAATATGTAATTTCAGGCTTTCAATTTTTTTTAAAGCTTCTATTACACTAAAGATGGTATCTTGTAATTAAGATTGGTTAATTAAATGATCATAATTGAGGGTTGCATATAGCATCTTAAACATAAAAGTTTTACTCAAATTGCAAGCACAGCCTGATTTATTAAGTGATTGGAATAATAAAACATGAAAAAGTTATACAATCCTTTCTTAGTCATCAATCAATATTATAACACTAAAATACAATTTACACTATGTACAAGCAATAAATTAAAGTTTCAAAATATATTAACTAATTATCATTTACGCTGCTTATCAATTCGCATTATTAATAAGTCGCTCAACAGATAAAATACACTTAATTTACAATAAATTTGAGAATATAGTTTATGCGATAAAAGTAAATTAAAATAATTTTGAATAAAGATGTTTTGATTATTGGTGGAGTGATAAAAGGAACTAATAAAAAAAAAGAAATTGTAGAAAAAAATTGTACATCAATAAATCACACATACCAAATTACATACATTGGCAATACAGATGAACTATTTTTATTTTTATACGTTATAGATAAATCTTGTATTAAATCCAATTTTTTTCATAAGTGATCACAAGCAGTGATAGCATTTGGCTAAAAATTTTATTGAAATGCTCTTGCTGAAATATTGTGATACGTGTAATGAGAATCGCATAAATCTATGACGAGACACTATATGCTGGTTGTATATATTAACATTTCTCGTTGAAGCACCTAACATTGCATTGATTTCGATATTAGTTATTATTTTCTGTTTGACATAATGACGACAGAATATCCTCATACCGCCGCATATTTGTTTCAAATGTTTCCAACTGTTTCGTGAGATCTCCTACTTGTTCTGCAAGTGTTCTTTCCTCCATAAAAGCTTGAAGCTGGGGTGCACTTTGACACTCACGATAAAATGCTCCTAAATCGCTATTGGTGTTTGTTATTGCGAAGGGAGTCTTCTGTAATTGCAACATTTAAAGAGTTTAGTCAAACATTTCTAGTATCTTAAAAATATAGGAACGTTAATTACCAAATCTACCATAATAAAATCATCGTTGGCACTGGTCATTGAACAACTACTCCTTCTCGATCCATTTTGAGAGTTACACTTTGACGTTGTGTTATCATTTGTAAGTCTTTCATTGTTTCCATTGCTGCTATCCGTAGCAATGATTGTTGTTGCAGTCTTTGTACTTGTGGTCTCAGCCACTGAGACTGGAGGAGGTGAGGTTTGTCTAGGAGTTAGCAAAGAGCTAAAAGGTACATCTGGTATAACAAAATCATCTTCGTTAACAGTGACAGGCTTATTGACTACAAATGCTCCAACCTTGATAGTATCACTAAGCGATTTCGACGTTTCTTCGCTAAAATATGAATAAAGAAAGTTTCAATTAATCCAATAGAAACTCATTTCACTTCACAAAACAATTCACTTCACTTACCTTTGTTGATACCTAGCATGACGAGGACTCAAGTCAGAATGGAAATGATCACTTTTTAACATTATTGAATCACGACCAGTATGAGTAGGAGATATAGTCATTTTTGTCCTATATGATACTGATAAATGAATTGTCCCCACTGGTGTACACAACTGACCTACCCTAACATGTTTGTAATTATCACCTGCAAAAAATTGCAATATGTTTAAAATATTATCAATATTATAAGTAAACTTATAAATATAAATCTTATTTAAAAAGATAAAATTAGATTTTAATATAAAATTGATCTATTCTGTACCTAGTGTATGTAGCTGGGGTTCTCCCATATAAATCCTATAACAAATAACATAGGAATCCGGACCTTGCCTCCTACTTAATTTATAAGCTGGAGTAATTCTTGATACAGATAATAACGATTTGAGTAAAATACCCATTCTATTATATACTGTATATGTTACTCTTACAGTAGGATCACTATGCTCTGGCAATACACCCAAACTCCATGTTTCTAAAACCATTGTATCACCTTCAACAGTTCTTAATGAGATTTCGATGCAAAGAGGTATGGTTGAATTTACTATTTCTCCACATAATACTCTTTTAGCTTCGGCCAAAACTTCTGGTAGATCATGGATAGCAAGGTTGAACTGTATAATAAAAGGATATATAAGTAGGAAACTATAAACATCTCGATTAACATATTGGAATTAATATAAATATTAACTACATGTTTTCAATTATGTATTATACATCAATAATAATTTATGCGTTTGTTTGTTATGAATTTTGTATTTGCATAAATTCTTTTCAAACTTTTCTTCAGCATAAAAACCAATAAAATGCTGTTTTAACATATTGAATAAATAAAATATAATGTCATTTAAGAAATTCGAGAAAAGAATAAAAAGATGTTAAAAGATAAATATGTGCATTATCTCTAACATATATATGCAATCAAAATTATTATAAATAGAAGAACTTACCCAATCTGTTCCAGATGAATTTGGCTTGCACTTTGTGCTAACCTTTTCACCTGACCTCGACTGCACAATGATTTGTGCAGCCTTTAATGCCAAAAATTTGGTGAACTTGTCCAAGTCCTTTTTGTCCTGCGTACTCAATTTTAACGTGGACATTTTAACGCTGTTATTTTTTTATGGAGTTCCTTTCAAAGAAACACAGATGTCCAATCAAAAACATCGAATTCCACTAAACTGAATAGAATTTTGAACATATCAAAGCATCTCTTCTTGTCTGTGAAACTACATGGTAAAATCCTTTCTGACGCTCGCACGTGTAAACCATCGCACTCAGATTGGCAAACGATTTCTCCTCTTTCTATGATTCGCTAATGCACATAGTCCAGCCAAAAAACGATAATTTAACAACAGCATAAACATCATATCGTTGCATTGTGTTGCGTACAGCTGCGTGGCAGGTGATACAAGTTAGATCGATTCTGTTAACTAGAATCTAGATTATTGTTGATCAATTATGGAGACAAATTCGAAAGTTTTACTCAAATCGACTGATCAACCTGAATATCGCTTGTCTCGAATAATACGTGCAACTATCGAGTATATAGTTCTTATTTCGCTATTTTTATGACACACTGTGGATCGATTTTATTTCGTGTCGCAATTACCTTAAGATAGGAAGCGTTCACATGAATAACATACGTGAATTTGCCGAGTCAAATGTAAATTGAACTTTTTAAATATAATTTACATTTACAAGATAGAAACACAATAAACGCTTCCTTGTTAAAAGTTCAAAGTAAATTTCGAACCACAGTGCACGCCGCGTTCAGAAAATGACTGTTATTTCATTTTAGGCCTTACATCTGGTAAATAAATCTATCACTATTAAAGCATAGAGTTTTGTAAATTATAGTAAAAAATTAAAAAGTTATTATTTCTTACTTTTTTGATCGCAAATTAATTTTTTTTTTTAATTTCCGGATAGATTATTATATAATGTCAACGTTCTATCAGCTGATTGGTGTCAAATAATGTACAACAGTTGATCAAACCGAAACATCGTTTTCAAAGTATGATTCATACTACTCGTATCGCCTTCTTTTGTTTTATCTCTTCTAGGGAAGTTTTTCCATTTCCCTATATTTTTTACACATTTTGATTGCGGCAAAAGGATTTAGTTATAATTGACTTTGTTCAAATACATTATCTTATTTCGCTCTTTCATCAATTAAATTACAAAATTCAAGTAAATTAGATAAATTATAATCTAATTGTTACATTTAGCGATATATAAACATAAAGGACAGAGTAACGTTTAAAATTAATTAAATTATATTTTTATAACATTAAATGAACTCTTCTCTATAAATTTATCGTTAATATTAAATATAGTTCTAAACTAATATTTGCAATTAGATTAATAATCTATACATAACATTTAATGTATTTTATTCCTCATAATTTTTAAAAGTGTAAAAGATAGAAACAAACTTAATAAACAAAATTGCCTTGAATATAAATTTATATATATATATTACTGTCATGGAAAACAAAAATTACAAATATAGTTCGTGTTACAAAATCTATCACTAACATTATAGAACAGTAATATGTTATAATATGTAATAATGAAAAGCGCTCGAACAATATAAATACGTATACGTATAAAAAGACAATTTTTACATTGCAAGCATAATCAAAAGGTGCTAGGACGCAATCCTTTTCCTACGTGATTAGGACAAGTTAATAATATTTAGTTTTCTTAACAATAAATCATAGTTTCAAAATTGAAATTAAGATTATTATCGTATCTCTTTTAATTTTTGTTCTGGAGATAAAAAAGAAATTATCACTTGTTCGTGATGGATTTTGAGGTATACTCTTCTATCGATGTATGATTTGAGGTCTATTTTATAACCATAAAATTGACCTTCTATCTGCGATGTTCATATTTAGTGCTTATGTTGTAAATGCACGGTAGTTTTCGTAAAAACTTCACGTACGGCAATTGAAGTGAAATTTTGTGAATGTAGATACGTATAATTATAATATATATGTGTTCATGTACTGAATTATCCTTGTATACATATAGTTACCAGAAAATCTGAAAGAAGATAAAAGGAAGAAGTGAGACAAAGAACATGAGTACATATACATTGTATGATTGTACATAAGAATGTGAGTGATCTAATGAGATAATTAAGACTGGTATAACAACAAAAGTAGTTTATTGAATATTATGTACGAATCCTGAATGATGTAATGACACCACGTGACTCGCAACGTGGATGTTGAACATTGGCATTTCACCTTATATTCTTTTTTGTGAGGATTTGTTATACACCGTCTGTCTCTTATTACGCTACAAAATGTCCCATCTATAAATTAGAGATCTGTATGCAAAATAACAGATATATGATATACTTTTAAAACTTTTTTTTTTTTTTAATTGCAAATACCAAAAAAATAAAGACGCAAGATATCTCGTTCATAGCATACGATATTGCGTCGTGAAATATCTCGTTCATGAAAGCTTTCGGTATAAATTTGTACACGAAATATCTCATCCGCAAATGTGAATAGGTTAAGTCATTTCTGCGACTTTGTTATAATACAAAATTGTTTCTAATCATGATATAAAAAAGAAATAATGAATTGTATCTTGTAATAATATTTTCAATGTTTAATATAAGAAAGCCGTTACTTTTATGGTGGACTGTACAGTCACACCACACAGCATGCCAACTGCAATGGAAATTTCCACTGAAGCAGTCGATTGCCACCACCTTGTAGACGCTTTGTAGCCGCGCCTAAAAACCAGATTACGTCCGCTAGGAGACTAAACCGAAGGCCATCCTTATATTTTCAATCGATTAATTTCAATTGGTTAGATTTGCGGTTTTCTGAGGCATCTAGTAATTTGACTACATTCTTTTCAATATAAAATTTAATTACAAATGTCAACGACCGTTTTCCTTGGAGTAAATTTGAATTTTTAATATTATAAGAATTTTTTTATGATATTTTATTTAATTCATATCGACTTTGTTTTCTAGAATGACAGTGTAATAAAAATGTTATATTACTTGAATACTTATGTTACTATGAATTACGTACTGTTTGCATAGCTCTACACATGTCTCTTTAGTTAGGATTTAATCCTGAAGAATTTGAAATCCTCTCTATAGACTATATATACACTATATGCACTACAGACTTTAAATGTAATTATAGTACAAAGTTTCTTTTTTATTCAATGACATAAAAAGCCAGTACTGATCTAAGAAATAAAATTAGAAGAAAATTTAACAAACAATTTTGGGCTAGAAAAATAATATACATCGTAATTAAAATAACGTTCCATAAAATCGTTTATATGTAATCATTGCTTATTCGTATCCCTTTCTTAATAAAATTTGTGTACATTACAGTTAAGGTTCCTGCGCTGTGATTCGAAGGAGTGCCATTATCAGCGTGCAATGTTTCCATTCGTGGAATTTTTGGCGGCAACGGGTAAATATATAAATAAAAAGTAGAATTTTAGATCAATCTGAATGTATATAAAGAACTGAATAAAATAATACTGTTAAGCACATATATATGGATTAATTAATTGGTATCATTCAATCATAAACTGGCTGTGATTGCAATGGTAGTGACATAAACACAGTTGCGGTGATAAGTTGACTTTATTCATAGAATAAGAGCCGTACACTTTGATCGAAAATAAACTCCATCAAGCTGAATATGCAAAAGCTACTCTATATTCTATAGGAACATTAATTTTATTTTTAACTCTAATATAATTTATATGTGATAGAATTATGATCAAAGATACTAAAGATGTGCTGCGTTTAAAGTAAAATCATTCCACATCAAAATGTAGAGCCTCTTATGCGAACAAAGTTCGAAAGGAAATTGCGGCGTAACGAGGACATGAAATGGCCATGGAATGATGACGCAAAAGGAAAAAACTTGCTTTTGACTTTTCTCTGACGTAGAATCGTTCATCTCGATGAGAAATACGTTAGGAATTTTAAGCTGAAAATGTCGCGGCAGACGTCTCAAGAATAGAACGTCATATGCGATCTACGTTAGGAACATCACTTACTTTTGACAGGAAATGTACTCGGGGGTCGAGAGGCCTCGCATGGCCTGGTCCCCTCTCAAGATAAGAAGGCCTAAGGGGCCCGGTTGGACGTTTGCCATAGCGTTTGCAATACTTCCAAGTCTGTGTATTAGAAACGTACTCTGTTCGATCAAGCCAGGATACGATCAACCACATGTAACGAATGTCCTTCCTTCAAAAAGATTCATCCTTTATAATTTGAGGTTTCGTATACGATTCGAAAGTGCGAAAGCAACGAGAGAATCGCATACTCCATTAGAGGTTATGTTTTAATTTGATATGTCCGATAACCGTACAGGATACGAATAAGCTTTACTTCCTTACTGAGTTAAACGTTGGAAAAAGTCTATAGTATTTTCGCTTAATAGAATTGCAACTTTATCTCAATTCGAGGAAGCGTTAACATATTTGTAATTTTTTACGTGTTAAATCTTTAGGTCGTATGCTCTTTTTTGAGAGTAGGAAAGATATTTACGCATGATTAAGAAAAGAATTAATACTCCAATTATGTTACACGATCGTCGAGTTTCACCAAACATTGGATGATGTTACAAAGAAATACGAAAAATTCATACGACATTTTATAAAACATTAATAAGTGCGTATCAGTAAACTCTATATTATGCCAAACGAAGAGTATAGTGAATATATGTGTGTAATTCATGATAGAATAAATGCCATTTGTTTCGTTAGCAAGCAAGTAAATGAGTGATTTACGTGGAATGTAATGCGTAAATCACGTTATTGTATCTACAATAAAATATGTATAGCTCGGAAACGCAATTTTTAATCAGTTCATTTTATTCAATTACATCGAAAAAATGTAATTACAGGATATCGCAAAACTTTCAAATAAAAGCTTTAGTACATATAGGTTTTAGTGAGATAATTATTTGTTTAAACAAATCTTTATTTTCTTCATATTCACCTATACGAATTCTTGCAGTATCAAATAGTGCAGAAAGAGAATTCTACTAATATGTAGGTAAGAGTAAAAGAAAATTTGAAACTATAATTTGCGTATTAAAATAAAAGATCTACGCAAGCATTAAAACACAAGGTCGAATTTCGTACATACATATCTATGGCGTGAAGTCACGTTTATGACTGCAATATAAGCACGTGTTGCTACGTATCCGCTGCTATTTTACGATGATAACGTTAGTAAACGACACTCAAGTAGCAGTTATAATTATTATGACTCGATCTTTTTCTCGACATCGGTAGATCTTTTGATCCGACAACGCATTGTGCAAAATGAAGAAATAAAAGAATAAAAAAGATCGAAGAGGATATTAATTATTAATTATCAACTGTTAATATAATATTGTTACACACATTGTAATTGTAATAATGTTGTACACAATGCTATTATTTATCAGCTTTTAATACAGCTAATGCTAATACTGCTATGACACATTTATATGACACATTATATTTATCAATATTCTCATGAATATTATCGTATTATCATGCACATGGTTATTACATTATTACATATTTACATACAAAGACCTTTGATACTTTGATTTTTTATACTTATCGTGTGTAATCTATATTTATATATCTCTTGTTTTATTTACGAATGTATGCTAAAATGCTCTTACATATTTTTACTTTTACAACGACCGTGGTTGGGGTTCAACTGGCTGTTCCTTAGAGTGTTAGAATGTGCAAATTGTTCATTTATAAATGTTAAGTAACTGACGGTACTTTCCACCGATAACGCCAAAATGTTTCAACCGCATGTTATGCAATTGCAGAATTATGTAAGCAACAGTTTCTCAACACTTTGTAGTCATATTATATCTCCCAATAAGAAAAATTTCGTATGTGTTGTGTACATTCGAGGTATAAATATGTTTTAGAAACGTTGCAAGTCGTCTGAATTTTTTGGCTTATTCTTTTAAGTTATAACGAAGTAATTTATAGATCACACAATCACGAATTGCTTAATTCTGTTAGTTAGCGAGATGCCGAATAGTAATTATGTACTACTTTCTAGCCAGTATCGGGGAAAACTGGTTTTAATAAATACCTAAATTTCCATAAAATAAAAGGAAATCGATCGAGTTTTATCACGCAGATGGAACATGTATGCTAACAATAAATGATTGGTAACAGCATCTTGTCGTAAGCGTTACTGATTAAAACTATGAGATTATATTCTTATCAGACCTTTTAACAATGCTAGAAGGAAGTATGTATTCGTATGTAGCTCAATTCGTCTTCGTATATAGTTATCAATTTACGGTATCTCCAGTATAGTAATAAATCAGTAAATCTTCGCGTGATCGCCAATCAATCTCTGTTATGCTCTAACGAGTGCAATAAATCACGACAACGAGACTAATTTGTTGAAAATGATTTTCATAAACGACAATAATACAATCTGTCACGAAGTACATACGCGCGAGAAATACTGTATCGTCAAAGTGTATGTAAATCATTAATACCAATACATTGGACGAATGTATTGAATTTCATTAACAATATCTTCTCAATTACAAGCAAGATAATATAAAGTAGCAAAAAAAGAAAAAAAAGAAAAGAGAAGAGAAAGGAAGCAAAGGAGCTCTCTCATCTTCCAAACCATTTAGTAACTGTTACCGAATTTTCTAGGCCTCAGGTAACGTTTTATACAGCACATATACGACGAAACTTATAGCTGCACACAAAAACAAAGTCGAATATAGTTCTGACTGCGATCGTGGAAACAACTCAAGTGACGTAACGTAAACAGCATCATCGACATAATAGCCTATTTTCCTCCACTGAAAACAAAGTTCAAGTCTCAAGGACGGTGTTGTTCGCACGAGGATAGCTTTCGTCCTGGCGCGATGATTTAACCAAATCTGGCCTGGATACACACGCGCGTCCGATTCAAGGGATTCATGTGGGCGAAGGACCAATACCATTGTGATGCTTTCGCGAAGTTTTTGCATGTATCTGCGTCATCGTTGTCCATTTATCTTATTGCGACCTATATACAGGCCTTGGAAGCATCGATCGCAGACAGTGAGGCGCTCTGAAAATTCTCATTTGAATTCTGTCCGATTTTCGCACATCCTTGCAATATCTTTGGATTGGATCGACGAACGATCCATCATAAATAGATGGTGTTTTTTACTGAGACATCGATGGATGGCTCGATAGACAAACGTATGTACTATTTATTGAGTGTTTGCTTACAGTTTTGTTTGCGCAAAATGTTCGGGATTCTGTGGGTTGTTTGTTTGTGCATGGATATTGATAGTGTGATCGATGTGATAAGCAGCCTCGTTTGACAGGCAAATGAAGCAGTTCTTTGGAATGAATTCGAGATTTGAGAATGTACGATGGAATCTTTATCATAGAAAACAGCTTCTATTATTTATGTGCAAATACTAGGCTCGTAAAGCCTTTTCTTAAATGACGTACACTTACTGCCGGATATTTGAGTTCAATTGTATGGTGTCGGGTGTGAAATAGAAACGCTTTTTGTTACGCTTCCGTCAAGCAAGATTATCATATCGAGACGAATAAATGAAATCTCAGGTAATGATAGTATCGATGATTAGAAATCACTGGCGCATTTGCAGTTACGACGTTAATCCGTGCGACCAAATACGATTAAAATAAGAATGTCTGCAAAACTTTTGCAATGAGTAGAAATTAAACGGAACATGGACAGTATCTCGTGCACCACGATCGAGTATGCACGGTATCAAGTTTTTGCATTTAAACTCGGTATATTAGATTATAATGAAAACTTGAATGGATACTTTCACGAGAAATCGTTGATGGATATACAATTTCCCCATCGTTAAATCTTTGAAAGTTACGTTTTAAAAGACAAATGAACAAAAAAGAACGAGGATAGGCAATGAAAATACAAAATTATAATGGAATGTAGGTTACTCGCATATTTAAATTTCTTAATTTTCGACTATTTTGACATTTAATCAGGAATGCTCGCTACAAATTATAAGTATAATCATATACAGTTTGAATATTTTCCAAATAATATGGTAACTAAAGTATTTTCAATAATGCAAGTATGTTTACTTTTTTCGGACATGAAATAACTAAGTAGGAAAGATAAACTATAAACATCTATCCAAAATATAAATATACGCTCGTGTAAATGGTACATACATACATGATACATGCGATATTACATATATCAAAACGGTGTTCTCAATGCGCCACATAGAGGTCACCCATATTCTTATTTCTAACTAAGCTAAACCTAACCTATACTTTTATTCAAATAGAATACAGGAGTAATAGTATCTCGATAGTTTTATTCTTCTTCTTACTCTGCCTGGTGAAATCTACAGAATGTTTTTCAGATCAACTATCAGTATGATGTACGAACGGAAACAAGCAAAAAAGTTAATTGAAAATAACGAAGTTCATTCTAGCTGCACGTTCTGACAAAGGAAACCAAGTAAGTACGAACTTCGCGAATTCCTACCGGATGGCCTCGTAGTGGAAAATTTTCTTTCGCGTGGACACGTTGTGAAACGGAGCCAAGCGAGTTTCGCATTACCTACGATATCAGCGTCGTTAAATTCAAATCTTGAGCGTAATATCGTATTGCCGTGACAAAGCTTCGCTGCGCCACCGGTCAACGGTTTCGTATTTGATTGTGGCGCGATCTTTTACACGATGCCACCGCGAAAATATGCGTAGCCAACAAATCCACATGCTTCGCGGGCGCAACAACGTATACGTTGATTAAATTCATTCTGATTACGACGTATCTGCTCAATATGAAAATAACGCGGTTGCTTTAACTAGATCAGTGTTGGATAATGGTGACAAAATGTCATTCACTGATATGATCAGTATTTGTGTGTCTTTAATTTGACGTAAGTTTACTTACGCTCGATACGAGGTTATGAAATTTATATTTATATATATTTTAAAATTTATACCTTTCGATTATATGGAAGTTGTCGATGTTTGCATTTAGTACCGATTAATTTCATAGTTAGGATGAAAGCGAGAAAGTGAGATATGCAGTGGCTCATGAAAAAATATTTGAATTACATGTATATTATGTGCATTATACATTTGATGAAATTTTTATACATTTTATACATTTTCAGATCCGTTCTAAATTTTACCAATATAATCACGATACATATGCCCCGTTACAGTGCTAATGAGATTTCAAGATGTTCTGAATGATATATACGTAAAAAGTTTCTAGAAGCGTTCGAATGCTTTATATTCGATTAAATACTTTATATTTATGTTCGAGTTACTGTATATTTCAAAGATATTTCATAGGATTCTTTTCAATGTTGCTCATTTTATATACAAATTTCTGGTGCTATCAATTAAACGAAAGAGTAGCTGAAACAAGCTGCAGAAAAATGGATATCATATATCCAAGTGTATAAAAATCTTGGTGAAGTAAGTAAGATACTGTGTTAACAACTCGTAGATTTTGAATGCGACGGACATCCATAAACCATGTTAATGTTTTGCGATCTTAAAACGAAAGAACGTCGTTCTGGTACATGCATAAATAGCGTGTATTTGTTACGCACAAGTCATACGGTAACGTCGTGTCAACTACTTGCAGTTTTTGCATATGAAAGGGCGTGTCGCCACATAAAAGAATCACATCTTTCGTTTTAATGCGATTGGGATGCGTAACACGCGCCGATTTTTTATTCTGAATCAAAGACAACGAAATTTTACACGAGTGAAAGATTTCATTGAGCAGCGGCATAAAAAAACGACATCCCCAAAGTATTTTTGTCATAAATAACTCGATCCTAATTGAAATTTAAATTTTGTGTAACTTTTTAAAATTCCATTCGAGAAAGAATGAAATTTTCATATGAAAGTGTGCAGCAAAGTTGTTGAAATTGTTGTTCAACGAATTGTAATTAATTCTTAAAGTTAAAAATATTCCATCGTATTGCAGATGGAGACTGCGCCTGTTGTCGCAGTCCCTTTTCTCCATTTTACTCGAAATTTTCTTTCTTTATCGTTGAAAAGGGTCATTTTTTATCTTTTCCTTGAAACGAGTTTGTTAGCCTTTATCTCGCTGTTCAAGTGACACTGAATTTTCCTCGAGAGGTAAATCGTTGCATTAGTACTCTGTCGAATTTTTTTGTTTATTTTTTTTTAATGTTGAGAGTCTGAACAGAAAATTATATTTTCTTCTACCGTTAAATAGGCACGCTAAAATATTGTTTGCTGTACGAGATGAAACGCGAAGTTATAAATCGGTTAGAAAATGATGAAACCGTATCCATCTAGTCGAATACGATACTCGAAAGCGAACAGTCTTTAACGTGAAAAAAGTATGGAATGTAAAGCACGGTGAAAATATACAAAGTTGTGGTAAAGTTGCGAAATTGTTTCGCACTCTTTAATAATTCTCTATTAATAATTGGCAGACACAAAAATTTGTCTTGAAGCTATTGGACATACTCAAGTGAATTCGATGCGTTTTGATACGAGAAACTTCGATTAAGAGGAAACCAAGCCAACGACGCACTCCAATTCTAAAACTAATTTTTGTTCGCAGATCGTGCTCGCAAAAAATAACGGTGGAGAACCAAAGAGGAGAGAAGAAGATAACGAAAAAAGAAATTAACGAAGCCGATGATTTATTCGCGTCTGTTATTACCGGTCGAAAACGCCGCTCGATAATGTTAATGCGTCGATTGGTCTGAGGGATGCCGACAACTGTTCCCGTAATTGACAGAGGTGAAAGAGACGTCTGCGGCAATTCGCTCGAAACAAGGAGTCAACGATGCCGTTAACCTCGATCCCGAATCGGCCAAGTAGATCGGTACCGATTTACGTTGATCGAACGAATCGACATAACGTCGACGATGATTCTTTCGTTTCTAATCATGGATTCGACCTATGCCCACTATGTTTATTATTAGGCGATGGAAACGAACGAGTACGTGTACGAACGATTACGCGAACGTTAACCGGAGGTCTTGCTAAGGCGGCTCGATTCGAGCAGGAGTAATTAAGGAGCGCGTCGGCCGACTGGTTTCGATCTTAATTCTTTATTTGACGAATGCCAGTTAGGCGACGCTGTTTCTCTAGGATTCCATCGCGAGAAATACAGTAGTCGCGCAAAGAAACGGAAAATCGAACCAGGCTATTATGCGGGAAAATCCAACGACAGTGACTGCCAAATTAATGGGGATCGTTCGATTCTTTAGGAAAAGTAAAGAGGTTGTATTTTATAATTACTATTTATATATAATTAATATTTTATAATGTAATTTCCTCTTATTCCGTTGATATGTTTGTCCGTTTCTTGCTGGGGAAGCTAGTGTACGATAGCGCTTTTTCATAATAAGGAAGTAGAAATACGAAATACAAATTGTCTTACTATTTTAATTTAAACGCTGCTTCCGAAGGAAATGAAAATAACGTTGCTATATCGTATAACTAATCCTTTATCGAAATCAAATACGCTTTCATTTTTCTTCATCAGCTTTAATCCGTATTTTATTTCGAACAAGAAGGTGCGTCGACATTCGTGATGATACGTTTATCGATATTGTTAACAAAAGCTGTTTATTACGCGTAAAACGATATTGCGTGCATTCCAAGAAGACACACAGCACAGATACGCAAACGTTGAAGTAACAGACACAATAAAAGGAAGTGCAAATTGAAAAAAAAATTATTAGACGCATCGCTTTAATCTGCATTCTGCGCACACATCGATAGCAAGGTGTCAACGATGTTATTAACCCTGATCCTCGGAGAATTGGAACAGGCTCGAAATAAATAACGATGAGGTCATAAAATTGACGAATCTTGAATGTTGACACGTGCGCGAGCGGTTATCTTAGCGGTGTCGATGAAACGGGAAGCGGAAAATATGCGAAATTATGTGAGTCACCTATCACCGTGAGAATACGTATTCGTTAAAAAAACCGTATTTCAGCCGTAAGACAGAAACGTTGATCATATTTTATCTTGCTCGTATGAATTTTGACAAAGATCGTTGAAACCAGTTTCGAAGAAGGAGCTTTTAAATCGCGTTTAAATCAATTCTAGAATTGCAGCCATGGGCGAGATTCCAAATCATGCGAAAATATGACTAAATAAATATCCGATGCATTTAAACATTTCCAACGACATCTCCAATCAAAGTATGAAACGACGTATTGTCAGGAGATAGCAATTATCACGACGATATCGACATGTACGAGCGCGATTATTTGAAAGCTATTAAGAAAATGTTTCTGTTGTTGTGTGTTGTCATGAGAAATACCTACATATGTAGGTATTCGCGTGGCATGCGATAAACTTGCTTATGGATAGTGAAATCCGGTAATACCGCGAACAGATAATCAAATTCCATGATTGATGATCTACGTCGTAAAATAATCAAACGAAACTGTTATTTCTAGCTAAGGATATTTACGACTTCAAATATTATCTTTCTTTTAGAACGTTGTCTGCGGGGAAGAAACCCATGAATGAACGTATATATTTCGTAATTCTTGATTCAGATCGCAGCAAGCCAAGAAAACAGTTCTCCCTTTTCGTCGTCGAGAGTGAAAAGAGAATGAAATAAATTATAGTTGCCAGGGAATTTCAGAATCGATAATCCGTGAATCTGCGCTTTTAACGCGTATTATATATGATTTGCTGTTTCGTTCCTTTCGCTATTCGGACGATTCGTCACGAGAAACGATTTAGCCGATTTGAAGATCTCGAAAGGACTATCGAGATGGCTATTGAATCGCCATTTTATTTTTTTTTTTCGCTAATACTTTTATGCACAGTCGCAATATAAGTGCGTGTATTATCGATTGCATGGAAAACGTCATTGATATTTATTATTCTCAAATTTATAGACATCTATAGATAGACTAGAGTCTTACGGAGATTTACAGATAAACGTCTAAGGCTACAGAATTCCTTATTGTCGAGGGATGAAGAAATAACGAAATTCCAGAATTACGTCTTTTCTACGAAAACTCGTAGTCATTCGTTTTCCCACTTTTTGCGCAGAGACGTTAGTCTTATTCGATAAAAGTTTCCGCGTCGATTAACAGGGAAGATATTGGAACGTCCTTGGAAGAAACGAAGCAAATATATAGAACTATGCGCTAGTTGGCAAAATTTCATTTTAAACGAAATCGTCCTATCGATACTGCGAAACAACGTTTCTCCCTTTTGCCAATAGTTACGGCAAACAGATCGATACACGCATCGACCGTGTCCTTTGGTCCGATTCCAGATTCGGTAATCGGTGATTTTACGTTACGACCAATTTCACACTCAACGACGACGATTACCGATTGACTCCGGCACGGGATAATAGGGAGTTAACGAATGGAGGGAAAAGTTAAAGAGCGTGGGGTGCGCGAGGAATTTAGAAATTCAGAAATTCAGAAATTCAGAAATTCCTAGGAAGCGTTACTGCGCTGGATGTGCCAATCTGCCGATATCGTTAACCTTGATTCTATAGCAGGCCGAACATCGGCCGATGCAAGACGATTATTAAGCCTGATAGGCGGATAATGATGCAAAAATGCGTTCGACGTAAATGGATTTGGCATGTGCGATGGGAGTGGCGAATGGTTTCGCAGGCGAAAAAGGAGACGGGTGAAAGAAAAAGAGGTAAAAACGAGCGTCACGCGTCGAGCTCGAGGAGGGGGTGAGACGTATAGACGAGAAGGGAGAGGGGGGAAGGGAGAATCGTTCGGTTAGTTGATGTTATGTGACGGAGAAACGAGAAAGAGAAAGGTAGATCGAAGAAGAGGGATAGAAAAGAAGAAAACGCCGAAGCAGAGGAAGAAGAAGAGAAAGACGATGGAAGTGGTGGCAACGACGCTGGCCCTGCCGACGGTGGTGGTGGTGGTGGTGGTTAGCGTTGTCGGTAGAGGTGGTGAACATCGTCCGAGAACCCGGAGAAGTGAACGTTGACCGTGATCAGGAGGGTGCAGTGGGGGTTCGAGGTTGTGTGGAGCACGATGGTGGGGGAAAAGCATAGTTACCGAGAGGAGCTTAGCCGTTAGGTCGTTGAGTGGTTCGTGGTTGTGCGTGCGTGTTCTTGCGTGTGCGTGTGCGTGCGTGTGGGTCTGTATGCGTGTACACGTACGGTCGTGGGTACGCATGTATTCGGATACGAGGAAAGGGACGAAGGAGGTACTGCCGCGGAGAAGAGTGGGAGAAAGAGGCGACGGAACTGCGCGCCCGCGGCCTCCCACGTCGCGAATCATTCCTAGCCGAGTCTTTTCGACGCTCGCGACGCTTCTCCAGTTCCATTTCCAGAGACACCGATCCTTTTCGATATTTCGTCTTTATGCACGCTTGTCCGGAAACGACACGGTTCTCCACGTCGTGACAGCGTGTGCGCCTTCGCTGGCTCCGAGTGGTGTCGCGACGTTCCAAAAGCTGCCAATTTCCACGCACGATTTTCGGTTTCTCTGCTACGTATACACACGTACATCCTATTTAGCCCTTTTGCCTTTCGGTGGAAGTTTCGCCTGTTCGGTTCCCCGTTTCCCACACTCGCAGATTCCTTTAGCTTAGTCACATCCCCCAAGAGCGGCCGAGAGACAGAGGCAAGGAGAAAGCGTAGAGAAAAGTCTGTAAAGAAAGGAGGAGGATCAGTGCAAGCACGTCCGTTCGCGAGGTTGATTCGCAATCGTCGAAAGTAAAACGGTTCGTTGGTTCCCGCCCGACAAGGCTGTGTAGTACACGCGGTTCTCCTAGGATATATACCGACACGCCACCCACCGTTTGTGTATGTGCCACTTTGTCTGCACGCGTGTTGGTACCATACGATCACGGTTGCGGTGTTCGCACCTTCCAGAAGTGAATTCGACGATTCGGGCCGAACAGCAGCCGGACCAGCCACTTTAACCGCCTGGCTTGGTCTTCGATCGATCGATCGGAGAGAAACTAGCTCGTTAGAGCCCGAGGAGAGTAAACGTACACAGAGGCTCATTTTTGATACACGAGATCGATCGTGATTTTTGACCAGGATGTCGCACAAGATGCTGAGCCAAGGAGCGCCGGTTCACGGGGGCAGCTCACAGGTGAGTTTTTCCACAATTAGCCTGTTATTTTCCCTTTTCTTTCCTCTAAACGGTTCCGTTTACGTTCGATCCTCTCATCGATCGCTCGCTAGCTTTCTAATTATTCGCCAGTGTAACTGGAAAATAACGCGATTCTCTCGCATAGCTGTTGCGCGTTGCGTAACGATGTTCCATTAAAAATTCGCAGTGAAACGCTGACGAAACAGGTTTATTGGCGGATTAACGGTTACATCGTCGAATAGGAGCGGTCATTCGATTGCGTGAGAATTAATTAAATCCCGACGGAAGTGTGTTCGACCGCGGCACGCGTATAAATAGACGTGAGACATCGCGAGGGAAATCAAAATTAACACGACCGAAATGGAAGCGCCGATTTACATATAAAAATTCGCATACCGTTCGTAACCTGCAACGTACGAACTATTGCCAAACGATCTCGTTCGAGAGGCTGCAAAATGTAAGCTAACCAACCGATTGTACGGATCCTGTAAACGATTTACGAAGCGCTCGTAGTCTACAGTCTATATACCGTAGTGACGGTACGTAAATTCGAAACCAAGCAACCTAGTAATAGAGATAACGATGTTAGTCTTTCCGTCGGAAGCACGGAATTGGCGGTTTAATCTTCACCTACAGACCACCGTCTCGGAGAGCAGTTTGAATGTTTATCTCGTCGTCGTTGTTTCATCGATCCAGTGAACAATTTCAGGGCCTACTTTGGCGTACGAGTACGCTCAATTGGAAAACATCTTGATGAAAAAGTATCATTTTTATTTATTTATATTATAGTTATAGACGGAATAGTTGTTTATGAAATCGCGATTTCAACGAGCGACCGATCGAATTTTCATCGATCCGAAAAAAATCGGCACGCAAGTGAAACGACTTTCGTAGGCGATTCCTCGTTCGAATACGTGGAAGCCTCTGGTGTATTGGAGCATGCGATCGCCACGTGTTTCTCTTTTTCTCTCTGTCGATTGCCGCGAATTCCAGCATCGCACGTTGCTTACGAAGCATCGACTAATCAACCAATCGTTTCAACCTGAATTAAGTGTCACGTGAAATTAATAAAACGAGGTCGGGAAAAAGTGCGCTGTTTCGCTAATCGCTTCGTACTCTTTCCCCACTCTGTTCCCTCTCTTCTTCCTTCGCTTATTTATTTTTTTCTTGTCCATAGGTGTTTCGCGGATACTTTCCATTGTTACTCAATCGTGAAATCATTGCACGCAACCCGTGAGTTGGACGGTTATTAGAACGCGAGAATGTTTCCGTTTCGTAGCGGAAATCAAATTCCTCTTCGTTTCGCTTCCAGTATTACGATGAATCCGTTAAGACGACCTTTTTTTCTGGTATCGACCAAGTTTCGCGATCGCGTTAAAATAGATTAATTCGCCGTCTGTAAAAACAGAGGTGAAGTCTGTTAAAACAGAATGAAAAGGTTAGAACGAAAATGGGGCAATTACGTTCGAAGTTTGGAGCGGCGAGATACGTTCGTTACGATTATTTAAGATCGTATGGCGAGATTAACTCGTACAGTTGCGATGACCTAAAAGAAATTCATTTCTGATCATTGGAAGCGAAGGAATCTGCGTGGTACGAATCAGAATATACATCGGTTAATTTCTCTTTCTTTCCAATTCGGTACAATGAATTCTCTGCATTTATCCTTTATGATTTACTTATTTACAAATTTTCAGCATTATATTATCGATAATACACCGAAGAAAGAATAAATCTTTTTGCGATGAAAATACGATTAGACGTATTTTTTAGCGAAAGTTAGTTTTCCAGTCTTGGATTAAATCCGCTCGCCTGAATCAGCGAGCACTCGAAGACAAATAAATATTTCAGAGTATAGGTACAGTTAAATCAGAATTTTTCAATGACGGTTAACCGATACGGAAGTTGGAATCTGTTACGATAAAATTATCGTTTGTATGCTTTTCTTTTTTTTTTTTTCTTTTCGTGATATCGTGCGCGTTCTGTTAAGTAGTGCGATACGCGACGAGCGTTTAATAACCGTGATATTCGAAGGTTCGTGACACAGAAGTAGCCATTTTCTTCGGAAATATCAACGATGGATAGGACAAGGGCTTATCGAAAGAATTCGTCCAATCCATTATAGATACGGACTGAACGAAAGAAATTCGGGTCGTAAAGAAACAAAGTACTTTGTAACGTTCATCGATTTGCAATTGTAAAGTGTTGCCTCGTGATCCAACTATGACTTGCACATGTGCAATTGTTGCGATCAACTCTTGAAAAATTATCGTCGCCATCGTTATCTTTCGACGATTTTGATACCGGAGACATTGGCAAACCTTGGTTCGTCAACTCGTATTTGAGTCACCGATAAAACTTAATTAAGAGTAATTGTATGAAACGAGACGAAGGATAAATAAGAGAGCGTGGGTTGGTGGTATAGGTACGTATACGAAACGTCGTTAGAAGAGCGTTACACGCGTTATCAAGAGCCAAGTGATAAAATGCAGCGACGAATCACGGCCGATTCTCTGCCACTATTTACTTTCTAATCTCACGAATTCAACGGGTTCTTGCCACATCGTCCTGCACCAACGTCTGTCAATTTGATCGCGAGATCTAACGTCGAGGCGCTGTGCCCGGACCGCGATCGCGAGCTGGTTTCTCCTCCGTAAATCGCAATTTTTTTATTCCGCCAATACGAATATGTCGAATCGTCGGATTTAACGAAGTCTGAAATTCTACGCTCTTTCGATTCTCCCGGGGAAAAGCGAGAAATTCGAAAATTTAGACAGATCGTTATAACAGTTTTCTTTCGATCATTTCGTAATAAAAATTCCCAAGTAACTAATTTCATATCTTTTCGTTCGGCAAATTTTTATTGGAAGTCGTGTTTGTTCGGAACCTTTGCCGGAAGACGAAACAGCTTCTTAGAGAGCGCGTGAATTCGACGTCGTCATTCTGTTCTTTGCCTACTTTAAACTAGATGTGTCTTGTTATATGCAAGAGCCGGCTTTAAATTTAATCGTTAAATCGGACGTTGATAAGTGGCGCAAACGTTTCTCTCATTTTTACGTAGCCGTATCTTAAAAATCAATTTTTGGTGATCAGTCTTAATGAAATTGAAATTTAGGTACGCTTTATGATCTTCTCGTTGACATTTAACAATTTAGTTTTGCGACAGTCAAACGTCTATTATCGAATCAGCTTTACAAAATTTTGATTTTCATCGATAGCGCTCGAAAGACCATTGGCAAAGTAATCGTATTAAATAGAATTTACTGCCTTCGGTAAATTAGGATAACATCGATCGTAGACGGCAATCTCTTTTTTCCAGCAAGATAACTTTCTTCTCATCTTTGAGCGCGTTCTCGAATGAGAATAGTTGAAACGAAACTCGTTCGTAAGTCTTGTTGCCAGCCAAATTTACCGTGCAAAGACGCGTAAGAGGATCTCGTTTAACTTTTTCACTGGGCGAACGAGTTTTTCGAAGGGTCGTTTTACGCAGGCAGAAGTTGATCCCGACAGATATTTCCGGCGAACGACCTTGCCCGACTATCGTCTCCAACAGGCCAGAGCCCCGTTACGGTACACTCGAATTACATCCGTCAACTGACACTCGCGATACGACTCCGTTTATCGAAACTCCATTTATTGGGAAGAAATCTTAATTACTTTCTTCCAGACACGTTTCGTTTCGTCGAGGCGTTTTCCAGCGATTGTCAGTCACACGTTGTTTACACGTTGTTTCCAGTATCGTATAAACGAGACGGACAGTTGCTTATCGATATATTATAGAGTATTATGTATATTATAGAATATTGGAAGCGCAAAATAAGTCTTTCCGTGCTTTGTCTATCGATAGGAAGTAATATCGCTCGACCAGAATGGAAGCTTCGACGCGTTTCGGAACCATACATAGTGGGGATAATCGACAACTCTGGTTTATGTCATCTCGTTTGTCCTTCGGGTGTAGATAGGCGGAATTCTATTGTATTCTGATTGACAGGTTAATCCTTTTGATTTCGCTTGAACGACCATGATTCGTTTTAAAATTTCATAAATGCGAATATAACGTTTCTATGATCTCGACCGTGTCCTTTGTTTATCAATTTTCATTCGTATTTCGGGTATCGCATGCTTTACAAGGGAATAAAAGCTCGTTCTTACCTTCTGTGACATCTAGTTTCTGCTTCGACCTCGATCCATTATAATCGACGAATGGGCGTAGTTTTCCACGCGACTTGGTTACCGAACGTTGACTTCTTCCGTCCACGAACCGTCTGTGATCGATGAATCGAGTCCAGTTCGAACGATCGTGTTTTTCAGATCTTTTCGTTGTTTAGCTTTACACCGTATCACGTAGACAAGCAAGCAAGAAAATCTGTAGTATCGATGTAGTTTTTTTTTTTTTTTTAACGCTGATTAACGTAGCTTTCTTAGTATCGAACCACAAGTTTCATTAAACTCTAACAAATTTGTATCTTTGCTATAGAGATGCGTACTTGGGCTTTTTAACGAAATTTTGAGGAATTCTTGTCAGCGACCCCGTCGTAATCTCTTCTGGTAGTCGAGCAATGGCAGATATTTTTTTATAAGAATTTATCACGTAATTTCCACAATTTGCCATCGAGTATTTCGATTATCGCGTAATCAGCCAACGATTGCGCAACGGTGCATTCTGAAACATCTTTTCCAAGTGATTTGTCATTCTTTGTTGAAAGAGACGTTTATCTTTATTAGTCTTCTTAATTACTTGTATCTGTCATCCTAATATCCATAGTGGCAAGATAGGTACTGCAATTCTGCATTTATTAAATCGTTTCAGCCGTTAAAAGTTAACATCTTCGTGTTTTTTCTTCTTCTGTTTACATACACACGAATGTAACAAGTGGAACGCGAGAATTCTTTAAAATCTTGAATTAGAAAGTAGTCGCTAATAAACGACACGGCCAGTACCTTGTGTCAAGTTGGCACATTTTTGACAAATAGAAAGTTGCGCGCGTGCGAATATTCCCACTCCTCCCAATCTGAATAATATCTCGACACGGTATAAAACATCTAAATCGAGTCGAGTTTAATAATCGTCGACTGCCTGATAATTCTATCGAAATCTATCGATCGATAGAAGCATCGATAATCCTGATTTCGTCGAATCCGATCGTAACAGATATTTATCCACAAAGAAAAGAGAAGGAGATGCTGTTAGAAGAAGAGGGACAGAATTCGCTATTAGGCAGAGAAAGATCCGTCAGTGGGACAGAGAAGAATCGGCCAGTTACATTTCCCTTGTAACAGCGGATTGCCAAGCCCGTGAACGGAACAAAGGGGTCCGGGTAGGAAGAAAGATTTCTCTGGCAACAGGATTTCGAAGAAACCGGCACTCGTGCAAAACAGTCTTTCATCAGACCCTTGCTATGTTCTGTCCACTAACCGGGTGCCTCGTTATTCACGCGAACTCGCTCCGACCCTTCTTACCTTCTCTTTCCCCTTGAACCGTGTTCTATCTCGAAAAAAGAAAAGAAGACGGGGACGTGAATCTATGAACGGTGGCGGTCGTCGGGACTTCGACCCTTTTGTTTCGTAACCGAAACTAGTTTGCCGTGTGGCAGATTTCGATCCTCGAAACCGAACAAGTTTCGGTCAATCGCCGACCGACAATGACGCGTGCTTGGAATTGGAAGTCATGGCGACCGACCACGGCAGTATGTGCAGCGTACGGCTACGTCATGGAAATTTCCTCGTCGTCGAACACCTTTCCTCCCCTCTACGCTCGCTTTCGCGTTCTTTCTTGCCTTTTTCCCCTCCTTCCTTCCTTCCTCCCTCCCTCCCTCTTTTGTCGCGGCCCTCTCTATTTCTTGGTGCCCCTTCGTTCGTTATTCCGCCTTCTTAACGTCCATATCCCCTTCCCTTCCGTTCCCGATCTTATCGCTTTTTTTCCCCCCGCCTCAAAACCGATCGATGACTTTTTTCAACCAGTTTCGACCGTTGACAGACGAACGTTTTCCGCGTCTCCCTTCCGAGAATTTAATTATCATGCGAATGGACTGAAACGTCACTTTTCCGTTCGCTTCAACCGGAACGTCCTTGCCTCCAAGACCTTCCTGCGAGCGTAATTCAACGGCGATCGGCCTATGCTCACGTGCGCGTGTCGAGTGAAAGATTTGCGGAATAACGCTATGAATAACTATGCTTGAACGTGTTAATTAACGGAGCTATCCGCGCTGGCAGGTTCCTGCTATGAAACGTAATGGAGCAATTTGTTACGCTGCAAGATTCCGATCCTTCAATGTCTCAAGATTTTAAAGCAGTTAGCTTCTATAGGGAATCTTGAACTCTGTCACGGGGATTCCAGATACCCTCGTTTTCACTATTCCTGGTCAAAATGGATTATTTCTACATGCCGGTAGCACATCCAACGCCTTATCAGAAAATAGAGACTAATCGCTACGTCAGTGTCTTTGTTTATCCTAGAAATTTCACTGAATAATCATCTTGTAAATTACATTATCGTATTTCGCTCTACTAGCGCGAATATGCTACGATACTAATACGGTTTTACCGGTTTATAAACAACGAACTGATAAATTTAGTTGCGAAACTACTCTCTCGCGACGTTGAGTGCCCTGGTTTTCTTTCGCTCGATGATCGTGTGTATTTTTCCGAATTTTCAATTCACCGTAATTTCCGTATTAATGGCTCGAGGATCGCGAGTGTGGCCAACAAATGTTAAAACAGACTCGAGGAATTCCTCTTATTTTCAAAAGTCGGTCAAGTACACGTATGCTTAACGTACTCGAAGTATCTGGTTCAATGACTATTTACTGCGTCCGTGACTTCGATAAAATTTTTGTAAAAAGTAATTCGAAATTCACATTCGTCGTTTAATTATCCGATTTCTTGAATTTCCCACCGAATCGAGATTTATACGCCGTACGATGAAACGACCGAACGAAAGAACGTTTTAATTTTACCACGACATTCCTTGTTTCCTGTTCAGAACGGCAGTAACCGTTGCGATTATTCGCAGCGCGATGCTTTGCTGTTTTTTCGACGACTCGAACAATAAAACGAACATCCGTCATCGTCAGCGTTTTTTTCTCTTTCTCTGCTATTCGTCAATTCTTCTCCATGGTCGTTTACGAGTCGCGCGAATTGCCTCCTTTTTTCTTCTAAGATGATTTCAAAGAATTGCGTTCGTCTTTTTTTTTTTAGAAAAGAACAGACCACTTTATCTTTATCGCGCAATTCGCTTCGTACATTCGATATTTAAACATTTTTTCCAATATGGTTCGTATCGTGAGAATATTTACGACGAGATCTTGAGAATCAAGCCAGTGGATCGTATTTTAACAGTTAATATCACGTTTGTTTTCTCTCGTTCGACGTTGGTATAGAACGGAAGATGGAGGTTCGTTAAAAAGAAAGTTCGCTTGTACATTATGAATCGCCGGTGACCTACGCAGCATTTCTCTTGGATATCCTAACGAAAACATAATCGTGTATTAAGAGAGAAATTGCTTTGTAATTGCAACGAGTCTTTGGCGAACCAGTTTCACTCGTTCGTCTTGATATCGAACGATAAAAGACTCGTTAAGAACGTTCGCTTCCGGTATACTTTACCATAAAGTAGTTCCGGTATACCAGCTTATATCCGAACGAACAAACGAATTTGTGACATGAATTTTTGCAAAATCTACAATAGGGATAATTTCTTACGCAAAGCGACTCTATCGCG
This sequence comes from Bombus vosnesenskii, assembly GCF_011952255.1. NCBI lineage: Eukaryota > Metazoa > Arthropoda > Insecta > Hymenoptera > Apidae > Bombus > Bombus vosnesenskii. The sequence continues at coordinate 626,367 of NW_022883012.1, forward strand.
CATCTTGACATACACCGCTGTACTTATCGATTTATCGAAAGATGAATATCGTCGAGAACAAGATGCGTTGGATCTTACTCGTATTAGCCATTCGTGGCTCGTGAGTAACTCACACGACGCAAATCGAGACAAAGTCTCGCTACAACGCACCTACGTATAAATGTATTTACTCGTGTCGTGTGTGCAGGCTAAGGTTAGATAAGAACCGGTGCTTCTAATATAAATTTTCCACGGCGCCAGATGATTCATCCAGCTGTGTGCGTGTTTAGTCGCCAGTCACGTGTATAATTTCATTGAAGTACGGAGAAATCAGTAGACGCGCAAGTGCGTGTTTCGTTCGTTAGCGGAAGATTTTCTCGCTTTCTTAGAGAGACAGAAATTGCGGAGACAGTCGTTGGTCGTTCGAAAATCCATAGAAAATAAATTCAAAACGTAACATTATCGAAAAAGGATTTAAAGGCCGATCCATATATAGTCACGATGTTTACAATACCCTTTTATCGCGCGTTATGCGGTCTAGTATCGCGGAGAACGTCGTGTACAGGAAGTAGATCCGTCCGTGTGCATATAATAGCAGGAATGATCCATCTGTTCGAAAAACGACGTATCGAGACTTGTTTGTATCGAGTTAGAATTACGTAACCAGTACGCTATATTATCGAAAATAAGAACAGAATTACGTGTAGTATAAGGAATTTTTTAGCGTACCGAAAAAGAGCGCCTAAATTAACATATACGATGATAAATCAAAAATTAAACGCACTAATGCTCGAATGCTAAATTTGGATAGCGTTACATCTTCGTATATATCTACGCGTGTTGGCTGACGCGTAAAGAATGATGTGCGATGTCGGTAAAAACTTCACCGTACTCTCGAACGGAGAGGTTCTCAAATGAACATTTCCGCGCTTTTGTCTTTAATTTTTAACCGGATTTCCTAAATTCGGTCCTGGTCGGTTTCGTTTTCGTATCGAGAATTTCTTTCTTTTTTGTCTTTCTTCGAAAAAGATACATAAAATACGGTAACTAGACATACACAATCGCAAGACTATGCAAAATACTCGATGTAAAATATCTATTTAGATTGCATTTCTTTATTGGTAAAAGTTCAAATTTATACACAGATTCGCTGATATTCTACGATCGATATAGCAATATCCTAGGTTAGGGAGACCAAGTCTTCGGGGGTGGTTTCGTTTGGGAGAAAAGTTGGGCGGCACTGGTGGAAACAATCGCGTCTCTCCAGTTCTGCAAAGCATGGAGGAAGGTATATTAACATAACAGTACCGGTACACCTACGCGTGGTCGTGTTTGCAAAGGGTGGAATATCGCCGCATAGGCATCGCTAGTGGAAGGAGGGGCGAGTTACCGAGTTCGATCGTCGACCAGGGCGAGTTCACTGGTCTCAAGCAGTAGAAGTCACGCGAGTATACGTCTAGAGTTTGGAGTTTGTAGACTTCCATGCGAGGCACGATACGCGGAACACGTGTCGCACATACGTACGTATAGAATCGCACGGTGAACATAGCGAGACGAGCAGTCTTACACTCGCTAGATACATCTTGTGTTACGGAATTGGAATATTTCGGATAGACCGAAAACCCATTATACTATTATCAAAGTAGAATCAAAGTATTATCAAAGTAGAATCGATAAAAGGTAATTAGCGGGCTAAAAATCGTAAAGGTGTCTACGAACGTACTACTATGTTTTACTTTGTGCTCGTTAAAACGTTTCTTGCGCGATTGTTCCTTTGAATTGTAACGATAGAATTTCTGAAATTTGAAGAAATGTAAAGTAAACTAAAAAAGGTACTCCCTAGCAAGAGGAAGCGAAACATCTCTATCAAGAAAGAATCATAGACATTCGCGGTTTTGCGTCTGGCGAGGATATAAAAATTGTACGGTGGATGTCCGATCTGCTGTGAAATATTCGCGACCATTGCTTTGTCATTGTGTCGAAATCACAGATTACGCACGATCTACTCGGCAAAAAATGAAATATATACCTAGGATGGGTGCTGTGAACAGCGTATGCCCACGCGACGCGAAACAAAGAGGCCACCGTAGGTGGTCAATGATTTCGTGCGATGCATAATACGAACCTCGTAGTGGGTCATTGATGAAACACCATGGTACGTAATTCGTCATGAATCATCGACGACCTATGCAATTCGTAATTATATTGTTCATGCGTCGTGATTATGTAACCGTCCGTTAATTCTTATTACCAGCACTTTAAACGCTATATGGAAATACTTGTACAATTATGCTTCGAAACCAGTTACACGACTCGTTAAGCGTTATGGATCATGAACTTCTTATCAGAGTACTTCGGAATCTAGATGGAGATCAGCACCAGGAGGATTATTTCGATCCGACTGTAACTACTTGGAATTAAAGTATCGAAAAATGGTAATCGTCGATAGAGCTGTTCGATCGACTAACTGCGTAAGGCGAAACGCAAAGAACGTTACTACGATCTTCCTGCGAATCCACGCTTATTCGCGATCATAATCGAATAGGTGACGGAATCGAGAAACTTGGAAAAAGTGGAATTAATCGGGCATGGCGCGCGAGAGGCTCGATCTTCAAAGACTATATACAAATGTGCATGTATGCTCGATGTAAAAACGAATCTAGCTCGATAAAAAGGAGATAAAGCGCGGAATGGGTGATCTGCAGCTCGATGAATCGATCATTGGAATTGGAAGCGTCGTTAATCGGACGATACGCGGCTGTATCCCTAGTCCCGAGTTCTCAGGACACGATGCAATCGCGATAGAAACGGTTCGCTTCTGTCGGATTTATCTGGCGTTGTAATCAAATTAAAAAGGTCAATGCTAACCAGTTTACGGACGCGTTCGCGTCTCGACGCTCGCGGTGCACGCGATTCAGCGGCGAAGGCAGTCGAGAATAGCAAAGTAGAAGCGGCGCGCGCGTCAGACCGTCGCGTCACGCGTGCGTCGCCTCTGTATTCGTTGTCCGTCGCCGGCCGGCCGCACGATCTGGCGTTCGATCGTCGAGTTCACTGCTCTCCTAGAACTAGAAATCACGTGAACGTGTCTCGAGACTGCATTTGGCTATCCTTGCATGCACGCCCGATTTATGTATAGGGTGACTCCATAAATATCGTCGATCGCGTTGCCAACCAAATCCCGCACGCTTTACACGCTCTATCGTTGCAGCTTTGCGTGTTCGTTGAACGATAGAGCGTCCTTTTCCAAAGGTTTTCGTTTGGTTCGAAGAAAATCTTACGATTGTTAGAACGTACCGGTCATCTCTGTTCAATCTCTGTTTCTTCAAACGTTTCGTATAGAAATTGATCGCATCTCTTACGTTTAAGGAATTAGAACAGGCATATATTTTCCAATCTCTCTTATTCGCTATGCAGTCTGATAAAACGTTAGAAAGGTAGAAAAGAGAAATTGCCCTCGCTGTGCAAAGAAACACGGATTTAGATTCCGCCGATTTTGCAATTTAATGTCGCAATTTAATTTAATCGTTAAAATCTTTTAAAATAGAGGAAAAATACGTTTCTAGAACGCGATAAATATTTGGCAGTACGTTGACTGATTTTCGACCAGTTGCTGTTTCGCCGCGCGTAATCGACCGCGTCGATCAACGCGCTATTATTTCATATCGACGGTATATTTTACGCATAGTCGATCGTCGCGCAAAATCGAGAAAAAAAGAGTCGAGATTCGCGTATCAAGTACCAGTCCAGACACCGTTCGACCATTTATTTAGAGCGTTTTTTCGCGCCGATAAAAAGTTCCTGCCGCGTATCAGATAACGATAGCGATTGCGCCATTCTACGTGCGATTGATCGATAAATTCACCGAGGGAAATACGGTCGATATCCTTGCCGCGATAGAAACTCGTATAGACGTACCTTTATCCGATAAAGCGAACGCATTTTACGTGGATAAACTTAACGATACGTTTACGCGTCCCACACTCGAAGGAAAGGAGTTGCAGGCCAGACAGATCGATTGCAAAGTGGATTGTATGAATTTATCGGATGCGTGACTATCAAGTGCTATATAAATGCTGGTTGCGCAAAGAATCGCGTAGTCGATCACGGTTTTGTAATTAAGCTCTAGATAGAGCGAAGATGGTCGCTTTTGGAACGATATCCATCGTCGCGAGTTTCATAGCAAGACTTTGGACTATTTTTAAAAATTACGTTTCTCGTAACTAGAATTTATAAGTGCGACGACATTCATGGTCGAATCGAACTTTTTCATCGTTAAGGCCGCGTTCTGCGAAAATCGTCCAAGCAGCAGATATTTAAAAGAATGTCATTTTCAATAAATAGCTAAACCAATAGCGAACGAATAATATCGAAACGATTCGGAATCGAGTAGTTGTTCCTGCATTTTCAGTAGCTTCGAGATTTATCCCTGGATTCGCGAGATATCATTTCGTAATAATTGCGCAAACAGCGGATTAAACAAGCGTACGATTTAAATTAAAGTTTACATATCGGCAAGATGTTAAAGATCTTGCGTATTTTTGGTTCCCGAAAGTTTCAACGAGAATTCTTGCTTTTGCGAATGAAACTTTTTTCGTTATTCCCTTAAAAATGGCTTTGCGATTTTACGAGAAGCGACGGATGATTTATAGACGTTGAACGCACATTCGTGCGGTTTAGTCGAGATTAGATAAGCACCTCGTACCGCGAAAGATAAAAGTGAATGTCATCGTTCCGTATGTAAACTTGCGCGTGTCACAACGATGTTATAATCGCGTTCTCCGCAATTTACAAGATCGATCTTGTGACAAGTGTTCGCAGTATTGCGAAATCCCTTATTTTAATAAGAATGTCACGCATACTTTTGTCACTTTTGTACTAAAAATTTCACATACGTCATACTGTACAAATATGTCATTTTTATTGCAAACGCATCGCAAGGACGCGTTGCGTAACTCTGGAATCTTTGGTCGAAACGTTCATCTACGAGAAATAGACTGCTAATAGATTTGCTTTTAAACAGAGACTTTAAAGATTTAAGGACTCCTAATAGGTTTGCATTGGCAAAAATTCATCGGTTTATTTTTCATTTTGCGATCCTGTGGTCGTTGATAACAGTCGCCACGATTGGCCTAAATTAAAACGTCGGTACGAGGTCATAATCGATCCACTTATTAATACGCTCGTTAACTTTTTACTTTCAATTCAGCTGGTTAAACCAAAGTCAAGAGAAACGTTGGTCGAAACAGTAGAAATGGACAGATTCGATTTTCGCGAAGAGGAATAATCTCGTAACGTCAACTTTCCACGCGTCGTTATTCGCTAATACCGAATATTTACGATCGTCTAAGACGACTAGATGTACGATTAATTTATGCAACGGTTTCCACGTAATCTACGTTTCTTGAATTCCTGTTATACGTACTCGTAGTCGTTCTACGTAAATGGCGAACAGCCGACTAGCGGAAAATTTCGATCGGTCGATCGTTTCTTTGATAATTTTTGGCCGATAAGCTTGTACGACGGTTAACGAAAGTATTCGTACACTTGGCACAGAAATTCGACCGTCAAAGAACTCGTAGGAATGTGCGAATACCTTGGTAAATGGCCGTATAAAGACGAAACGTGTGCGTCCTAACGCTTATGAACGAGGGTGTAAGGTCACGATGTTGCGTTCGCGTCTGGCCAAAAGCGCGCGATCGAATCAAGAAGGTCAATGCTGTTACGGAGCAGGAGCACCGCAGTGGCATAGCAGCGATTCATCGTGTATCCGCGCGGTGTAACCGGTAATTCAGAGGCAGAAGGAGCAAGAGCGTGCACAGTGCGCAGCCATCCCACGCGTGATCCATGATCGCGCGTCGGACCCGAGATGAGGATGTGACGTTACTCTCAGATTTGTTAATTTGTTATTGCGCTGGCCGCGGTTGATTCTCGTATTAAAAGAAGCACGCGTGCGCATGTGCCAGCGAACGACTCGTCATTGAATCAGGCTGATTCAGCGAACGATCCGCCCCGAATCGTAGACCTCGAAATTAACACCGAATCAGCAACCGACGACACCTTGGATCACGCGCGCGCGCAATCTCGTTCGGCGAAACGAACGGTCAGATAGCGACAGGTTTATTATTCCACTTCTGTTTGATCGTGCGAGAATCGATCGTTCGAGGAGGAACGAATCGCTTCATCGACGTTTGACCTCGATCGTCGTTCCTTACATTCGTATACGATGCATCGACCGTTTCTTTTCTCCCTAAGTCACGCCACGCTTCTAATTGCTGCTGAAAGATCGGTCATTGGTCGCTGGATAAATACGTTCAATATTTCGCAGCTTGTCCATGACGGACGATTATTGGCTATCGTTCGTCCGTATGCTCCTTTTTCTAATTCGTAGTCTAAACGGGTGTTGATCTTTATCCGAAAATTCGATCGAGATTTTGATAGTTTCAGCTTTGGATAGTCGAACCACGACCCGAATGACAATACGGAAATATTATTACAGTTGGATCGCGACTGTGTCGTTATCGAATCGTTATCGTAAATCAAAGCCACTGAATCGGTATCCCTTTCGTTGCGAATGCGTGACTAATAAAGACGGCGCGACGTTGTACACTTAATCGGGAACTTGCTTAACGTTTATCGCCGTTAGATAAACGTTCTCGAGAAACGATGTTTGACTTTGGTAGCGCCGTAGCATACGTCGCGTATGATTTCTAAGCTGATGTAGCGACTTCTTAGCACGCGCCATGTCCCCGAGCGTCCTTTAGATCGCTGCTGCGGTATAGATAAGAGAAGAACGAAGGAATTTTTGCCTACAACCGCAAACGCTTCCGAGGCTGATCAAAGTCGCGAAATTGAAGACGAGGAAGTCTCTGATCCAGTTTGTCGTCCCGTGGCGGTAATTTGTGTAATTGCGCGATATCGATGCACGGTTGACGCGACGAATGCTCGCGCGCTTGTCATAATATCTCGATTTATGCGGACGTGTTTGTTCGTGCATACTTTAACGTCAACGACGGAACGACCATGGTTGATTAGCCTTCAAGGACTCGGGGAAAAAGGCCGCGTCGGGGCGACCCCTCTTTCGATATCTCGCTCGTCCGCCTCGTTTCGCCATTTTCTCTGCTCCTCCGTCGAACCATTCGACGACACTCCGCTGCAAACCCTCTGCGATACGCTCAGCAACGCAGCGTGCGTCTTTACGAAGTCATTGAAATACGTTATCCGAACGTTCTGGCTATGTTTCCGTCGATTGGACGAACGGAGGAAGCAACGATTCAACGAGTGTTTTAATTACACTTTGCGATTCGATCGGTGCGAGAGACTGCTGCGAAATAGCAGAACGAACCGCGTTCAAAAGTCTCGCGACTGTTTGGAAAATACGGTCGAGGACGCGTTAAATATACGGAAGAGCAATAATTGCGGAAAACTTGCGAAGTAGATTGTTTCCGATTTATCGTGTATTTATTATAGCATTTCCGTATCATTTCGTTGTTACTTGGTAGCGTTTTTGTACCACTGTAAGATAGTATTATCGTATTATGCGCCGATACTTTTTGCATCCAGCGTGCATGGAATATCGGTTTGACAACTTAATAAGAGATATAATCGAATGTAAAGACGGAAAGGAAACAATGTATAGCGCTTGAAAAAGAAACATCGCAGTACCGAAACGACACGTTCGCGTGTCGCGTGGATCACGTTGTGGCGCCATGACTAAAAAATAATCTCGCAATACGTGCCAACGGTTCGCGAGGCTGAGCGGCGTAACCTACGAATTCGAAAGGTACACAAGAGCTATAACCGCGTTTCATAACATCGTTAAATATTTACGAGATGCGGTTCAATAGCGAACCAGTTCGGCCGACTGTTATATATATATAATGATGCTGACTTTTCACATCGTTAGCGATGTTCGAAAATAAACAGAGCACCGCGCTATTATCGCTACGTTAATTCGTTGAATAATTACACGTATATTATTTTTGAAACAGAAAGCGTATAATTACGACTGTTTTCTTGGATTTAGAAAATCATGTTTACTTTGAAATGCGCGCGTTTCCTCGAAACGTATGTTCGTAGGATTCTCTCTTAAGTATACCGTATTAATCGCGGTCTTACGATACGAGGACAAAGTACAAAAATATCTGTACGGATCGTTTTAACGTCGTAAACCCGTAAAATGGTTTGTTCGACGAGAAGCTATAACGTCTTTTGTGTTTCTTTCTCGTCGTAATTTTGCTATTCGTAGCATGCTGAATCGACATGCTGAAACGTAGGAAAATGGTACTGCAAACTGTATCACGTGCCATAACGTCGACGCGTATTCGTACTTCTGATTAAAATCGAAGAACGGTCGGTACGAGATTCTTCTATGATAAAATTCCTTTATTCTTAAATGTGCGTCTGTGATTAATTTTCATCCGTTTTAACGAGAGAACCGGGCAATGCCTTTGAACGGAATGTCGCGAAGACGGCTGAAACGAAGCAGCAACGACCGATCCGTAACACAGTCGGCGGAGGACCTAACCCGCGGTGAAAATTCTATTTTCGAAGCATCTCGCCACGAGCTTCTCCGAATATCTCGAAACCCTAGGTAGCATTCTCGTCTCTCGATGAAAATAATTCCATAGGTTCGTGATGCGTGGCCGCTTTCTACGGTGTAAACCGACATGGCGCTCGCTCGCTAATTTTTCCACCGTGATTTCGACGAAAATAAGTAAGTCTCGTTTCAGAGTTAAAGATACGGAGTAAAGGGAAATCGTAGAAAATTCTAATTTCTATTATACATAGAGGTACTTTAAGAGCGAAATCGTTTGTTCCGAGTAGATCGAAGTATCCTACACGCAATGAAAGGAAGTTTGCGAGGTAGCAGAGAAAAATTGGCCTTACTTAGGTTTAGACGAATAAAACGCGACATCCTCCTCTGTGGAGAGGAGAGCTACTCTCTCGGTCGCGGATAACATTTGTAAAGCGACATTTGTGATCGTTCCATTTGCAGCGGCAGCAACTGGTTCTATTCACCGTTAAACGAACTAAGTGGCAGACTGCCGGTGTAAAGGGTGAGACGCGCGATAGCCATCGTTTCACGATAGGATATGCCTATAATGCCGCGTAGAAAACGTTTCCTTTCTTATTTCCTTCGAGTCATCGAGTGCCTTTTAAGGAGAGAAGTAATCGACCGATCGAGTTGCTGAATCGAGATTTTTTCGCTCGTGCTTGCGGGTGCTTTCCCTGCTAATCCGTCGACGAACGTTTTCTCCCAAATTTCTGAGCGTCGAGTGACTGTCGCCTACTCTCTATGATTTGTATAATATGTATATATGTAAACAATAACATCGATCGATCGCGAGTAGTATTTATTCCTTGTTATACCCGTATGTTTGTGCGCGACGGGAGAGTCTAATATTACGGAAGTCTTGAACAAACTTATTAACACGTTTCTTGGCAAGCGACGTTTGTCAATCTCTAACGCCGTTGCATAACTGTCCGAGATCGCGTTTTACGAGGCGCGATGTATTTCTTTCATATCGTGTCAACCGATCGCAATTCGGAACAACGCTTCTACACAGGATATGCACGGCTCTCGAGGCGAAAGCTACTCTAGCGTGTTTTCGCGGGTATCTTTAGGACACGCTATATCGTTCCGGAGTTAAAATAGATTCGAACAGGCTAAAGCGAACGACGAACGACGCAGGACGACAAAGTTCTTGACACTCGAGCGCATCGACAAATTGACAGGCGCCTCTGCCAATTTTATTCCCACCGACGAAACTGGCGCTCGTGAATTTATTTTGTTCGCTGGAGACGTTTCAACGCCAATTTATCGTAGATCGCAGGTGCAAAGAATCGGAGAAACGTGGTTCGCGTTCTCGCGATTATGCACTCAACTAGGGATACTTAGTTGCTATTATAACGAGTTTAGCGACCTTGGCACTAGGAATATTTCGAGTTTGCAAATATCGTCGTGAAAACTCTATTCGACCAAACTACAGAGAGAGATAGATAGATAGAGATAGATAGATAGATAGATAGAGAGAGAGAGAGAGAGAGAGAGAAAGAGAGAGAAAGAGAGAGAAAGAGACGGTCGTGAAAACGGGGATTCCATATCGATTCGAAGGAAAGTCACGTGCGATCGTTAGAACGTTGTCTAATTCCGTGGCCGTCGTGGACGTAGGTGACGCGAACGTGTCCATTTGTCGCATAATTCAAACAGAGGTGTTCTGTTAAGCTTGGTTAGCGGTGAGACAGAGTGGAACACGGGGAAAGAGCGAGACGAGTTGCTCACGTGAGACTGCTACGACGTCTATTTGCTCTTCCTATTTTCGTAGCCGTTTGGTATATAAGGAGCCCGTCCTCGGAACATTGCCGAAAGATTTGGCAGCGATCCGCGATTTTCTGCGCCGCGGCACTCGCTGTGCCATAGATAGAGTCGCTAGAGAAGACGAACACGAGCATAGTTCACCCGGAGGAATCGTGCCGGAGATGCGTTGTCCGTTTCGACGGGAAACCGCCTCGAGTTGCTCCGATTTTCCGGCTGGACTTGTTTCGCGTTCTTCCTCCTCTCGAGCCTATCTTTCGAGTGGGGAGATCTCAAGATAGATCTTCCTTTCCCGATCTGGTTTTACTCGCAGTGAAAAAGCGAAGATAGCGTTTTCGCGATTGCGTTACTGCGATGTTTCGGCAGTTTCGTCAACGGCGCATCGACCACGCAACGATTACTTTTGTCAAAGCCTCGTGCAAAGGTGACAGGAGTTGGTTCTTTGGTGATACTTGGTGATATTCCGCGAAGATCGTACGTCCGAGCTGTTGTCCCCCGCGATTTTATTTGGACGAGTAACGTCGACAGCTGCGGCTGCCAGCGAATTGGGACAATTCGGATCTCGTCCGAAACGGCGCGCTCTGGCGTACACGGCATCGGTGTTTGGCACCAATGGAAGATAAATAAAACACGTGGCACACGCACGACTGGCAGCCGTGCTCGGCAAACGATCTCAGAGGGTTGAAAGAAACCGGTGGAGGAAAGAAGGCGAACAGTAGTCGGGAGGAATGTCGAAGGCGACGCGTTCGACCAACTGAACAATGGGGAACACGGACAGCGTGCACGACGTAGAGATGAGCTCCTTGTCCTCGACAGCCAACGATCGTTCTTACATCAGGGTGAATAGAAGCGAGCAACTTGATTCGAACCTGGTTTGTCCCCTTTGTTTCATCGTGGATATCAAAGTGATTAACCGCATTCGTTTAAAACGTTCGTTTGAAACGATATTGGCTCGACGGTAAAGCAACGTCTATCTACCTACGCGAAGCCGACGAGTAACTATTCGCGGCTCTAACTCGAATAACAGCGATACGGCGTTATCAAACGATAGGTGTTACCGTGGGTTACCGGGCGACAGATAAAAATCGAGCAACAGGAGCTTCGTTCGAACAAGTTGTAGAGGCAGACCACGAATTACGTATATCGGTGTCTGGCTTCGTACAGGCGCCAACTAAACACAGATTTCCGTGTATACTAGCAACTGCTTGACGCGCCAGACGATATATATCGCACCTTTTGTACGGAATCGGATGTATTCTAGATCGCGCAAACGATATCGTTCGAGGTTTGTTGCTTCGTCACTTATGCCACGGAACGTCGATAAATTCGCTTCTTCTCGTTTCTCTTCGATCGTTTCCCTGCAAACAACGTTTATACGCGTTCTCGCGTATCGAGTAATCGTTTGCGTAAAAGCAGAAGAAAAATTTTCCTAAAAGTTGTTGAATTCACTTTCAAAGTCGTACGTCGATTTCCAACAAATTGTTGGACATTATCTTATCTAAACTGTCACGTATGTATATTTCGGTATTACGTATGCGTGCATATCTTAAAGTTAAACTCGGTGTTTGACGGCCATCTATTTGGTCGCAACAAAGTTTCCGATACTATCCGATCGTGCAACTTGGAAACGCTTGTTTGTAAACTGGTCGGCTTATCTGCCGACATTAAAGCTATCTATCTACAAAGGGAGCGCTTATCTCGTTCGATCGACCGCCTTGCTACACGGTATCGATAAAGGTTACCGATACCGGTTGCTCGATAAAGTTGCGATTTACGTAACACGCGTTAGCACCAGTAACATCTATTTTATCGGGAACGCGAATTTCAAGTTCTTCCACGTTTTAGTTGGCGTTTGTCGCGGACAAGGCGAGTTACTTCGTTTTCATTTATTTTTAAATGCACGCCTGGGAGACGTTTATAATCGAGAAACGACCCACTTAACGGATCGTAATAGAAAATCAAAGTTTCGTCGGGAAACAGGGAAACAAACCGTGTCGCGTGGAACCGAGGAATCCGGTAGAAAACGCAATGTTCTCGAATCTCTGTTAAAACTCAAGTACAACGATTTTATTCCGCTCAGTTCCTCGCGTTATCTCTCACCCGAGCAAAAGTTCTTGCTCGTGATTATTTATAACGTTCTCTATTCGTAGTCTCATTGTCAAGATCGGAAAATTTCTCTTCGCGTGTTTAGAACCGAGCCAGTTAATTTCATTTACATTTCCTATTTTTCACTATCCTATTCACGAACGACAGTCCTATTACTTATGCGCAAAACGAAACGACAACTCGGCCAAGACGTGGCAATTTTACGTTTCCACGATACAATGGTAATTACCCTTTATCCGCGATTCCATTGTTATCGAACCAACTACGTAAGGTGAGTAATTTGTTGGTTACGTAAAAGCACAGATAATTCCCACTACCGAACACGCTTCCGTTTCGGCGAACATGGCTACGCTTTGTCGTTTTCCTCCAAACTTTAGAAATCGGGTCGAAACACTCGAGACGATGTTTCGCGTTGTCAAATAACTTTGAAATCGACGAATCCTCTTGTTCGTGTATCGTGAACAATGATTTTGTGCGATCGTCTTATCGAATCCTCTCTATGCAAATACGTAAGATACCGTGGAAGAATCGTTTTTTAAATAAATGTCTGATTCGTTGCAGAGAACGCCAATGCGCCCAATGATAGCGGAATACGACCCAAAGAAGCACGGTGTGAAAACAGAACTGTCAGACACGGTTCTTGTCAAGTAAGTGCGAAAACTTGGTTTACGAAACCAACGCGAACGAACGGTTCAACGATAGTCGAGCGATTCACTATCTGCTACCACGACCAATCATCACCATTGCTTTCTTGCCAAACTCAAATGCTCCGTGCTCAAGCAAACGTGAGTGACAACCCGAGGATCATATATTGTGCATTATATCGTATATATGTGTATTCTCTCATTCTCTGTGCTCTCTGTGATATAATTTATTATTATACATAGATACATACGTGTATATATATATATACATACATATATATATATTTATTTATTTATTATTTATTTATTTATTTATTTAATACGATATTCCATAATATATAGAAATAACTTCACAACTAATTCGTGCATACCGCCTGTGATCGCTGACGTAGAATTCGTAGCGTAGCCTGGCACCAGGGATGCTTGACAATCGACTGCTGAATCGTGACGATTCTGTTATCGCTGGTTTGTGCAGAAACGCGCTTCCGTTTTTATTTAGCGTGCCTGCCATGTACTCGTACGTTTGACAATTTTACTTTTCTCTTGGTTTTACTTTCCTGTTTTTATCATTTTTCTGCTTCGTCTCCATAACCCGTTTAAATCCAGAACCAAAGGCCACCTCGTTTTGTGCAATCTTAGAAGTCTGAAGTATTTTTCCTCTTCTTTTTTTTTTTGAATGAACGAACGAATATCGTTAATTTTATGTTCGAACGTTATCGCATGCGTAGCGATATCTTCTCAACGTATCGTTGTTTACCTTGGGAATATCGTAGATTGTTTCAAGTATTTACAGGCACCGCCGAATAACATCGATCTAACGTCGTGATAGTATTTTTATAATTTGGAATAAAAAATAGGTTATCATCGAAGAGTATCGGAGCTGATACGCACAATGTGTTGGACACCGTAAGTGCTGGTGTAACGTGTTTCCATTTCACGAATGCGTAATACGAGTATACATATGTATCTGTATAGCGGTCGTTAGCGAGATCATCATTAGAATCGTAACAAGAGTTTTGGCAGCACACGATGAAGATGCTATAACTACGGTATACTTAAAACGCAAAGTAAATTTTACTTTCGAATCGATTAACGTTCGAATATCTTTTGAAAGAAAGGGTTGAGTAAGCTGGCAACATTCTGAACGATACGATCCTAATTATCATTTATGTACCTTGTTAAACAATGGCGGACTCAATGACGAATTCAAGTTGTATAATTCAAAAAGCAGGTTCCCCGTTTTCCTGGTTATCGGCGATATACGTAAATAAAAGCTATGTAATCTGCCAAAAGAGTACTTGTTCTTAAGAAGCAAGAAGAACCAGGAAAAGGGAAATGTCGTCGAAACGTTCGATCGTCCGATGAATTTATACGATTATGGTTTATTCAAACCATACGTGAATGTACATAATACGTAGTCCCCTGTAATAACGATTTTATTATCTTCGTCTCTGCCATATCGCGAACAGAAGTAGCAAAGTGATAAAGAAGGGCCTGGAAAAAAGCAAAAAAGAAAAAAATGAGAGGATACAATATACGTAAATCATGCATAAACGAGCGATTCTCGATCGTCGATTTGGCTGCGACACGACGAAATCTTTGGATCCTTTGCGCAGAGGATGGAATTTCTCCTTACTGCACCTTAAGAAACGTCGCTTTCTTAATGTTTTCCTTCCAGTCTTCGCGCGCACGTTTCGCATTTCTCATATTAATCGCGTCCAGTTTTCTCATAGCGATCATAACCGATCGTTTGCGACGATTATAAAATACGCTTTATAACGCGGAAGTAATCGGTAATTATAACTCTTCGGAGTAATCGCGTTTATCCCGCTTTTTTCCATAATACGCGCAGTTACATAAACCTATATACGTAGCGCGATCACTTAATTAAAAACGCGACTGCAGCTAATTTTGAAAGATCGTTTCGCGAGAAATACGCGTCGTTTTGATTCTCGCTCGTATAAGCGTTCGGAAATTTCGTGCCGAAGATAATTAGTCGGCTGGTCGGAAACGTTCGAACGATTTACCGCGGAAACGCCGCGTTTCGAACGAATTACGCGTTCCTTTTAGCGTTTCGCGGTATATACACGCGGAGCCATCGATAGCCTGTAACAGTATGCAAAGAATGGGAATGCAAAGAAAAACGGTAGAAAGAAGTTACGAAGCCCAGTTTTATCTCGTATTATGTTTTTGTCGCAATTTTACGCAATATTTTATCGTAGTTCTTCGATGGAGATTCCAATTTTTCTCGAAGCTCGTCGATTTCTTCGCGATATGGGCTTTATCGTTAGTTGAATCGCTACTGCGCGCAATGTGCTGTATCTAGATCGTGTAATTCCGCTGATATTGCCATTTAAAAGATAACGAAATGAGAAAAAGCAAAAAATGGTAGAGAGATGGAGATACGGAAAAACGAGGGAAAAGGAAAAAGGGGTTCGAGGTGCAGAAAGGAGAGAAAGCTCGCGGCGCGGCGGTTTCTTCGTCATTGGCTGAGGATGCTTCGTAATTGAGGCCATGCGGTATGCAAGCAAACTATGTTCCTCTAAAGGATTATGATAAAGATAAAATCTGTCTTTACTATATAATATGTGCATTTATATGATTCCAGACTTGCGTATAAACTGCGGGCATAGATTCGGGCTCTATGAAAGTGCTCTGCGAATAACGTGAAAGTGACAAAAAGTAAAACATAAAGTATAAAGTAAATAACAAAATATATATATTATACATATAGGTACACACGGTACCGTTTATGAGAAAGAAACGGCACGGTCTCTCTGATGGACGATCGCGGGTTCAAAACGCGGATTTATCGTGGCGGTTTTGTTACGATCGACGCGTAGGTACTGGCGCCAGATGCTCGGTCGAGCGACGGTGAACGAATACGCTTCGTCGAACGAAAGGACGAAAAAAGCAACATTGAGATTCGAAACAAAAGACAAAGATGTAAAGATTAGAACGAGAAGTAAAAAAATACGTGAACGCGGGGTTCTGCGACACGAGACCGGACGCAAACGCGACGCAAACATACCGACGGACGATATCAACGAAATTACGGAAACGATCCAAAAGTAAGAAAAAAAAAAAAAAAAGAAAAGAACCTAGAGAGAAAGAAAGAAAGAAAAACGCAAATTACTGGACGTCGTGCGAATTGGTGCTTGTCGAAATTATTCAGAGACAATGATACCAAAAGACAAGACTAAAAAACAAAAATTGGCATTGAAATTAAATAGACGATCGTTCGACCTGCGTGTAAGAAAATACGGATCGAATCTAAAAAAAAAAAAAAAGTACCGAAAAGTAATGTTAATAGAACTAATTAAAAAGACGAAAAAAGAAAAAGAAAAAAAGAAAAAACACGCTCGGCGAAAAGTGCAAAATGTCGAAAAGCAAAGAAGGCTCGTTAGTCGTCGTACTGCGTCGTGGCGCTGGGCGTCGCGGTGATGCAGTGCGGTGGTTGCAGCTGCCTCTGAGCCTGATCGCGGCGCGTGAACTCTTGTCACGTGTAACGTGACACACACAGACCTACTACTGCTACTCTACTACTACTACTAGTACTACTACTACTACTACTACTACCATTACTACTACTGCTACTACTACTATTACTACCACTACTATTACTACTACTACTAGTACTACTACTACTACTACTACTACTACTACTACTACTACTACTACTACCACTATTCTATCTCGGAGCTTTCTCAACTAAGAAAGCTTCGCACGACTAAGGAGAGAGACTACCGCACCTCAATGGGTACCTATATGCCTACACACCTACTTTTTTGCGATTTTTTTTTTAAGTACATCCTACTGTATTATGTATCTAGTCGTTACACGCGAGAAATACACACACAAGTACACGCACACGTACTTACTACGTGATCCTGTAAAACGTAGAGTATTCGGTAAACGTAAAATCGTAACAGATCTTGATGTCAATCGAAAAATCGAAACGTTAAAACGTCGAACGATAACCCTCGAACGAGTCCGTCCGATTGTCCATCTCGTCTGATAGATTTGCTCGTTTTCCCGTTTTTCAATCGCGAACAACGCTGCTTTCGTGTTCGAGATCGTTCGTGATCGAAGTCGCGTTAAACTTACGCGGAACGTTATCAACATCGGAGAAACAGTGCATGGCAAAACGTGAAGGTACTTGGTTTCGGTAACTTAAAAACGCGTTAATATTTAGTAGCAGCGACTCTTTATGAAATTACGTAGGTTTACCTTTTTAGTATAATATTAGAAATTCATAGATGAAACTAGTTTGCCACGATATATCGCGAAACTGTTATAGCGAAACAGATTTCTCAGAAATCATTCGATAGAGTATCCGTGGAATTGTACAAGCTCCTCGCTATTTTCTATAAATACGTCCATGAATTATTCATCGTAAAAAGCTGTGGCTAAAGTACGATGTGTTTGTAAAGAGAACGAAACCGATGTAGCTACGAATAATAAGAAATTTCGAGCGAAACATTCACAAACAAAATGATTTTACGTCTAAAACGGAATTACGACTACGATAATACTCGCGTTTCTCTTAAATAACCGAGGGAAACGTTCGTCGGTGTTAAACGACTGCGATAAAATTTTCAAAACTCGACGTTTCGCTAGAAATAAAATCCGTTGGCACGTGTTTGCGAACATCTCGCGAAACTCGATGCGCTCGAGATTATTATTCCACGGATCGGACATTTAAAATCGGTTTATTAATAAACGACGCGAAACAAGCAGAGACAGACTTTTGGCAACGTTGTCGTTCGTACCTTATAAATCGTTAGATCCTAATCGTTCCGAGTACGAAAGAGTAATTTTTATCGCGACGACGAATTCGTCGCATCGCGTCGAGTTTCGTTCGAGAAGAACAAGAACTATTCCATAAAAAGTCCGAGTAATCGATCGATAAATTCGGCGTGTAAAATGTAAAGAGCGGTGGCAAAGATGATTGTTGGCCCACGTTCTAATTCCGCGCTGTGAAAGCTAAATGTCATCTCGCGAAACACGTTGCGCCATGCACTTTTTCCCTCGATCGCGTAAGACGATAGAACGAGTGCACGATAATGGAATTAATCAAGAACGATAGAACGAATCAGATGCACGAAACAATACGAAACGAGAAACGTCGAGTCGGGCACCTGCGTGATCCTCGACTCGAGAGTAACGATTTAAAAGTATACGGATGAAAAGAAAAAAAAAAAAAAGGGAAAAGAAACAAAGAGAAATCCGCGACGTTTTCGAGAGATTTTGATCGAGTTTCCGCGATTCTTTCGATCGATTTCCTCGATATTCTCTCGGCACGTGCATAAGGGCGGAAAGTTGGGCGACAGAAAGGAAATCGAAGGAACCGTTTGTCCGTAGAAACGTGGATAGAAACGTTGGTAGAGACGCGCGTGCAAATTCATTACGTCAAACGGTTCTTCGATGACGGAGTAGTTTTTTTACTACTCGATGGGAAATCCATCATCGACCGACTGACAAGCTCGCCGATAGAACGTTTCTTTCGCTCGGTGGAAAGCTCGATCGATCGAAATTGGCATTCCACGGAGTAGAAATTAAATTGGATAATTTCACCGAGGAGCCAGAGAGTAACGTCGCGATCTTGTCTCGATACAATCTTAATAGGATCTAACGCTGTTACGATTAATAATTTTGAGAGAATAAACGTCCAAGATCGATAATCTCTTTGCCGTTCTAAGAAATCTCCCTTTCCGGTGAAATTTTATCGAATATTATCGTTAGCTCGATTAAAAATCGATCAAAACGAATCCGTACTTGTATAAAGATTGTAAAAATAAGATCAAGAGTACTTAGAAATCGTTTTCGACGTTATTCGCTGGCACCTTTCGAACCGGCAACGAACCGTAAGTGCACAGCGCGAAGAATAAACGTAAAACCGATCGATATTACTCGAGATCGTGCGCTGCGAGAGCCGTTAAAACCGCGAGATCCAGCGTTAAGCGTAGCGTTAAGTACGCTCGTTGCTACCTTCGTTTCCTCTACTCTAGAATTAATGCGCGTTACGAGTAGTGTCCAGCTTTTGCACGATCGAAACGCGTACGTCTCGCCCACGAAATCACGTCTTTATCGCGTTATCATCGAGTTCAGTGCAACGTTTAACTCGTAAGCGCGCGTTCAATGGCGCAGTCAGACGCTTTCCTCTTTTCGAAATCGTCGTTTAGAGTCGAGCTATTGAAAGAATAGTCGTACGCGCGATCGGCGATAAATAATCGTAAACGTATTCACCGGTATCCTTGAGAATGATAAATCGACGACTGCGTAAGACGGCGTAATTAATTATTTCGCGATTAAAGCGAATATCAACGAACGAATATTTTACGTAATTCGTCACGAATATCTTACGTAAACGAGAAAAACTCGATGATTTATAAATATCTTTCTCGCTTAAAATAAAAAAAGCGAAATAAGGGAAAGAAGGAGAAACGACTCGACGCGCGTGGAAAGGAGAAGCAATTTTCGTCGTCTGTGTGAAAATATGATACAAAGATTGCCCGTTGCAACGTATCCCGCTGTAATTACCCTTTACAGGCTGTTCTTCGACCATCGAAACAAAAATAATCGTTAATTACGCGTCTGACTACGGCATTCCGCGAGTTTTACGCGTACAGTCGTTCTACGGATCGTAACGCACGGTCGATCGTAATCATCGAACGCTTCGATCCTCTCTGATCTCCCTACTGATCCGTGATCCTTGTGCGTGGCGTGCACGCGGTGCGCGAGTACGAGAGGAAAATCTCTCACACGCGCGTCGCTCTCTACGCTTTCCTCGTCTACGCGCTCGTATGTATGCGTATACACTTACACACTTTTTTTGTTTCCTAATCCGAACAAAGAACACTCGCGTATAATCGGTGCGTGAAAAAGGAAAAAAACACGGTCGTGTCGTACGTACCGTAGCCGTAAATGCCCGCGTCAGACACTTCTTTACTCGCCATCTCAAAACTATGATATTAAATGTCCCTTTTATATCGGACAGCCGTTAACTCGACCGGATACTAACGACTTTGTTTTGCAGATACAAGTGCGAGAAAAATGACATACCGATTACCGTCACGAACGGCTCGACGTTACCGCTCGTGGAAAGACCGAACGACGAGGAAGCGGCCCTTTACAATCCGTTCGAGCACAGGAAGTTGGCCCATCCGACTTCGGATCTGGATACGTTGATACATCTTCTGAAAGGAAGCTTAGGAACGGGAATTCTAGCGATGCCAATGGCCTTCCGTAACGCCGGTCTGTTGTTCGGACTGATCGCTACCTTCTTCATCGGTGCTGTTTGTACCTACTGCGTTCATATTTTGGTCAAATGCGCTCATAATCTATGCAGGCGGACTCAAACGCCGAGTCTAGGGTTCGCCGAAGTCGCGGAAGCCGCGTTTCTGGTCGGTCCTGAGCCGGTACAGAAATACGCTCGCCTAGCCAAGTAAGCTCTCTTCTTTTCCTCCGTTACGTTCGCGTTATCCGAGTCTTTCGCTTTCTCTGAATCTTTTTGAAATTCGTCCTACTTTGGTCGTTCTAAGAAATCTGCCAACGACTGCCACGATGGCCACAGTGATTGTCAACACGTTGAACAGTTATAATCGGACCATTAGATCACTGTTATCCGTCGTCTGTCGTAGTTAAGTTTCCGCTGTCCTTTGTAAAATTTCAACTGTTCGTTCGATAAGCATCGAGTAAGCTTTCGTGCCGCTCGGCGGCCGAAAATCAGCATAAGAGGATCAAGGTAAGACTCGAAAGTAACCCGTCTCTGGAATTTTTTCAGGGCGACGATCAATTCGTTCTTAGTGATCGACCTGATAGGCTGCTGCTGCGTGTACATAGTTTTCATTTCAACCAACATCAAGGGGGTGGTCGACTACTACACGGAGACCGACCGCGATGTTCGATTTTATATGGCGGCGTTGTTGCCTTTCTTGATCGCTTTCTCGCTCGTGAGAAACCTGAAATTCCTGGCGCCGTTCTCCATGATCGCCAACATATTGATCGCCACTGGAATGGGGATCACGTTCTACTACATTTTCAGCGACTTGCCCAGCATCAGCGATTTACCCAACTTTTCGAGCTGGTCTCAGTTACCTCTGTTCTTCGGCACGGCCATCTTCGCTCTCGAAGGCATCGGTGTGGTAAGTACGATCGACGAAACCCGATCGAATCCTCGTAAATTTCCTCTTTTCCTCTTTTCTTCTTTTCTCTGTCAATTTCTGTCAATTTCTGTCAATTTCGTCGTTCTCCTCGTTCGTGTATTACGAAAAGTCGACGATATTCTCATTAAGTTATGGAGTTAATCGTTGCTATGGCTCCTGAATAACTCAGCGTCATCTTTCAAACGATATTTTCACGTCACCGATATCTTCTCACGGAATTTAGCATCTTACGTAGTTGGTGAGTCCATTTTATAGAGTCGAGCATATCGTTGGTATTCCGTTCGAAGCACGCTCGGTCGCGAGCATAGCGGTTGAATCGCGTTTAGTATTTCGATCATGCGATAAACGGTTACGAACGTTTGCCGGCTAGACGAACGATCGCGATCGCGATGAAATTCACGCTTCGATATTGCGCGCTTCTCCAGCGGCCTTGAAGCTTTGCGATTTCTTTTCCTTTTTTTTCGTTTCTTAAGCCGATAGAACGTTCTATAGAACGACGATCGATCCCCGATAAATTTCCATACTTTTTAACGTTGAAACAAAACGTTGTAGCTGCGTACGATTTAACGATAAAGATCGAGGATTAATCTAATCTTGGCTTTAATCTATCGGATTGAAAGTTACCGTGGATTAAATCGCAGGATACTCTTCTTTAAGTACCTACTACCAGCGCGATAGATATTGTGTCTAGCTTTCTAGTAGAAATGTCATTGTCATAGTCGTAGGAGTCGAACGGATCGCGTAACCGTAACAGGTAGAGCGTGACATAATCGTCGATGCGATTTAAGGACGTTCTTCGAGTTCGTTGTTCGAGAGGTTCGCTAAATTCCGCGATCGAACCGTTTCAAAGTTCTGCGAGACGAATCGTTCTGGACAGAGATAAAAGGGGAAATTTAAGCAAACCTGTAAGCTGGATAAGATAAATCTTTGAATCGTGAAAATGGTGTTTTTCACAGGTGATGTCTCTGGAGAACAATATGAAAACCCCGACGCATTTCATCGGTTGCCCAGGTGTGCTCAACACTGGTATGTTCTGCGTGGTATTGTTGTACAGCACCGTCGGTTTCTTCGGCTACTGGCGGTACGGCGAGGACACGAAAGCCTCGATCACTCTGAACCCAGAGCAAAACGAGGTTCTGGCCCAATCGGCCAAGTTAATGATCGCGGTTGCCATCTTTCTCACCTACGGTCTCCAATTCTACGTTCCGATGGAAATTATCTGGAAGAACCTGAAACAATATTTCAGCTCGAGGAAACTCCTCGGCGAATACCTAGTCCGTATCCTGATGGTGATCTTCACGGTGGGCGTGGCGATCGCTATTCCAAACCTAGGTCCGTTTATCTCTTTGGTAGGCGCTGTGTGCCTGTCCACTCTCGGTTTGATGTTCCCTTCTGTAATCGAACTGGTCACTGTATGGGAACAAGAGAACGGTTTGGGGACGTGCTACTGGAGGCTCTGGAAGAACCTAGCCATCATCCTGTTCGGTGTATTGGGTTTCATAACCGGAACCTACGTCAGCATCCAGGAGATCATCGAAGAGGACAAATGAAGCGCCGGGTTCGAAGGAGCTGCGGTGCGACGGAATAATCGCTCAGCGCGTACCACAGATGCCGGCGTGTCGTTGGACACCTTCCGCGCTCTCGTCGAGCGAACTCGTCGTCCGACCAGAGGAACGACGATTACGACCACCGTAAGGAGGGTGGGTGATGCTGCCGCGGCTGGATCATCCAGCGAAAGGTCATGCGAGCGCGCGAGCTCTCGACTCGTAGCTTCGTCTCGCTCCTTTTATACGTTTCACTTCACGCTATTGATAGCACGACGACTGTATCGACGACGAAGACGTTATCCGTTAGATAGGATCCATCGTCGATCCTCGGATCTTTTCTCTCTCTGTTTCTTATTTCTTTGCTGTAATCGTGCGCGTGTATCGTGTCTAGATACTAAGAGGAGTTTGCGTATCGAATTCCTATACGGAAAAATTACTTGTACGTATTTCTTGGATCTCTACTTTTCCGAGCACGAGTTTTTCTTTCCTTTTTTTCTCTTTTGCTTTTCTTATGAAAAAACTCAGTTCCTTTCAAGGAACGCGAAAGAAGCAAATTCCGTCTATCTTGTTCTCGGCTGATTGTAATTTCGAATATACGATCGTTGCGACGATAACGATAATACAGGAAGAGATACGCAAATTTCTTTCACGCGCAAAGCAACGTTAATCGAGCAAAGAGAATCCTCACCACTGCTTCGCCACTTTCCATGCGACCCGCGTAATCGATGTACAACGCGTACGACATGAGCGCGTGGCTAGATATCATAGAAAATTCGATCGATCTTCAGCGATTTACGTCAGAATCGTCGCTACTGACGTCGGGCTGTACAACGCCGTACGCCAAGTGTACGGTAAGAATCATTAATGCGGTATGTTGACCTTTGCGTAGGCGGTTTGATACGTTCCATTACGCAACGACTCTGCGAATAAATTAAATTTTCGTATTATATCTTTCAAATTGTCAAATTCTCAGTTTCAACTTTCGACTTCTTCGATCTTTCGTTTCGTATCTTTCGAGTTTCCGAATTTCGAAATTTTCACGCGTTAACAAATTTCACACGTTGACAAATTTCACAAATTTTCGAAAACTTATTTCACATCGTGCGACATCAATGATTTTTACCGCGCATTCCTATACATTCGAGCGATTAACCGAGCAAAGTCAATAGCACAACGTGGCTCGGAGTACCCGGATCCACGAGATCGTCGATTCCACGACACGCGGGATCCGTGAGAATTATTGAGACGAGTATCATCAAGTACGTGGATAGAGGCGTCCATTTTCCTCTGCCTTTTTCTCTCCTTCTCTCTCTCTCTCTCTCTCTCTCTCTCTCTTTTATTATTTATTCGCGTTGCGTCGATCGTGCGCACGACGAAGCTTTACCATCGACTTGACACAACTGCGGGACGGTTTCTTTTTGTCGTTTTTAGTAGCTTACGCGCGTATTATGTACGAGTATAGATACGTAAATTATACTTAAGCGTCATTTATACCTACGAACAAGGACCGTTCGCGTTTTATATTTCTTTTCTTTTTTTCTTTCGCATTGACGTGCGTTCGTTCGTTCAATTTCGCCGTGACAAAAGAGCGATCTGTGAGATAAAGAGGTTTCCGAGGCCGATCATCGATCGAAACTATTTTATAGCTGATAATGAGAAATTATCTTCTTATCGTAGAGCTTGCTAATCACATTCAAAAATCAGAACAGAACACAACGGAACACAACGGAACAAAACGGAACAAAACGGAACAAAACGGAACAGAACAGAACAGAACAGAACAGAACAGAATAGAACAGAATAGAACACAGCGGAATCAGTTACTATCGATCATTAACAATTTTTAATACGCGAAGATAATAAATCATTGAACCGAAATAGAAGGTTGATCGATTTAACACCGCCGGAAATCGCCAATCTGTTCCTAGTGCACATTGCACAAAAAGAGACGAAAGAAAACGTACAAAAAGCGTTTATTAATTAAGAGTAAGAAACGTAATGGCACGTAGGTGTGATAATATCGCGACATGCACGCTTGCTAGTTTGTAAGAAGTTTAGCGAGAGGCGCCGACGTTTGCGCGTCGTCGTGCGAGATTAGCACACTAATCGAACTAATCGAAAAAACGCCCATTTCGATCACCAAGGCGAGTTCGCAACGAATATGCCGAATAGACGCGTAACATCGATTTGTCGAATCGTGTCAGGGTCTTATAGAATATCTTCGACGATACAAATCTCGTGAAAATCTCAAAGAAGATCGTTCGTTCTATCGTCGAGTCGTCAGAGTTGGACGAATACTTGGCAGGACAATAAAAGTGAACTTTTTTATTAACGACGAACGAAGATGACAATCTTGTCGAAGAATAGTACAAAGACTAAACAGAACGCGTAACGATCCGTTTCTCACTCTCGTTTCCGTATTCGACTCGAAATTAATTCGTAGAATTTTTGCATCGTTCGTCGTTTAGATCTGACATCTGAGATTGCACGATCCACTCGACGAGCAAAGGATCTCGACGAAATTAAAACCGCCAATTTCGACCTTCGTTTCAGCTTTATATTTTCTCGAAGAGCTATTTTCATTCGAAGAGTAATACGCTTCGCGATACGCGTCGCACAGCGACGGATCGCGAGGGCACGATCGTTCGTCGCTTCGACTATTTTCGAAGGCACGCGATACTGTCTTTTTAGTGCCTTGATTCTTTCGCCTCGCGGAAATCGTAGGATGTAAGACTGGATTTTGTGCAGAATGTGTAACGAAAGTTGTTGTAGATCAATATCGCTGCGAGCAAATTTCTTTTACTTACAGCGTCAAGCTTGTTAGACCGTGACAACTTTAGCGATGTATTCTGCGCGTTAAACGAGAATCTAAATCTCGTCGTGTTCTGTTTCGATCTTGGAACGATTTAAGTGATTCTTCGACCGCGACAATGTATTTTGTACGAGAAGAAACGACGTAGAAAGACACGGTTCATCGAGAATACAATAACCAATGCACGGTAGTTATTGCCATTTTCGGAAAAATGTTCGTATCTGGTGTACGCGTTTCGTTCGGAACAGGGTAGAAACGAACTGTTCCTCTTACTTTTTCGAGCCACGGAAAACTGCTGAATTTTGCCAAACTTCGTCCATGTTTCGTCATTTTCTCTACTCTTCCATTCTTTTTCCATCGAGAGTCTTTGTTGTCTTTTTTCTCTTTTTTTCTTTTTTTTTTTTTTTTTTTCTGTACACGATAGCACACGAGAATAGTTCGGGATAGTTGTACCATAATTTTAAAGCCAAGAAAATTCTGTCGTAACGAGGACTCCATAGACTCTAGGTAGGATCGTGATTTATGCAACGTATTTAAGAGACGAAAAATTGCAGACATGTATAGATATACCGTTCCGCCGCTTTTTTTACCTCGGACTTCCATGATGAATCGCGCGTCTTTGTGGCAATGGTTGCCGCGCAGAGGATGTCGTTTCACGTGCACGCGTGTTTCGTGCATGCCGTCAATTTTTGTCGGTCATTGTACCAAACGATGTTATGAATATTTAATACACAACGATTTGCAAAAGAATACAGTGTCGCTTTGTATCCAGTATCTTTCGCCCTTCCTTCCGTTCCTCGACCATTCGACTTTTGAATAAAGGAAACGTTCGATTTCTGCCAAAGATTATTTATCTAAATACTTGATTTATATTCGATACGATACGCCATGCGTATCTTGCCTTCGTATTGTATTTATATTGCGTTTCTTCGGTATTATTACACACGCAAACGAATTAAACTATTCTAAAAGTATTGTAATCATAATAGATCATAGATCAAGTACCTGAAATAAAATTTGTACGGTGCTGTTAATCAAATGGAAAGTTTCTCGACAAGAAAATATATTTCGCCGTATTAATTTCATTCCAAGGTGAATTATCCAGTACCAAGGCAAAAAACAGAACTAAGAGTAACGTTATCATTCGTGAAAGTTTCCATGGTGATTGTTGTCGTTATTGTGCAAAACGTACGTACGTTCTTGTTCCGCACACCGCACATTTGCGTCATTACAACGTAGTATCACACCTGTAATAGGAAGCATTAAAATTGATAACGTTAATCAGCCTCAGGATGTAAAAATACCGTTCAAATAACATGTAATTCTAGTTAACTCGTATGTCTGGAAAATTCCTTCGGAGCGCGAAATGAGATAATTGAAAAAATCGAATAGAAGATACGAGCAGTTTTCCGCTATTAGCGATTCTTGTTCCGCGTGTTCTATGTTTCGCAATAATTCCTATTATCGTTTTATATAATAATTTAATAACTTTTATACCTTCTTTTAAAGAAAGAGGGAGAGGGAGGGAGGAGAGCGAGACTGATCAATTACGAAAGCTATAATAATAAATCAATTCCGCTCTTTACTATCGCTTAAAAATTCACATTCATTTGGATATACATACACCAAGAAACGTCAAGTTTTCTTTTCTTATTCTTCAAAATAAAATTAAAAAAATATTATTATTGCATCGCGTTATTATAGCAAGGCTTTTTAACATACTTGTTCAAAAATATCTATACGTACATAAACTTTATTTAAAGAAAAGGGAACGATATTTATATCTTCAAATTTTTATTCCAAATCCATTTGGAACTAAACCAATAAATGTAGTGTATTTTTATAAAGCGTTAAGTAAAATTTAAAAAGAACCAATGTTTTATATTTTCAAGTAGTTGTCATATTTTAGTTTCAATTCATACTACTGTTCATTGACAACCGTTTAAAAAGCGGAAACTATCGTTCGAACGCACATAGAAACTCGACTTAAAGATTGTCTTTGAGGCGTGAGGAGAACAAAATGGCTAAAGCGACAACAATAGTCTACGCTATTAAGTGACAGAACGCCATACAACTTGAATATTATCAAATAGAAACATTAATTATTCGTTTGAGATATATTCAGTGCATATCGATAGCTCGGCTTTACACGGTCCAAGGAACGTAACCATGTTAAACGACGTACCAAAGAGATTAACACGAAGCTCTGAAACAACTGAGGTACGTTCAAAACACAGTCCTAGGTATAGATAAACTAACAACTCACTGGTCAAGGTTCGTAAGAAGAAGACAAACAGGCTAATCAGCTTTATTTATTTATTTATAATGCGTCTTTATCACGGTGTATGTCAATAATGGAGCACGCGATGTTACTTCCAAGTACTTTCTACTATATGCTTTATGTTTAGTAATATCCAATTTATTTTCAACTTTTTATCTTTTAATATGCCTCAATAACATCTTCATTTACATATTTCTTTATTTATCTCTGGTTTAAATACTTTAATCTAAATATTATAACCGGACATCTCTCTCTGCTAGTGGCCCTCTGTCGGAAATTGCTTCTACCAGCAACCGCGTACTAAACGGAGAGCGGGAAAATACGACCTAATAAAAAAATGAAATTCAATCGAAAATGCATTGCAAACTATTTTCAGGCCGATGTTCGCGAAGATGAAGAACAGACGAAAAGATTTCAAGATATTATCGACTTACTTCTTGCAGCAGGCTATTTTCGAGCCAGAATAAAAGGATTATCGAATTTTGATAAAGTACGTATGAAATGAATTCCCTTCGACTGTTGTAAAGAACATACTAAGACCAACAAATATTATCCTAACATTTAGGTAATTGGCGGAATGACGTGGTGTATAGAGTCGTGTAACTTCGATGTAGATATCGATTTATTGTTTCGAGAAAATCTTACTATAGGCCAAAAGATGTAAGTAAACTTAGAAAACATTTGAAATATTCAGTGTCTTATACATTTTATATTACAGTTCATTGACCGAAAAAATTGTAGCTATGCTACCCAAAATGAACTGTCCATATCGCATAGAACCACATCAAATTCAAGGCTTAGATTGCATTCATATTTTCCCTGTTATTCAGGTAACTGATTCGTTTTCTCGAATTTCAGCTTTTCATTTTTTCAAATTATTTTAATAACCGACAATAAATTTTAGTGGTTGGTTAAACGTTCGATGGAAACTCGAGAAGAAACGGCAGATTTTGTACGATCGTTTGCTTTGAGTCAATTTCACAAAAAGCATTCCTTTGTTCAAGATTCGTCTATAGCAGAAACTGGCAAAGAAAATTTAATAAAAAGTATTCGCTTGATTAAAGTAAGATACGTTATTTTCACAGTTCCGTTTAGGCCGATATTTGTAATCTAAATAGTTAGAGATATAATCTTTTCATAGAAATCGTACGAACCTCGACGTCTTTTTAAGCATAAAGATGATGTTAAAAGAGAAGAATCTACTAAATTTCTTGGTACTGTCCTGGAGTACGAAGCACCTTTGTATTCTATAAAAATTGCTTCTCCGTCCGCTGAAATTGCTTCGTCAGATGTCAAAGAAAATGAAAATAAAGAAGAGCTAAAGGAAAAGGTAAACGTTTTGAAATAATGTTCTGTCAAATAAGCGTTTAACGAAGACTGAGTCAAATTTGTTTTCATAGGAAAATACAGATCAATTAACTGGGAACCTAGCCGCTATAGAAGAAAGTTCAGTGAGTAATTGTATCAGTATGATCGGTATGATAGACACTCATTTTTTGTGATTCGTACAGGCTCGTTTAAGCGTAGTAGCCGTAGGTAATATCGTTGGTATCCAAGCCCAAGAGATTGCCAAAGTAACTGAAGAATATGCGGCGATGTCGATTTCCCAACCTGAGGTAAATCTTTTCCAATTTTAAATTTAAACAATACAATATTCGTTACAGACTTAAGTAATTAAATCATCTTCTACATATTCAAATAACCACAGGAACCTAGTGGCACAAATTCCTCGGCAGCTTTGACTGCATTAGAGAATCAAAGAGCTGCGCTTCAGAATCGTGTTCGTAAATTAACGAAAGAGAAAGACGCTTTATCCGCTAAGCATTTAGAATTAATCGAAAAACTGAACGAGTCTCGTACAAAGCGGCAAGCTATTGAGCGTTCGTTAAAGAAAGCAGAAGAAATGGATATCAATGAAAACGATAGGCACTTATCTTCTTATTATCCTTTTACGGTTTTACATCTTTATAATCGTTACGTAACTTTTGAATAAAAACGAAATGTTATTTGTTTAGTATCTACAAACGATTGGAAGAACTTCTTTTAGTCCACGATGGTTTGAAAGAGCAAGAACATAATTTCCGAGAACAGTGCAAATCCGATTTAAATCTCTTGAAAGGTAAGTTACAAGAAATCGAAAGTGGTACATCGGAAGAGGAGGAGGATCGCTTAAAGGAGTACGAGCAGCAAAAGGAAGAGCTCGCTAAAGTCAGATTGCAGTTAGCTAAAAAGAATAGAGCTATTGCATCCTTAACCAGACAATTGGACGATGTTCCCGGTCGTTCGGAACTTACGCAATATCAAAGACGATTTATGGAACTTTATAATCAAGGTTTGCCAATTTATTTTTATACATCGGCATTCGCCTACTCATCGCGTGCACCAAATATTCTCTCATCGTCGTTAATTTTCAGTTTCGGCAAAACATAAAGAAACAAAACAATATTACACGTTGTACAATACTCTGGACGATACAAAAGTTTATTTAAGTAAGGAATTATCACTATTAAATTCGATTCAAGATAATTATAATGAGTAAGTAGTTGGTAAACCTTATATTTACGCATGTTATGCATCGATAACGGTTGTTTGCATTTCTCTTTTTTTCCACCGTATTCACCAGAGCAATGGCATCAACAAGCGGTAAAGAGCAATTTCTTAAACAATTCGATGAGATCGTCGCAGGCGTAAAACGCAATAAGGCGAAGGTGAAACATATATTTTTTACAATTTATTCCGTAAAACTCGCGTTTCAAAAGCTATAAGTATTGCTGCAGCAAATGAATATATCTCTGAAAAAGGGAACTATTCGACTTTAAAACGGGCTTTAAAACCTAATTCTAAGTTGGCAATAAAATACAAGAAGCTTTGCTATATTCTAATAACAAGATCGTGTCTCATGTAGGTGGAGAAACGATGTGCTGACGAAAAAAATAGAAGAGATGCACTTAGCCGGCAACTGGTCACTCTGATAGAACAACAACGTAAATACGTCGCTGCGGTCAGACAACTCACTATTGAATGTCGTAAAAATGAGGCCTTGCTCGCGCAACTGCGGGGTCCGTAGATACAGATTTCATTTCCGCTTATCTAAAAACGTATCGGATCCTCGTATTTTTGCCTCACGATTTTTTATTTCGTTATTAATATGATGCTGAAATTGTGTCGAAGGAATGGATGCGTCATCCGAACAGTACAATAGTTAAGGCTCAACATTGAGAGCAAGACTGCGAGGAACAAGCGAGGTAGCGGTGGCTTCTATTTATATTCACGCTATGTACATACCATTAATACATATCAAATTCCTGTTATTTTAGATACATATTCGAAAGGGTAGTCCGGTGTTAGAGAGGCTTTTAAATGAAACCATTCCTTCGCTCCGTGTAATATTAATCTTATGAGAAAGAATATATATGAACTCACTGGAATGTGGTTTTCCGTTCACCTCCCGCGTGTTATTCTTATACATATATCAATCTTTATTAAGACAGTAGCCAATGATGTATCTGATATATCGATAAATTTGCCTCAAAAAATGTATTTGCGCGATTATGAAGCTGGAGTCGTAATTAAACGAAAAAATTCGTAGCATTGTAGATACCACAGTCATATGTAGTCGTACAATTTAAAATAGTAAAATGTCAAAGTCACATGACGTACGTGTACAGCAAAGAGTATAGATGATTACGATATATAATATATACGCACCTTGGAACAATAATTTTAGTCCAATAATAGATAGCTACTTACTGTTTTCTTTTTCACGCTTGGCAAGTCGGTGTTTTCCTCGTTACGCCGCCAGAGGCCTCTTCGTTCGTTACTTTATATTGGCTATCGCCATTGTTCCTTTCACAGTGCTTATATGTTCACGTGTTTTCTTGGTCTGTCCGAAGATCTATCGTAGCCATTATCGGTGTACGGTGATCAGTGACCAGTGATCTTTTTCTTAACGTCTTTTTTAGAATGTATCGTATATCCAGCGTAATGATCTGGAATAGACATGTAATATGACAATCGCGTCGGGTGCAAAAATTATCCATTTAAACTCCTGTTCCTTCTAAATTGAAGAAACATGTGCTATCTACGCGGTGGCTATTAATGTGATTTATGTGAAAGAAATATTGCGTGTGACATGGCAAAAGACGAAGGAGACGATCTCTTGCCAGACAAGGATGCGGCCAAAGGATTTTATGCGAAGTACGAGCCCAAAGAAATCCTTGGAAGGTTCGTCACATGATATCTCGATGTGGAAAAAGAAACATAGCTTACTATTTTTATGTATCATATTTAGGAAATACGCGCGTAGCATAATAGATACGTTTCCGTTATTCGATTCTAATGTATCGCGATAAATAAATCGAGGAATTCACAATTTCTGAATAATCTAACAAACTAATCTGTACAATTATATAATTTCTCGGAATTAAATTACATTCAATTTGACTGATAGTTCCTCGTACATATATATATTAACAAAGCAACGAAACTTGTAAACTTACGAAATGCTAATTCAACATACAGGACAGGTTACGATATTGACGAAACGTTGTACAAGAATAAGACGTTCCTTCCTGTCAAACACTAGTCATCGTTGTATTATTTAAAAAATCTGTGAAACGTTTCGTTTCATAGATCATAGGAGAATTTACATTACTTTAGTATCATAAAACCACTGGTATTAAATAAGAATGCATCTATATATTATAATTATTATTCGAAAGCTATTTATATTCTATTAGCAATAACTTGAGTACAAAAATTTCACTGCACACAAATAAACATGAGAGAATATTACAGTGATACATGTATGTTTCATCATTTCTCAGTAGTCTTATTCTTGTTACTCTTATTAATAAAACAGGTTTCAACTAAAACTAATTGGTCCCATATTGATTTAAGTACGAATTAAATAATGCGTTAATATTTACAGAGGAATATCTTCCACTGTGAGAAGATGTATAGAAAAAGAAACTGGCACAGAGTATGCAGCTAAAATCATAGATATTAGTAATGAGACTAATGAAGATGGTCATACCATGAAGGATGCTACGTTACAAGAAGTTCAAATTCTTCGTAGAGCAGCTGGTCATCCATATATTAGTAAGTTTACAATATTTCGTGTGAGATAAAATTAATTTTTATGATACACTTTTCTTATAAAAAATTTGTTTTTTTTTTAGTTGAATTACACGATGTCTTCGAATCTAGCACATTCATATTCTTAATTTTCGAAATTTGTAAGAATGGTGAGCTATTTGACTACCTCACGTCTGTTGTTACTCTGTCAGAAAAAAAGACCCGCTATATTATGAGACAAGTTTTTGAAGGTGTTCAACATGTACATAATCAAGGAATAGTGCATAGAGATTTAAAGCCAGAAAATATATTACTTGATGATAATTTAAATGTAAAGATAACCGATTTTGGGTTTGCTAGAGTATTAAAAGCTGGAGACAAATTATATGGTACGTATATTTAAAATTATTTTATTAGATAAAATATATATAATTATTAAAATACAAATTATTAAAATATATTATTAAAATTTGTATAATTCATAGAAATATATTACTAACATCTTTTTCAGATCTTTGTGGCACTCCTGGATATTTAGCACCAGAAGTGCTGAAGTGCAACATGTTTGAAAATGCGGAAGGCTATGGACATGAAGTTGATATGTAAGTTGATGAAACATAATGAGGGAATATAATTATGATCATACCAATCGTCTTAATAAAGGATAAAATCGTTACTAATGTTTGCCTGTTTTCAGATGGGCCTGTGGAGTGATTATGTTCACTTTATTAGTTGGTTGTCCCCCTTTCTGGCATAGGAAACAAATGGTCATGCTTAGAAATATTATGGAAGGAAAATATTCATTTACATCTCCAGAATGGGCGGACATAACAGGTACCTATTGTGTACATAATAATTTTTACAAGAAATAACAGTTTGTGTTTGGAAACAGTGGAAAAATATTGTTTCTTGTGGCATGCAGAGTAAACTTGTGCTTAATTAACGTAATGCATGTGTTTGTATGCATCATTTTCGGAGGCTTTTAATTCAATTTCGTCTGTTGTAAAAGATGGATACTATCGATCATACATTGGAAGTTATAAGATACGTATACACGGTTTTATGAAATTGTTCTTTGAAGTATGTAATATATTTTTTTATGTTGCTTCGTTTATAATTGGAGCGATAATTATCGTATTATGATAAGCAAATACACAATAGGTTTTTTTAAAAGTTAAAGCTGGTACAATATACAATAGTCGGAGTATTGAAAAATTTGCGAACCTGTGCAAGACACAGTGTTACGACCCGTGACTCTCTACACAAATCAGACTCCATAACTCGGGCAAGGTGACTAAGCAAATGTCTAAACATCCTTATTGCGGACCCTCGACAGTCTTAAGGACCCATCATAAATCTTATCATTTTCATAATTAAGGTCCTTCAGACCACAAGATTATCTTTTAAGTTGAAGTATTTCTTAGATTTGCCCATTAGATTGCCCATTCCGAGAGAACACAGGAAAGCGGTTCTTCCCATGTACAATGCCACCCAGGGGCGACCCTCGATCGGAGGCGGACAGCTCCGATCCTTACTCACCAGCCTTTTCCTCCTTCAATTATCAGCAATGACCGTTATCCTCACTTTCCTAACGAAAACTGCCATCAACGAATCCGATGGTTCCGTGCGCTAGGCACACCCATCAATAGTTTTCCTCCGCTACAGCCTTATCACTGAACTTCACTGGTTTTTTATCTTTAGATCAGTCAACATCCTGACTGGTTTGTTCTTTGATTAGTTTATCATCTTAATTTGTTATTTACACTTCGCTGAGAACACATCTACGTGCATCGCGCGTAAAGTAGTAAATCTACAAAGTTGTTGAAATAAAGTGTATGTTTTAATCTGTTAATACAGTGTTATCATCGTTTCAACCACCTCTATTATCTTAACCGAAATAGGGGATCGACTAATTCGTGGCATCGATTATCGTATCGTAACGAGAATTTACGACTGTCGTGGGCGTGATCTACCGCGACCGCGACCGCGTCTCTCCGCGAACGATCGAACACACAGACATACAATTTTATCTCTCTGTCATTGAATTGTATCAACAACAAGCATAAATTATAATCCATGATAATATCATCTTGAGTAATCGTCAAAGGTGTATCACCTCGATGAGCTGGTTCATACAAGGAAAATATATTGAAGACAATAGTTGTTATTGTCAAACCTTTGAACATGATAAACATTATTTTTCTAAATGAAGAAGATAATGAAGGTGCTGTTATATGTACGTTTCTTAACACGTTGAATGCCATGGGGTTACACGGTAACCAGCACTCAACTTGGCCGTGACGCCGTGGGAGTCACCGATGATACCGAATGTCAATAGTTATACATTTTTTATTATTACCATCGTTACTACAATGGTGTAACGAAATTAATGCAGTATAACACATATAAAAATAATTTTATTTATGCATGAAATATGGATCTATTATGTCTTATTATGTCTATTATGGGGGTCACCGGTGACCTCAGTGAGGTAAATTCATTAATGATGATTATACGCTGTGACATATCTCTTGTAAGTAATATTTCAGCATTATATGTATCGCATAATAAAAGGTTCATCGTGGCGCCACGGCCAAACCTTGTAAAACTGGCGTGGCATTCAACGTGTTAATGTATCGATATAATTTTTTATTTTACAACATAATCTTCAATATTTATAAATTTTGTATAGTAATTAAGTTTCTATTCTGTTTTCAGAAGCTCCGAAAGATCTGATCAGAAAACTATTAGTTGTTGACCCGAAGAAAAGAATTAGCATCAAAGAAGCTTTGGAACATCCATTTTTCCATACAATGGTAAGTATTTTAGCATAATACATACGTGATCGTGATATATAAATATTTAAGCAAAGAAAGTAGAATATGTACGAAATATTTATTATTCCACGCACTTAAAATATTTGTATTATACTTCTATTTTTGTTTTTATTCGTTTGCTTTATATGTTCAACTGCCTATATCCATAGTGACATGCTTTTATAAAATATCAAACATTGATACGCAAATTTCTGTTTATATTAGAAAATTTAATAACTTACATATGTATATGATTAATCTGAAAGTAATTTTTTAAAATAAAAGAAGACAGTCTTACTACTCTGATAAACGGAAAATTATTGGAATTACAGCTATGGGATCAAGACATCGCTCCTTTAAAACGTTCACTATCGACTAATTCGCGGCGTCTGAGTAGGATATCTCAGTTAGCTTTGGTAAATTATTTTTTGTTTTTATTTTGTTTGTCACTAAATGTGGGTTTTTTATCGTAATCTTTATGTAATATGTTTATAAATAACAAATAACATTTTAACTTTTATTAATGTTTCAACTTAATCAAAATGAATAATGATATCTATATGTATTATATTTTATTTTTGTTTTTGTTCATGACATATATTATTTCACTAAAATATTTTTATATACTTAGGGAGCAACGCATATAAATTTGTCTCCATCGGTTATAATAACACATAATTGATAGATTATAATATTTCAGAAAAAGCACAGCATGCATGTAAAGTGAGTCAATATTGAAACATAATTGAAATAATATATATGCATTAATTACAATGTTTGCGTGTTATATCGAAAAATTACTATAAAAATGCAATGTTTGAAGCTTTATCTACATATAATATGACTCCTATTTTATTCTGTTTCTCTTTCTGCTACTTTTCAAAGAACTTGCCATCTTCTCGAAGATTAAGATAGCATTCATTTGCTGTTCACTATTATAACAGCTGTTTACTATGCCGTTACTTTATTATGCATATCCTAATATTACCTTTCTACTGAATGCAACGTATATGTATGTAACATACATGTTTTAACATTGCATTAACATATTAACATTATTGTGTTTAATAACACTTTTGTAATCGAAATATGTAATTATACATAGACTGTAAACATTTTCAAAGTTTTTATCTTTTCTTACGTTTTATACAGGAATTAAAGGCAAAATCATTTAATGCAAGGAAAAAGTTCCAGTTAGCAATTATTTGTGTTCGCGCGGTCGTTCGTATTAAGCGTCTCCATAGTACGCCTGAACCTCTTTCGACTCACGTAGCGTGCACAGACCCTTACAGGATCAAAATTTTGCGGAAGGTATTTTCCCCATTTTCTTAGCATGTCTTACTCATCGGCTTGTTATCCCATAGATTGATGAAATAATATTCACGTAATTTTTGTTATAGGTTATCGATGGTTGTGCATTCAGAGTTTACGGTCATTGGGTAAAGAAAGGAGAGGGGCAAAATCGAGCTGCGCTTTTTGAAAATACGCCAAAGACAGAACTTAAACATCTCTATGTTAGTAATTTGAGCAGATAACTAATGCTTAACGAAGCATTATCTAGTTAAAATTGTTATTTCTTATGTTAGTCAACATTTACAGTATCTAAAGAAAATATTCAGTAAGAAAAAATGAAAAAAAAAAAAAAATACATAACTTACATAAAAGTTTTTCTTAATTTTGGCTGTAATACAAGTAATTATTTAGACGATCTTTATGATAACTATAAAGTATTTGTTTACTTTTATTATTGAATGTGCAGTATCATAAGGTAAATCATATAATGTTTTAATTATTCTAAATGTTCCAAAGAAGCAATTGGATTATTTAGTTTTTAAATTCCTTCTGTGAAAAAGAGTTTTAAATGTTATTTGTTTCTAAGGCCTATCATATTAAGCCTAATTTATTATTTTTAAAATATAGTAACATACAGTAAATATGAATTATATGCAACGTTGAAAGAAAAGCTAAAGATTGTGAACAATTTGCTTAATGAAATGACATTGTAAATTATTAGTATCACACCCTTAGAACTATGTTTCGTCTAGAAGAAGTATTACACAGAAAACAGTTTGTGCAACTATGTTTTGAATGTTCCGCTTTAAATCTGTAATAATTTTCTTCACAGTATTTTTCGCTGTTTTCATAGTACGATATAACATAAAATAACTTATATCGAAATATCGAATAAGTTCAAATAAATTCTTATATGTGCTAGAGAAGGAAATAGGATTTAAAGATGATCATTAAATATAAATGACGGTGCTGATACGTACAAACGTAACAACACGACATATTCTGTTCCATGACACCTATTTTTTATAGTTCGTACGTTTTTGTTAAGTGTATTCAACAATTGTGTAAGTAACACACATATGATTTATTACAAATCAGCAATTCACACAAAATTAAATTTGTACTAACTTTGAAGTATATGCATGTTCTTTATATTTAAATATTTAATATGTAATTTCAATAGCAAACAAAGGTTGAACGTCATTTAGAATACTTACAATTAACGCACGGGAATTGAAGTCGTATAAAAATTAGTCAAGAATATACGTATAATGAATGGAGGATTTAGAAAAATCGATAGGAAAAGAAAATCTAGAATTATAAATTTCCTCATGTTCGTAGAAAGAAAACGTGTTCCATGATAATATTATTTACCGAGATCTGTATGTAGATTGTAGTATATAATATTTTGTGCAAATTC
This sequence comes from Bombus vosnesenskii, assembly GCF_011952255.1. Taxonomy (NCBI): domain Eukaryota; kingdom Metazoa; phylum Arthropoda; class Insecta; order Hymenoptera; family Apidae; genus Bombus; species Bombus vosnesenskii. Next base: position 664,824 of record NW_022883012.1, read on the forward strand.
TAGTCATACTTTGTATTACTGAATTTGTTTTAGATTATAAATTGCAGGAAGAAAAAATATATGTGAAATCAATTTTTCATGGAAAATGAAATTACCAACTTCTTAATAACGAAGCAAATTACAGTGAATTGAATTTTATATATCATTTAGAAGGTTACAAGTAATAATTAAATGTATGTAAATATTTAAAATTATATATTACATATATTTTGTGCAAAATGTATACAAAGTAAAATATTTTTAATAATATCTAATACCTTATATTTTCATTCCTCTCTGTTAGAAAATAATTGCGACTGTACGTATTTTATATAAATTTAGTAAATTTCATATTTTAGGTAAAATGCATGTATAAATGTATTTTTATAATACTTACAAATATTTTATTTATGATATACAGTCATGGGATTACAAGGCTTTCGATTGACTCTCTTACAGATAAGCCAAGCCATGATTTTATACTAAACACATTATCATTTATGCTAGCTTAAAACTAACTTGAGCTAATTTTATTTACTATATAATATAATAGCTTATAATATATATATATATATATATATATATATATATATATATATATATATATATATATATATATATATATATATATATATAGTGATAATAATTTACAAAACAACGATGAACATTAATCTTTATATTTATTTTTAATCTATATTTCTCTTAAATATAGATGCTAAACATCTCTCTGGTTTACTTTTATTAATAACATTTCTGTTTCAATAAAGACGTATGTAGCTTAAAAACGTTTTATACAGTTATACACCATTAAAAGTATGTATACCACATTTCAGGACATCAAGTTGTTATGATTATCTTTTAAATGAACGTACACTTTTAAATTGATGAAACGTAATTATTTAAACATAAGTAAAATTTTATTAGTTCAAATAATATTTAGTAGAATAGTAGAATGATCTTTTGATTGCGTGACAAAGATTTGACAGACTATTAAAAAAGATATCTCGTGTAAATCGAAAGAAAGGAAAAGGAAAGGTAGGAAATTAGGTAAGAAAAAGTGACGGGACGTGGTTTTGGCGCGCGCGCAAAAGTAAACAATGAACTGTATGGTTCTATATGGTAGAAGTGGCAACAGCGTAGAGGTCCGATCCATGTGACAGAGAAGGAACGTGACAAAAGGTGGCAGAGGGTGACGCCGCCGAGATCGGAGTGAGTGTTTGCCCGGGCGAGCCGGGTGTCGGGTGTGCTGTGTACGATTGTCGCGATATTCGTCCGTTCTGGCGTCCACCGGAAGGTAAGCGTGTTCGTAAAAGATATCGTCTGGTTCCGAGACCTCGGTTCGATAGATTTTTCGCAATGGTACCGAAGAAAACGTGAGAAAATCAGGAAAAAAGTGCACCAACTAACGAGCAATATACAGCAGCTCGACACTTCTCTTACACGCCCAGCGGAGTGCTGCGTCACATGGGCCGCGCTCATTGGTCGATACAGCCAGGTGACGTCATGAACCGCGCTTTGATTGGTCTATACCTCGGGCCCCAGACACGTGAATCGTGGCCAAGCAAGCATGGCTGTTGATGCGCAGTGGTTAGCACTTGTAAAATGTTTCTGCCACGCGCTAGATCGATCAGGTTATAACCGTCGTGTATCGTAAAACGTCGCGAGATCGTCCGCTGTTCAAAAATTGACAAGTGCCTTGTGATTTTCCTCATGTGTCGCGTATTTGACAGGAGAAATATCGTTGAAATTCTCGCAAGAAATTGATTTCTACCGTGAAAGTGGGTTCCAGCGTGTTTCCATTGTGACCGAAATATATTGGTAGCGTACCTGTAAGTTCCTGATTATTTTCCAGCGGTTTCTGGCGTTACCACGCCCGTTTAAAACCCTCCGCGGAACATTATCTCGTCAGAACTATCGCCTATTTAATTAACATGTGTATAGGTGGTTGCGTGGCGTGTTTTCCGTGCCATAATAGACCTAGCCAATCGCACGGTACTTCAACTCATGACGTCACGTTATAGCAAGCTCCTATTGGCCAACGGTGCGTGCGTCGCCCGTCTAACGTGTGTGTCGCTTTGTCAGTTTAAGGAGCTCGTTCGGTCTACGGCACGCTTCTTGACTTTTCGTATACTCTTCGATAGACAGAGCCTTTCCTTTACTCGAACTCGCAGCACGCAGTGCATCGTGTTCTTCTTTCCTATTTTTGCATGGTTGCGCCTACTATGGAATGCAATTGTATCCGCTTGTAATCGTGGTACGCTTTCGCGATTACATTGCCCGGGATATATCTACTTTTCAAATCAGCGGCGGAACCTCGTTTCTCTGCGTCGCCTTTCCCGCCTCTGTCTCGTCAACCTTTTTTCTTCGCTCACTGATTTCTCGGACTGCTCGCACCCGACACTCTACACACTCTACACTCTACACTCTACATGTTTGTATTCGCGAATACGCTCTTGCGCGTATCAACGCCACGTAACGACTCTCGTTTCTGCTATCGACGCTACATCACAGGAAAATTAATCCAACTCGTTAAGATGCGACAACGCCTCCTAAAGCCACTGCGTATCTTCTCCTTATGCTCTACTATGATTTTAGTGTCAGTGAATGTTTAACCATTACAAAAGTGTAAAGTGCACTCCATAATTTTCCATTTAACAACATCTAGTTCAACTTCTATTTAATTGAAATCTCCCAAATTTCTGTTCCTTATATACTTTTGGGATGTCCAGCTTTATCATTCTCGATTATTTTATTGAAATTTGTTTCTTTCATTAATGTTTATAATAGATAAGACGTAAACATAAAGAATACATAAACATACCGATTTATCGTTTGTCATGTTGATTAATCTTCAATCTATTAATGCTGTTACATATAATATATCTAAAATTTGTATATCATGCATAAGATTTTCCTTACAATTTATTATTTCATCAGTATCAAGATTATGATAGATGGAGAACAACTTTTTTGTAAAGTACATTCGCAACCGTGTTTCAAGCAGTAAATTGCGAGATATATATTATGAACGATATGAACGGCGTCTCTTCGCGTTATTTTCTTTTTGACTGTTAGATTGTTTCCAGCGATCGGAACTCAAGATGCGTGTTAATGCTCTGTGCTCCAGGAAAGCGCACGTTGCGCTTGCGCACCTCCTCCGTGAGGTATTACGAAGACGGTACGTGGGAGGGGATAAAGCTTCCCGCGCGACTGCGTTACGTCACGCGTACGTCACGTGACGTATACTCAGACACCGGTCGTGTCCGTACCGTCTGCAGCTCCGTACGAAGAAGCTAATAATATTATCGAACAACAAAGTGTCAAACGTTAAGGAAAAATAACGATCATGCAGTTGAAATGGTTGTTGGTCGATCCGAAGCCGTGTCCTCGCAAAACAAACGAGAGGATGTGACATGTGTAATTTTTTCACGGTAACAGAGGTTCGCACTTGCCGTGGCGTCGATTAAGTGTCGTACCATGTCCAGCTAATTGGCTTTCTACCTCTTTCTTGGTGTATCATACGCTGGTTATTAAATAAATCGCGGACGATGAAACGAACGCGAGTATTTACGTTATTACATATGTCTTCTCCTCTCGCGTTTGCCAAGGTCGACAAATCAAGATCCAACGAGTTGCTACGTACCCCCACCCTTCGCTCTGAAGTGACACTGCGATCCGGTGCATTTTCAGTATAACTAAATGGTTATTTTTTGTATTTTGTGGATTGTAGATTGCCACCCGCGGCTGGCAGCAGCAGAAAAAGAGGAGGTTTGAGACACGAGAACGGGCTCTCGACTTCTTCGTCCTCGGCAGCCGGCGACGGGAATCGACGGTCCGATCGCAGAGTCTCAATCTCCCGAAGGATCTTGAAAAGGAACAAAGCTCGTCGTGGAGCGAATCGGCAACGTCAGGATGAGCCTGGAAACGTTGCTGGAAGCAGCGCGGTTCGTCGAGCAGCAGGAGAAAACGAGGGAGCGCCTCGCAAGCAGCTCTTCCTCCTCCTCCGATCATCCGCTCGCTGTAGCTCCCCACTCCAACCATCACAACTCCAACGAGCCACGTGGTGAGTACCACGCGCCACTTTTCGGCTACCGTTCACAATACATACAAATACGTAGAATAGCTTAACGCTGCGAATTGCTTCCTGAAAATCTTCTACCGGCTTGATGCTCGTTTCATGCACGAACGAGTGACAATACAAAATCCACGTTCCACCCAAACGCGAATTTCACCGTAAGAAATAAGCTTTGAAACAAATCGTAAAATTATATAGATTTGGAGAAAAGTTAGAAACGTTTGTTTCTTTTGGTATACTTTATTGCTTTATTTGTTTTACTTATTCTGTTAGATCTTTGAAGATTTGAGAATTTTTTATGCAAACTTTTGTTAATTATTATATTTAAACTTTTGATCGTCACAGTGTCCAACCATAACGATAGATTCGATAATCGCGTATCAATGTCGAGAAATAGCCCTATGGTACTTTGTAGCAGAATGGTTTTCTCAGTACTCGAAAAAATATTACGAAACTAAGAGTTGCTTTATGAGCTTAGAATAGGAATTGGCATTGGGACGGTATCGCAAAAAGCGACCGTTAACGTTCTCGCTGCTGCAAAGAAAAAATATAATTGCAAAATACGTGTGCGGGGAATGAGAAACACTGCAGTGTACATGCGAATAGCACGCGATGACCCATGCGTTCACCGCCTCCAAATTAGGTATGATTTCCCTCGCAACAGTGATTCTCAAACAGGTTGACGGGCTTTTACGCGTTACGCGCTGGAAAGTTCCATAAAAATAAAATCGTGCTACAAAATCCACGTACGAATTTCTCCTGCATTTCTGTCCGAGTTATCGGTCTATCTCGATGAAACATCTTTTAGATGGGTTTCTCTGTTTAACGAGCTCGGTGATGGCTCTAAGGCGGTAACGAAGACACGTTAGAGCTAGATGGTTGACGCGATAATAATCGCAAAAGCGTTCGGTCGATCGCTCGAGGGGTACCATCGTCGTGTCCCTTTGATTCCCGCGTTTTCCCAGGTCAATGACTCAACCGACCGATCCTGTAAAGCGAGTCTTAGCACACGCGAAAGAGTTCTCGGCGAGCACGAAACGCGCGGTGACGGCACGCCACTATGCCATCGGTCTCTTTCTCTACGATTACATTGACTTTACCCGAGTCAAATGATTCGTCGCGATAAAGTTTCGCGAAAAAATCGCTAAACCAGTCGCTGCGTGGCTGATTACGAGTTATACGATCATTGTCGAGGTGAACCGGTAGTTCCGCCAGCTAGTACGATCCGTTCCGATAAAAAGTCCTCGCCTCGATTACCTTTTACGTCAACTCCTACTATAATCCGCGCGATATCGAAATTTCGGAACATGCGAACGCCCGCATTTTTCTCAGAAATTTTTTTATCGCGAGTCGGTTTGCGCTCGGATTGATTAAACATTATCTCGCGATGAACGTTAAACTCGAAGGCTTTTCGCGTTAATATCGTTGCGTGAAAGTGTATCGCGATTGACAAGCGGTCAGGCGAAGTGTTTACAAGTTTCAAGGAGATAGAAGGTTGAAAAGTCAAGAGAGAAGGTAAAGAAGAGAGAGAGAGAGAGGAGAGAGAGAGAGAGAGTGGGAGTGGAATCGAGCGAGGGGAGAGCAGGGGTGGAGCGGTGCGATTTAGTTGACCGTATGCATCGGGTTCCCCTCTGGTCGTCGATCCAACGTGAACCAGCCATCAGAAACGTGCACGTACAGAGGCCACTGGGCACGTATAAAGGCAAAGGGTGGCGGAAGTTAGGCTTAGGTGGGAGCGTACGTAGAGGGAAGGGTACACGTTAGCTTGTAGCGGGGAACCGCGGGGTAGACGCTGCGCCAGGGAACTGAGACGAGGAGAAAGGGCGGAAGGGGTGGGAGGAAGAGGCGATGGTGGATTAGAGAGGTGGGGATACGCGATATCGCTTTTGGAGGGGTAACGATGGTGACCGTGGTGCGCTACGGTGACGATGACGGTAGGAACGAACCTGTGTACACCAAGGTATAGTGGGGAGTCAGAGGACCCCCGGTCACTGACTCTAGAAACTACGGCAGCTTTTGTACTTCATTCACGAGCGCGCCACCTACTTGTACACGGCCGTTTATGTTTGCCAGCGCGCCTTCTCTTTTCCTACCGCTCTTCCCCTTTATCTTTGCGTTTCTTTGCACTCGTTCTCCTCCTTTTCGCTGGAATCCAGGAGGACACCTCTGGCTGTCCCTTCGTCGGTGGTCCTCTGTCTCTTTCCCTTTTATCGTCCCGTGTCGTTTCGCGTATCGATACCACGCTTTTTCTCGCTATTGTCTCACTCGCGCGATATTCATGCAGCTTTTTCCATCGTTATCGCGCACGCATCTGATTTATCGCGCGGTTCGTTACGATCAGCAGCAATTCTCGAGCGTGCGCCGCTGGTGCGCACACTGCCACACACGGTACATAGAAACACGCAGTGGACACTGGCTATCTCCGGTTAGGGAAGTGGAACGGCGGAGAGGGGGGAATGAAGGAGATCGCGCAGGTAGCCACGCGTGGTGCGTTATACGTCCGCGGAAGGAAGGCGGGCAGGCAGCCAGGCAGGAGGCAGGCGGGCAGGCAGGCGGGCAAAAAAAAAAAAAATACACGTACGATACAGGTCAGATCGATCTTCCCGTTTCGTGGGTTCGTGCGCGTCAACGCGCGTCTCAATGAACGTGTCAGGTGAACTGGCAAAAGGCAGTTTAAATTTGGGTGCTACGGACGAGACATTCGGTGCTATCTATATTCGTTCATCCTTGTATATCGACGAGGTATAAATCTTATCTGACATTAATCCTTCGATCTGGGGGAAGCTCATTTTTCGTCGCATATAAGATGTAGCAGAAAGATCGGGAACGATTGATATCTCTATCTTATAGAGATATGAGTTTTTCTGCAATTATTAAGGAGAGAAGTAGAGGAAAAGAGGCGGTTAGAGAGATAGAATGAAAAAGATGGTACGGTATATAACGAGCGTATGTAATACCGACGTATTGTTGCGTTTGTCTATTTTGCCTGTGGGTCGTGATGAAATCTTAAAGGAAGGTGAATATACACGCGTATCGGGGGATCGATCCCTTGTTTTCACGGTCACGCCTCTGTGCGCACGGTTGAAGTGCGACAGGAGAGACGGGAAAATGCGCGTTTCGCGATACGCCTCAATTTTATCCCTGTGGCTTGATTTTCTTACTGACAACGTTATCGAGCGATCCCTCATTATCGGGTAACTCGGTGATAAATGCGTTGAAACGAAATTCCTTACAAAGATACGCGCGTATGATTTTCCGATAAAACCTTTCTTGCACTCTGTAACGATGCATTTTCTTCGTTGTCTTTATAAAATAAACGATCGGGTTTTTTAACGAATTCATTTATGAAAAAGTTACGAGCACGTAAATGCGCAAAAGAAGAATCGAAAGTTGTGCAAGTTCGATATATACCGGCTTATAAAGTGGAAAACCACGAGTATATACCGGTCTCGCACACGAACACGATCGTAATACGGATGATTTAAACGTTGTAATTCGCTCCCTATCTCCGCGCATCCGGTCTGTTACCGCGTTGCGCGTGCTCGCTGGCACGGTGGTGCGTGATATAACAGGCAATGCGCATTAAACGATAATTTAAGTCTGTCTATCGTGTTGCTTAAACGATGCTTTACAATTCAGCTTTACAACTTCATAACGCACGTAGCGTGCGCGTGTTTAGCACGATAGGCGTGCGAAGCGTAGATCCCAAGGGAGAAGTACCTATGTGCGTTGGAGGGATTTAATTTTCCTCCATGGTTACGCGTAATTGATTCAAACCCGATCGAAATTTCTCAAAGACCACGGATATGCAAATTTTACACATTTTTTGGGCGTCGAGGTAGCTTTTTCTTTTTATTCGAATAATACTTCTGACGAAGCTTCGGCGTGTACTAAAGTCCGTTGGCATTAAAATCGGTATCGCTCGACTATCCCAGGACTTTAAGCCTGCGATCGACCGCTGCATCATCGCTAACCACTCCTACCGCACAGCATCAGTCGGAGTGCGTTGTGCGCCGTTCTGTAAACTGTCGTAGGGGCGCTCGTAACCCACTGGTCGTTACCGACGAACATTCACACTATCCGCAGATACGCGCGGATTAGCTGACTTTGTGCGAGTCTGTATCGCGAAGAGGGGAAAATAGAGGACGAAAGTACGAGAGGATGAATTGCGTGGCAGAAAAATAGGCGAAACGAACACGAGAGCAGTTTCTAGAAGGACCTTCGGTCACGCGTTCGCCGTTGAAACAACGCGAACGGGATAGAGACGAACGAATTCGATCGCCGATCGAATAGATTGAGAGAAAACAAAGTGGGTTAGAGTAGAAGAACGGGGTAAATAAGGGCAAAGTAAAACGGAGCAGAACGCGCAGCGGTGCACTGTGTCGGCGAACGAGCACGCGGGCAAATGAGTCGCACGAGTGCGCATGCGCCTTGTCCCCGGCAAGCCCCCACCACGCGTGTCCGGCCGCGTGGCGTTCTGATCAATTGCGACGTTGCCGAGTCCTCGGCTGACCCGGTGAAAGAGGGAGGAACAGAGATAAAGCGAGACGGTATTCCCCGGCGTTTTCGTTTTTCCCCACCATACCGTTCAATCTATCGTTGCCGCTCAGCCTGCTAAACTAGGGGAATATCCTTGTCCATTCCCCTACCGTGTTAGCACGTGCAGACGCGCCTCCTTCAATTTTTCATACCTTATCGACCTGTGGATTCAAGCTTATACGCTTATACGCCGCGGTGAGATGCGTCGAAGAAAATCTAACGAAGGATCGAGACCAGGAACGCGATGGAAGTGCAACGGAACGGTGACGTGTTGCGCTCCGGTGCGCCGCTGGTAGTTCAGTCGCTGTTCTCCTGTTCGCCGCTGCATGCTGCCGCGTTTATCGGTGACATTGCGCGTAGGGGATGGAAAGGGGCACGTTGCATTTTTAAGGCGGAGCGTAACAATTACGATCCGTTGGGTATTACAATTAACGTTTACCAAACATTTTGTCGATCTCTCTCTTCTTCTTCTCCTTGATCCGAAACTATCGATTTTCCTTATTACGTTTTCAGGTGCCAAGTTAAAGCGGGAACGTACAGAGCAAGATGACTTATTTTGCGAAGAGAAGATGCTGATTATCGACGGTAAGTGTGTCAAAACAGAAACATTACGTGTTTAAGGAACGTTATCTCGATTGAAACGAAGTAAAGCGACGCGGGTCGAAAACACGTTGATTCGATGCCTCGATCGAGCACAATCGGACACGCGTGCATATTGCATATTAATGTGCGCGTCCTCGCAGTCGGGGGCCTCGTGTATTCTTAGCTACAAAATTCAGAGCGCACAATAACTGTTTTTTTTTTGTTTTTTCTTTTTCGCCATTCCGAATCGCACAGACACGCTGCGCACAGACGAGACGCGCGCGTCGTGTTAAATAAGTAATCGATTGTTCTGCCTATTACGGCGAGCATGCATAATTCACTGGGTTCGAACGATTCCGCGCGATCGCCTTCGATTCCTAATCTGTCGACGATCGACGAGGATCCAGTTTCTCTACGTGACGGGGCACTGCGTCAGTCGTTCTTTAAAACCAACCATTGCGTGCCAACGAACACGGAAGAACAAGAATGTAACAGTTACTGAACAGGGAGATAAAGGAGCCTGCGTTGGAACGCGTTTCGAAGTCGAACGACTCAATCGAAACGTCGTCGACTCTCTCCGTATTTCTCCCTCTTTGTCACCTACGTCGACGAGTTTCTCTATCATCGAGCGTATTCGTTGTCGAGCGAGGCTAACGATTCTCGTTCGCTCCGATTACGTTTCGAAACGCACACGCGATTTCGCGGCGGCCGTTTCGAGTTTCAACACGTCGTACATCGTACATAGTACTTTCGTATGTGTGTGTGTGCGCGCGCACGCGCGCGTGCGCGTATATATATATGTATGCATGTATATATGTATATGTATATGTATATATACGTACAGAAGGATTCCGACGAAGAGATAGACAGCGTGCCTTCGGGCGACAAGGACAGAGTGTCGCGGGTGACTGGAGGCAACTCTCGCGCGAACGGAGATGTGACGGAAAGCGGCGGCGGAGGGTCGAGAGGAGATTGGTCGGCGTCGCTGCTGCCATGCCGTCGCCACTGGTGGCGTGCACGGGCCGATGAGGTGGGGTAAGGGAACAGGGGATCGTCATCCTCAGGTTGGAGGCGGTGGCACTTACGTTTAGACTTCAGTCGGCACCCGCGACTCACGCGGTTACGAGATTCCTTCGTTTGGCAAATTACACGGGCGATCGAACGATCGATACGAGCGACCGGTCGTTGTTTCTTTAAATCGGTTTCTTTAAATTGGTAAGAAGGACATACCGACGCGATACTCGTTGATCGATCGACCTTGTGGTCTCTCTTATCAAGCTGGCGGAGTCGTCGTGTCGTATAATATAGATTGGTTTTAGAGGAGCAAGTCGTAGAGCCGCGTATACATACATACATGAGAAGTCAGACCGGCTGTTAGATACGCGCAAAAGGTCGCCGGTCTGGATGTGCGTCGTCGTCGCGGATTCACGGATACTCGAGACGCCGCTTTATCAGTCGCGATTACACAAGTGCGATCCGTCGAATAAGAAATCCGTAGCCGTGTTGCGATCTAGGATAGCGTGTTTGGATTTGCTCACGCACTATCGACACTTCTAGAAATCTTACGCGTATTGTCTCGGAGAGTCGCGGCTATTCTCCGAGCTAAATCGAACATGGACGAGTCGATGGAACGTTGATTTCGATAAATGGGCATCGATCGTGTTTCGAAGACGTCGGTGACCATATATAATCGCGAAATCGAGGAACGTATACGATCATCGACGAGCAACGAAACTGTCGAGACGAACGTCGGTCGACGAGGATGCTCGATCAAGGATTTCTGGATATCGAAACTGTCGATGTTGGTTAGTCAAAGAGGAATTTGAACCCGTGGAGACTGGGGCGCACAAGGAGATTCGTCGAACGCGACACCACGACGCACGAGACACGGTGTCGCGAATGTTTCGAAAGTTGTGATTTTTTCTTGCCGGTATAAACAGCGACCTCGTCGTATTCATTCGTCGTAACCGTTTCCCCTCTCTGAAATGAAACTGTGACGCAGCCCTCTCTCTTTTCCACGCGCTTCGCATTCCCGGTCGTTTCCACTTCTTTTCGAGCGACCGCTCCGTTCGACACGTCCTGGACGACAGTTTTATCGGTCGTCGCAAGGCTATGCGTTCTCGAAAACCCGACCACCGAGCAACGACGTGTTTATCTACCTCGTATACTATACTACCAGGCCATTGGTTCGTCGCCGTTAAAGGGAAGCTCCTCGCTGCTGGTGTAACCGTGCACGCATACGGATCCAAGTTCCTATCGAAGAAAGTTCCAAAGCCATCGGCATCTATGTATATTGGAAAGTTATCGTGGTAATTACGGCTGTGCTGTGCGGTACGTGTACGTCGTGGTGCGGTCGTCGCTCGTAGCGCCGTACGCCTCGTTCTCGTGCTTCGGACCTTAACCGTCGTCGTAGTACCGACTACGAGCGCGGAGCAAGAGGGTACTGTCCCGACTGCGCGGCACAAGGGAACGCGAATCTCGCTATCGTCCCGATCGGAAATTCACGGCTGTGACGAGGAGGCATCGCCGACCCGATCTCCGATTATAGAGAGTAGAAAATTATCGGGCAGCATCGCGAATTGGTCGTAGAAACTGTCGCTTGAATGTACCGAAAGGGAAGAGGAACGTCCGTACGTCGATCGCGTGTATCGGTGCGTGTGTATCCGTGTGCTCGTTATTTTTCCTTTTTCTCTTTTTCGTTGGCGCGCGTGTTGTACGCAGCGGAGAGCAGCGTGCGCGAGAACGCGTGTGATCGTCGGGAACATGGGAGTTCTGTTGGTTTCGGATGGCACAGCGGCGGTTCAACCTCGTATGAATTTGAACGCGGTCAAAGCTGCGGGAGCGCAGCGTGCGATCGACATCGCTAACGAGACGAATAACAATGTAAACGGACTGAGAGATGCGAATAGTCTGATGCCGACGCAGGTCGTCGGTATAATCGACGTGGTCGTCAACGACGAGCCGGTACGCAGCTGGATGCCGCCCCCGCCCAAGAAAAAATGGATACGACATTATCTGCTCGGTGAGCCAAACTTTTACCCCTCTACACTCCCATTTCTCGTCTGCCTTTCGCTCTCGAATCGAACGCCTTGGATTTTCAGTCGCTCCACCGATCGTTCTTTCTTTAGAGTAAAGTTTCACCGCGTTCAAGTTGGATAATTCGACATCGAGCGAACGTCCGAACCGTTGACGATCGTAGCTCACCTTGGTGAGATTTATTCCGTGCGACCTCCTAATTAATCCTAATTAAAGTTACGATTACCGGAGATCATCGGGCGAATAACGCGATCGTCGAAGATTACGCGAATTAATCGCGACAAAAGTTTCCAAATACGTGTCAAAAGGAATTAGCTTATCCGAGAAACGAATAATTGTGTTAAAGTCGAGCAGTTTTTGTCGAGCAGTTGCACTTGCCGGCTACTTCTTTCTTCGTTTGCGGTACAGCGGTCTGTAACTATACGCGGGAAGGTCGAGGGGGATATTTTCACGCACGAACCGCACGATGATCACGATACATTTATTCGAAAGTCGAGAAGACGCGATAAAGTCGCGATTCGCCGATAAAATGCGTTTCGCGCGTTTATTATCGATGTATTGCTCTTTGTAGTTAGAAAACATCGTATCGATAATGAATAGAAAGAGCGGTGGTACTCGCGATTAACGCGATTAGGAGCGTATTTCAAGGTTGGTTAAGGGGTAGCTCGACGTTTGTCCCGTGTTTCCTCGCTTACGAACGAATGGACGCGATAGAAGAGGCTCGTTGAGAAACGATCCGTAACGGGCAATAATCGTGACCTTGTATCGTTCCGCATATTTCACGCTATATCTGGCTATTGTTCTTTCGTTGAATATTTTGTTTTCTTTCGAACGAATGAAATCGAAATGCAAATTTCCGCTTACTTTTGCTGCGAAATTCTTTGGACCGTTGTGTCCGCCGGTCTTTCTGCTAAGACGGCTGGAACAAGAACAGGTAAGGCGTATGTATTCGGCATTCTTTCTTTGTAGTTGCATTCTCGATCACCGTGTATATCGGGCCGATACGAGCATCGAAACACAGCTCTAGGTAATTGTAATTAATCGTAAATAAACTGGTTTCGGTGGTACAGTAAATGTGTACGAGAGGTTACTAAGTTTATTAATCTTGCTTTTACGAAGTTGTAAAATATCGGAAATGTAATTGCTTAATCTTCGTGTACGCGGTACGTACATCCATCGATCGAAACAGAGAAGAGGAAAGAGTAAATTCTATAGAAAAAGACAGCGGTGATCTTTGATACGGCTACGTACACCGTATCGTTCGATTTTATTAAAGCGATTGAACAATTGGCGACCCGAGCAACGTGCACGCGCGACTCGCCTGCTTTATCAAATTACGTCATACCGGTTCGATGCATATTCGATGCACGCTGTTTAGCAAAAATGAATCGTTAGATATGTCCCTCGTACCACATAGTTGTAAATGTCGCCTTCGAGTGCTGCAAAATATCTCAAGTTTTTCCAGTTACGATTGATTCGATCGTACCAATTACGTTGTACGCGACGTATACTTTACGCGGTTAATTGCATTCGATCTATAGACATATCGAATTATAGATAATATGGTCGTATTAACGATATTCGAACTTTTCATAAGCCAAATCGATCGATTCCGTTTTTCTTTAATTTCTCAATTTCCTAAGAACGAAGGATTAATGTTCAGTTTTCAAGATAGTTTATCGCAAGAGGATGACAGAAATAACGATAAAATTTATGGTAAACTTGAAAAGCGATATTCGCAACGTGGTCGCTGGACAGCGAATCTTTACGCATTTATGAGAAATTTGAAAGCGAAAAATTGTAGAAAATGCGCGCAATATGGAAAACTGTGTAAAATATCGAAGATGTACGTAGCTCTGTTTTCATAATGCCTTTTCGTAATCCGAGATCTACTTTGCGAGTTCTATCGCAAAAACTAGGAACGCGCGTGAAAATCCGCCATCTAGTCGCCGCTTTTCTCTACCTTTTGATTTAAGCGGTCGGCGAATGTGGCTTGCGAAATTCTTATTTATCGATGACGTTATCGGTAGCAGACTCCATACGACAAAGGACGGTACATTTTCGATCGCCAATTCGATTCGCGAATTCGATTCGCAAAATTGCCACGGGCTGGCTTCGTTTCTAATTTTAAAGGCAAGTCGGTTTGGCGTGACATCAAGGCAATTATATATACGCGCGCATTCAGCACCCTGTGAACTGCACTGTCCCAAAGCCCCCGCGATCCCACCGATTTCCTATTTTATCTTGCGCACGAATACCCGCTGCTCCGGTCGTTATCTCGCTGGCACGTGGTCGCTCGCGACTCCGTATCGCGACCGTGACACTGCACTTAACCATCGACTAGCAGTCATAACGATTCCCGGCGGTTAGTTTTCAAGAACGGTGGCGGTGAGAAGCGCGACGAGCAACCGTGTCGACGGTAAACCCGCTCGTCGCGAAACGTGTCGCGCTTTTTATCGATCACACACCATCGCGACCGATGCAGCGTTTCCACGCGGTTTGTCGCTCCGTCTAGCGATCTACGCGCGCGCATATGTATGATCCGTCGTAAAAAGTGCATCTAGGAAATATCAATGCGTTTTAACGAACGCTCCTTCGAACGTATCGAGCTGTCGGATAAGTCTCGAGTCTCCTGAATTTCCTAGCTCGCGTTTCTCCTCGAAAACACGAGAAATTCTACGATAATAACGACGAAATAGCAGCGCCACTCGATAGATTGACAGAAGATCAAACAGAATGGTATAAACACATTTGCTTTCGTCGCATCGCTGAAAGACGATGGAGCAAAGTCTACTGGTATCTGGAAAAAGTTTAAGACTCGGCCGATAACTCGATATAGATACGGTTGCGTGCGATGTAATATCGCAATACTTGGCTCTAGCAATAGCAGCGACGAGCAGGTGAATCTCGATACAGAGGCCGTTCGAAGATTTTCAACTAGATATCGACACTATTATAAATCACTTTGAACATGATTCGATACTTGGCGTATATTATCAGTTTTATGTACGCGTGTATTCTGGATTTATTAGGGACGAGAAATGGAAACGCGTGGCACGCGTGACGTTCGAAAACTGATGGACCAAAGAATCACGACTAAGCGGGTACACGCGCTTTTTCGCTCGAGTCGTGCACCGCGTGATCAGCTCGAAACGAACTGTCGTAGTATGTATTTTTCTAAGTGTAATTTTCGTACGGCTCGTAGCAGCTTTTTCGAATTTTCAAACAGCGAGTTATTTTTATAACCTTCGATCGTACGATCGTTTTACGACTAGACGGATACGTTTTTACAGTTGGTATGTTTTGCGAGGTGATAGTTGATCGAGGTTCGTTATCAGGATAGTTTATCGCGACGATTTCAGCCGATTTTTTATTGGCAATGCAATTGAGCCGTTCCCGTTAGAAAGGGGTTCGTTCGAACAGAGACACCGTTAAAAGGAGCCGTGTCTTTTTTTCTTCGGCATCGAGGATGCTTCGACTTAAAGTGGTTACGTACGCACAGCCTATAAATATTCTTTAGCTGGACGTTGGGTTCTCGCGTTACAGCAGGACCACTGATTGAGCTAGCGACGCTAGATCGGTTAAAACTTTAAATACCGGTATGCACGATCGCGCTTCTATCCGCCGACTATCGACTTCGACGTTTGCTGTCGTAAGGAATTTTTTAAAGAATGATCGGACATCTTCGTTGTCGTTACGTTCCGTAAAGTGTAAATCTCGATCATTTTCGTATACATTTACGTATATATGGTGTATCATTTCTGAATAAGGAAAGTTTGCCGCATGAGTCACAGGAATTCTACGTACACGTTTAGCGATTACATAATATTCATCGAACATCGAGTTTGCAAGAGAAATTACACCGCAACCAGATGGTAATTAACCAAAAAAGTACAAACGATTCAAATTGTAAATATCTTTGCCGATATTTTTTCCAGCGAATTGCCGATAAATCTGGAATCGCGAACGTCTAAGGATTTCGTCACTCGAACGGATTATCGCATAAAGTAGCTATGGGTTTTGATATTTGGACGTAAACAGGCGTGCTTACATTTACATCTGGTTAGTTTGACTTCGAGCGGTAAAGGCTGATTTCATGCCGATTTTGCAGATAAAAGAACAGTCACGTTCCTTCGTCTCTGACCATTTTAGTTCATCGCTGCGAATTACCATCCGAACGTCCGTCTAGACAGGCAGGCTCGCCTCTGTCTGTCCGTCCGTCTCTCTCTCTCTCGCTCGTTCGCTCGCTCTGTATAGTCTTTAATCCGAGCGTGCGCCTCTCCTTTTCCAAAGGATTTTGTTAAAAGATCCGTCGAACAAGGGCCATTGGCAATTTTAATATCTGCCAGGATATCGATCACGGTCGAGTCGCGTTATTTTATCCATATTTATTCCTTAATTCTTTTTATCCTTCGTATCTGTCTTTTTGTCGTATTTTTGAAGTTTAATTCGAGTTTAGCCGTAATCGAAAGATTTGATTCGTACTTTGGTGGAAAATCGACGTATATGAATTTCGCGATACGATCCTTTCATCGACCGTAAAAGAAATTTCTCGCACGACCAAATAATTCGAGTCACGACCGAGAAGAGTAATTTTTTTACGTCCGTTTATCGAATAAATAATTCTTAATTCGGTAAAACGCGCGTCGCTGGTCTGACAGAGGGAGAAGCTCTCGCGTGTTTCTCGTTTTTGCCAAAAATTCCACCTTCTTAAGACGATTCTTCGTGGGTCTTTCTTTCAAGCACGATCGTTTTACTGCCGCTTTTTTCTATAGTTTGCGTTCGTGGCAAGTTGTGGCTTGTGCTAGAAGATTCGCTCGACGTACAGCGATCATCCGCGTGTATCCGTCAAGAGCTGGTTTCGTTTATGCGATATCCAGGATAAAAACACGATCGTCCGTTTCGTCTTATTTAACGAACGACTTTTGGCTGGTAATTCCATTTCGATAAAATTTATTGCCACGTTTCGGCACTAAACGCGACTGTCTGTAAACGGCGGCAACGGTTCGGAGGAGAGGGAACCGTTGTTCGGTAAATTTGCTAATAGATGAATCGCGTCACTGAATATCAATTTCGGAGACAAGAAATTAGCGGAGATCGCTATTTTTAGGTCAAGGATCTGCCATTCGATTCGTTCATGCTCCACTTTTATTCGATTTTTATCCAACGCTGTTTTTCCTCTTTGCTGCCCGTTTTCTATCGCCCAATCTCCTTTTAAATATCTTTCTTATTTTTACGTTTTATATTCTTTTCGCTCGTGGAAGAAGCGTTTCTTTCGCTGGTTTCGCGACGTTAATTGTCAAACTTTTTAACAGGACGTTACTTCGACGAATTTTACAGTCCATTTCCAGTTTCCTGAAAAATCTCGAAAGATCGCATATGGTAATTTTCTTGCAAGGAAAAGAAACGAAAGATAAAAGTTCGAAATAAGTTGACGCAGATACGAGAAGAAGATAGAATGCAAAATACGGGAAGATTTAACCTGTCGAATGCGTCAACCTTGTTACGCAAGAGCAGACTTCCTGTCCCTGTCTACAGAGATTTATCGCACGAAGTAGGCCACTCGATAAAGGCCAACGACGAACGATCAAAAATATATACTAAAAACTGCGAACTACGTTGACAGCGTATCTAAAACCTTGCATCCTTGCAACCTGGCTCGATATCACATTTTTAAGTTATTCGTTCGTCGTAATATGCTCAGTATCAAACTCTCTGTAGATAGCGAAATACGGAGATCTTGCGCGAACGAGTTCTCGAACGTATTCGAGCATTTTAGAAAAGAAAAGGAGAAGAGACCGTTTTCACCGGTTGATAGTCGGACAGTAAGTGTAAGAAAACCTTGTTCGGTAGAGATCGTGTAGTCGCGTTGCGAGACACGTTTTAGCGTGTTATTCGACGAAGGCAGCGTTGCAAGCGCGCACCGAGTGCAAGGTATATCGCCGGTGCTTTCTTGCTTCTTGTTCTCGTGATACGTACACGCCGTCTTTAAGCCCGGAATAGATTTAGGAAGCGTCGAGCTATGCGACGAAGCTTTGCCAAGTCTCTTGGTACATGAATGAGTTAGTTGCATGTGCGTACACGTGCTGCGCTAATTTATAGCATCGCGACGAATGGAGCGGCGGCCCTCCGAGCACGAAAATTGCAGATCCTACAGGATCGTCGTAGCGAAACGTTTTGGTCGTTCGTGAACTGCGATTTTAGACGGCTCTACCTCTTAGCTCTACCTTTTAACCCCGCCTTTGTCCTTTCCATCCTTTTACCGGTCCAGTCGCGTTTTTTCGTACGCGCAATTTCTTGTTTCGCTTTCTTAGCAAAACTCTTCTTGCAGCATCGTTTGCTCGATTTTTTTAAACATTTTCATTTTACTTAACGGACTTTGCGCGCAACGTTGCGACCCATATGATCGAACGGATATGCGTATAAATAATTTTACGAAGAGGAAAAATTGAGTCGCATCCGAGGATCGAAAACGAGGATGGAAGACGTAGCGATTGATGACTCGTTGGTGCAAGTCGAAAGAGTCGATCCTGGTACGGGTATCTGTACGTATCGAAGCCATCGCCACTCCAGAGAAGCATTCGCTAATCTTAGGCGAGAACATAGTCATTCAGGTTCGAGTATAGAATAGAATGAGCAAGGGGAGCGTCGTCTGCACCGTAGAACGCGAGGAATTGCTGTGCCTCCGTGAATGCTATCCAGAATGAAAGTTTCGAGATCGGGCAACCGCTTGGAAATTACCCCTGTAAAATCCTCCTTTCGTATAGTTCCTTTCCTGAAAAACTATTTACCTGAGAGTGTCTCGTCGGCGAGCCGCTCGAATACATTCACCTGTACCATATTTCTCTAAGAAATCTCACGTTCCTCCGGTGCTGTAGATTTAGAATATCGTTTCAAAACGACTTATCTATCATCACCATTCGTAGGATATGAAAAGAACAATTACTTGCGAGTTTCCGAAGTTTTAAGAATCGTTAACCAGCGTTTATCGAATAGACGCGATGATAAAAGTAATAAGTATGTCGGAGACGAAAGAACACCGGAGCCTCTGCAATTTTTGATAATCCCGCAACATTGTAATCTAGAGTCTACGATAGCTGTAATTAAACAATTGTAGTTATTCGATCCGATGGTAATTGTTCGAGATTAGTGATAGTGAGCTTTGGCTCGAGGCGACAGTCTGTCGCCGAACGTAGCCGCGGTCACGGGATGAACGCTTTGTCTAACAAAGGCACGGAGTAATTCCATAGCTCTCCTTAAAAAGGAAATAGTTGTAACACTCGACAGTAAACATTCCAACGGTCTCTGTCCCGTAGCTAGCCACTTGCAGACCCTATTCTTCGAGTAAGACGATTGTCAGATGTCGATGCGTCTCCGCGGTACATGTTCGGCTAGCCCGAGGGCCCGTTATAAATCTTAAGATTTAGCCAACTAAAGTCCTTCAAACGGACAAACAGTCTTTGTCTCAACTACGGGAAAATAGGGGAGATCTGTTTTTCAACGAGCGGCGTCTCCCACTAGCAACTTTCCCTCGTGGGCGGCTAGCATCTTTTTCCAACCACCGATATGGAGATTGATCAATTAGCAGCAACGTATATAGTTTTCCTCTGTGGCATCATCGGGACAGAGATTCATTCCTTCTTGCGATCTCATCCACGAAAAGAGTAACACCTTACGACCCGTGATTGTTACGCGTCCGACTTAGATTTTGTGAGCACGTTCATCCCGTCGACCGCGGATTCGTTATCGAACCTAAGATCATTGTCATTAGTTTCTCGAGTATCTAATTACCACGGTTACTTGTCCGGTTCTATCGTATAATCGTATTTGCACTAGTCGATGTCTTCTCTATTTCATAACGACACGTGTAATCCAAACGAAGATTCGTTTCACGCCCCTAACCCCGATTCTAATGTAAACCCGACAAATAAATTATATCGTGATATAAATAACTACGAGATTTTGATTAAACCGTATCGAAGATCCCTTTTGGACGGAAGAAAGAGAGCATAACGAAGTAGAAAGTTTTATAATGGTCAATCTTCAGAAAAGATTGATTTGATTTATTTTTCAGAGGAGGAGCCGCTAGAAAATAATAGAACGAACGGGAATCACTCGACAGGTTCCCGAGGGAGTCCCGTGATCTCAAGCGCGCGAGTAACGCCACCCTCGGCGAACGCAAACACGGCGCATCTGGCCGCCGTACACTCTACGTCGCACCACCATCTCCATCATCATCAACAGCAGCAGCATCACCAGCAACAGCAGCACCAGCAACAACACCAACAGCAGCACCAGCAGCAACACCACCAGCAACAGCAGCAGCAGCCGCAGCAGCAACCGCAGCAACAGCCGCAGCAGCAACAGCAACCGCAACAGCAACAGCAGCATCACCATCACCATCATCACCATCACAACAATCACAACAGCCCGCATAATCCTTACGTGGAAAATCATAATACGAATCACTCGCAGCAGACCGCGGGCAATCTCGTCGTCGACGTTGAACCCAGCCACGACAATAAGAAGCATCGAAACGGGTAAGATTGATGCAACTATTTCTATTTTATTTGTAATTCGTTCGATGTATGTCGGTTAATTTCGTTCGTGCGATAGATAAAAATAAGTTAGCTAAGATAAGCTTAATTCGTACACATTATATGTTTAATTTAAGTTTTAACCCTCGTCCGTCCCTTGTAACGAACATATAAATTACGAACACGAGACAAATATCTCTCTTTGTTGCTTTACTTTTTCCTCTTACTTTTATCTCGTTTATCGCAACGCGTGTCAAATTGGCATAAGCGACGGCCGACGGATGTTGGTTAAAGTGTTAAGTTCGTATAATTTGGGATAATGTGCATAACCGTCCTTGTGTATATCTTGTGTATATTTTGTGTATATCTGTGTTAAGTTTAGTTACTGTACTTTTAGTTACTATAAAGTAGATCTAATATAGTTTACGTCGACATACGATTAACATTAACGTCAACGTATGCGAACATATGCTTTCTAATTTTTGTAAGGGTGGTAGGAGAACTTTGAGTCAGCTTTTTTTTATTATCGCGGCACATTGAGTTACAATCTCAAAATTGGATAAAAAGGAAAAGCAAGAGAACTAAATAATAATAGGAACGCATAATGTTGGAATGAAACGAATTTGGGATTATTCGCCGATGTAGCGAACAGAATCACCGAACACCTGGTACGAAAGTGCTTTGTAATAACTTTAAGAATAACCGAGTTACCGTTGCAACTGTGACTGATTTTATACGGAAAAACTTCTTAAAATCTAATTATAATTGTCCTTAGAATAGTTCGTTTTACGGAGAATGAGAGTTGATCCGAGTTAAACAACTTAGAAATCGAATTAACTTCTCGTACTTGTTTGTTACATCGAAGGTTACGCGTGTTGCAGATTTGCATCGAGTAATTTAATTACCATTAACGCATAATTAGGTGTTGCATATACAGCGAGGGACAAAGGTATTCGTACACCTTTTAAAGCAGAATAACTTTTTAAAGCTTGGATCGAACGACGAGTGTCTATACTCCCTGACAAGTTACAAGGATCAGATTTCTACGCGACGCGTAACATTTTTTTTTTTTTTTTTTTTTTTTTTGGAAAAATTGCAATTTGGAGCTTACTTTTTACAACTTTTTTTATCCAAGCCTGTAAAAAGAATTTAAGCAACACGATTATCGAACATTTATACGTCGGTTATACAATTACGCTGAAAATTTGATGGAAATCGGTTAACGTTGCAACGAGTTACAAACGGTTAAAAATGCCTGACGCCTGTTTCCGCATCGACCGAGTTCGCTAAAATTTTCAGTGTATATATCGCACAACTAACGCAAATCTTCAAAACGTGCTGCTGAAATTTTCGCTACAAGCCCGGATAAAAATGTTGTAAAAGGCAATTTTTTCAAAACATTTTTAACGCGTTATCTAGTAAACTAATCCTTTGTCAGTTTCTCGGAGAAACTCGGAGAAAGTCGTTTGGTCAAATTTTAAAGGATGTACACGAGGTACGCTTTTATTCCTCGTTGTGCGTATTACATTCTTTTCTTTATAAACGATTAACACGTTCTATGCCAAGAAAAAAGATCATTTTGGCCGTATCTTTGGTATCTTACACGCGCGTCACTGAAAACGTTACGCTAGAAAGATTTAATTAGAGGAAAATAAATGATTTTCTCCGTTTCAACGCCATATCGAACAATTTTTTTATTCGCCTTAGAACGTGTTGATATTTTATCAAATGTTACATCGATAAAATTCCATAGTATATAACCCGTAATTAACATTGGATCGAACCAAACGTTACTTTCTTACAACGAAATACAACACATCTACACCCCTAATTCTCAAGAAGTTCATTTCTATCTCCCTGTTCGTCATCTTTCCTCTAAAAATTTCTTTTCGAACTTTTCCCCCTCCCTTTCCCTTTCTGCTCCATCCCGCATTTGCTCTCTCTCTCTCTCTCTCTCTCTCTCTCTCAGCAGCATCAGCAGCGGTAGTATTTTGTTTCTTGTCGCGAATTCTCGTTCGATATATTTTTCGACGGTTGCTCAGTCCACGGTGCCGTCAACTTCGCCTGCTTCTCGCCGTTTTTCCGTGTTCTTTCTGGCTGCCGATATGCCAGCCTGTTGCTTCGCGCGCTCTCCCTCTCCGTCTTGTCCGTTCTCTCTTTTCTCGATGCACAGGCAGGAGCGTCGAGGCAACAGAGTCTTCGCTACCCATTCACGCGGTGCACGTGTCCAGGGTGAATGGCACGTGCACGGTGCGTCACTTACCACGTCGTGAGACCGGGGACCGGGATGCGTACTAACGCGCCGCTGCCATTATCGCGTACCACCGCATGCGTGCTGCACGCTCGTGCCTCCTCCCGCTACGGATTATCGTAATTTGTCTGCCACCTTCCGATTAAGAACGCGATTTCCATGTCTGTGTACTTCGCTTCAGAGGTGCGCGAGGATTGTTGCTTTATCTGATCGATCACAGAGATTATCGACCGTTTACGCTCGCTTTATCGTCATACTTTTCTCTTCTTATTTTGCATTTCTCTGTTTTCTGTTATCCGATAGCGTTCCTTACCTGGATCTCTTACTCTTTTATCTCGCGATTTTCTCCGATCGTATATCTCACTTTAATTCTCTAGATGTAAAGAGTGCATGCGAACCTGATTAACAAAATATTGCCAGTAAGCTAGTCGCGTTGCTGCGATCGTGTAAGAAAATGATGC
Organism: Bombus vosnesenskii; assembly: GCF_011952255.1. Classification (NCBI taxonomy): domain Eukaryota; kingdom Metazoa; phylum Arthropoda; class Insecta; order Hymenoptera; family Apidae; genus Bombus; species Bombus vosnesenskii. The sequence goes on from NW_022883012.1 coordinate 688,284, forward strand.
AAGAATGGTATTATCGTTTGGGGGTGGGAGGGGGGGGGGATTTTCGCGTCAACACGTCGCGCGAATCGATTCGAAAATGCCTGACAAGTTGGAAGCAGCGTAATGTAATTTGCAGAAGGACGTAACTTGCACGACTTACGTTTTACTGGTGTCTCGATGCTTTTTATTTAAGGGCCTGTGAAATCGCTTCGATAGAATTTCGATAGATTTCATAGTTCGCCGGAACTAATTTATCAACGGTTTATCGGTTCCACATAGATGTAAATATAAATGGAAAATATCGCGTGTCTACATATATCCGTTTCTTTATTCTAGACCGTGTGTAATCCGTTCTGGCACCAGAGAAGTGCATAACAAATTGGAGAAAAATCGAAGGGCGCACCTGAAAGAGTGCTTCGAATTATTGAAGAGGCAACTCCCGTCGCAGGAAGAGAAAAAGTCGTCGAACCTCTCGATTCTTCACGCTGCGATCAGGCATATACAGGTATGTAAATTGATACGTGTAACGTGTTTTACGATTCATACTCTTTTCCCGTTCCAATTTATAGATAAGTTTAGTACAATTACCATAATATTCCTTGCTGTAATGTTACATGCTGTTTACTTTACATAATAGCGAAATCCTGTCTCTCGCAGAGAGTATGCTTGCACGCGAAACGCTTTGCTATCGTAAAAACTGTTAATTATGCTCCCTGTTATGCCGCGATGGTTTCCAGTGTCGCAGGTTAGCCGTGTGACCTAGCGCGAAATGTGTGGTCGTGGCACCTGAATATAAAGGCCACGTAATTGTTCCGTTCGATTCGTACGGTCAATGTATCACGAGTCAGTTTCGATTTACGAATTTTTCGAAAAAACAGAAAAAGAGAAGAAGCAAAAGACAGAAATAATCGCCGGCTTATAAGGGTGGGGGGGTTGTGACTGCGGTTACTTCGCCATGCAATAATCTTCGGTACGTAAGACTCGACCCGATTAATCTTCCATTCTATTAATCGCTTTCGTTAATATATTGCGTCTCACAGACTATGTATCAACGAGTGATGTAATATACCATGATTGTAAATACCAATTAGCCGATAGTAGATAATAATGGCATATGGTATCGGGCCGGAAATAAATCATTTTACTGTATCGATAAGGGTATCGGTAGAGACCGATTGCGCCTATTTTATATTCAGAAGGAAATTTTGACTTCCCCTTGGTACTCGAGTTCGATCCTATCTAATTCTTTTTTCTCGAAATTTCGGAATTGCGAAACCGGGCATTAACTTTTCGCGCGACGGCCAGAGAATCGGCCCGATGCGCGTCCCCGCGAAGGTCGACCATACGTACCACCTCCTTTCCCTTGTTTCGTGATTCAACTCGAATCCTACTATCAGCCGTTTGGCCTCTTTCTCACGCGCTTGTGTGGCTTATTCTCCGTGTCTCTTTCTCCGTAGCCTTTCGGTCTGCGCATGTCTCTCTTTTTACCTATTTACTATACGATCCGTTTGTTTCTTTCCAATATGCGAACGGCATACGCGTCGTTTCCATCGTACGTGCAAACCCAGGGTATCGTATTTCTTCACCTTCTTTCCTCGTTTCCTTCGTCTTCTCCTTTAACCAGATCGACCAATTTACTTACGATATATTATTCCGCCTTTACGCGAGAATTATTTTTCCCTTTTTACTCGCTCTTTACAGTACAGTCGTCTTTCCTCCTCGTCCGATAGTTTCACTCTCTCCGTTGCTCCGTCTGCCGCACGAGGTCGTTTCTAGAGACACGTTGTTCCCCCACCACCGTCTTCTTTCCTCGTATTTTCGTCTTTGTCTTTTCTGTCTCGCGATCCCCACTTCTTTCTAGTCTTGTCTCTTGTCTCTCGCTCTCTGTCTGCTCCTGACCTCTCCTCTTTCTTTCCGCGTGTATCTTCTGTCTCGCGTTTCCTCTTCGACCGCGTTTCGTATCTGTCGTTTCTTTCTCTTTCCGTTCCTTCGTCCTCCTCCTTCTCCGTTCGCCCGTCTTCGTCAGAACGGCATTGTCTGTGTACTCTTTCGTCTTCGTCGATCGTCGTCTTTCCCACTCTAGGTCATCCTTCGTGTTCCCCCACCATACGAGACGTTCGCTTTCTTCGTCTCCGGTTCACTCCGTGCAGTTCGCGCGTGTGCGTACACGATGCTTCTCCACGTACAAGGTGTACCTGTATTGGTTCCACGTGATTGCGCGGCCATCGGTGTCACGCAGCATGGCACGTACGGCGTACGCTGCTATCCGAACTTTTATCGTTCAGAGCGCCATTGTTGCCGACTTCTAAGTACGAAACGGATGCACCACTCCGACGTGTCGAAATTGCACGTTGGCTTACCGTAACGTCAGGTTTCTGCGTAATTACGTGGAATTACCCGTTCCATGTTTCTGTTGAGCCACCGATCAGCTACGTCTTCCGAACGATGTCATTGACGTATACCGTTATCAACCGAAAACATTTCGTTACGTATTTATTAATAAACGTTGTCAACAGATATACGAAATCCACGAAACACAATCGTTACGTCTCTTGCCATTATACGGGGAAACGTTAATAAAATATATGTATACATATATATGTATCAAAGACTAGCTTCTTAAGAATAATTTTCGGTCTCAGGTACAATCATGCTCTATTGTCTCCTTCGGGGTCGAGGATTATCCAAAGTTCTGTGAGAAACGTAGCGACTCGCAAATAAACCGCACGATTACCGACGCAATAATAACTTCGTGAATAGCTGCCAGATTTTCAAGATCGTTAAGTATTTCGGAAAATGGTGCGGTCGTCACAGATACTAAGCATCGTTATTTCGTTTCAGTTCGAAATTCGAATGGCAAAACGAAACCTATGGATCCCGTGAAAACGTTTCGTCAATAACCATCGACCAAAATATACAACGTGATTATTAGACCTTAAATAGCGTAATAACGAAACGTTCCTTCTTAACAGCTGACGTATGGGGACAATAAGTGTCATCGTATCGGGACAATGCTCGATCGAAATGTAGATATTTGAATTTAAAAAAGAAAAGAAGAAAAAGCAAGATATATACATCGGAGATACGAATGAAAGGAAACCGGTAATCCACTACCGGCACGACGACACTTTAAACGGGTTTAACTTACTCCATTCTTGTTAGTCGGCGAAAAATCCGCCGGATTCGCGCGCACCCGAGTTCGATAAAGTATAATAAAGTACATGCGCGATCTTCGCGGCACGTACGACGTGGCAGATAGGGGAGATGTAGAAAGAAACGAAAACGCTATTTGCGTATATCCGAGAGCGCAGTATTGTGTGTGCGAATCCTGTTGAAGGCGGTTTACCCACGTGCTTGTAAACCGCGCGTGCGCCTATTCATGCAACGGCCTTCGTGCACCTTCCTCCTCATCTCCACTTCTGTCGTCTTTCTATCTCCTTTTAACTTACCTATCCTTCGATACGCGTGTCTGTCTATTTTTGTTGTGTTTCTCAGCCTTTTTCGCAACGTATATTCCCCTCCTTCTGCTTTCTCCCCTCTCCTTATCTCTAGTGTTGCGTTCTATCTTTGTTGGTAGCCCCATCTTTCTTCGTATTTACGTCCTGCCCCGTCTTCCTCTTCTTCTTCTTCTTCTTCTTCTTCTTCTTCCTCTTCTTTTTCTTCTCCTCCTTCTCCTCCTCCTCCTCCTCCTCCTCCTCCTCCTTGTTCTCCGACCAAGGCGATCCTCGTCTCCCACTTACTTTCTTTGATTATCACTGTGTAAGTTGGCGACCCCGGTCGTGTCTTTTCTTTCCGTCTGCGTTCCCTTCTGCGCGCGGCTGCGTTGCTCTCCTCTTTCTCCTCCTCGACGATCTTACCACGTGTATTCTGTATCGTGCGCGCCGGTAGCGCTGCCACTTATTGTCACGTGCGTTCCTTCGCGAAACGTTCCTGCCGATACCGAATCGAATGCTTCTCACGTTTTGACGGAAAGAGTCGTAACTACTCGAGATTTCTGCTGTAACACGTCTAAGTTTTTACGTCTATATTGTTAGTCTTGCGTGTTTTCACGCTCGTTTCGTTTTACGTTGAATTCATAGTCTAACTTTAGAATTAATCTTAGACAGCATCGTTTCGCTCCAAAAATATTTACCGGTAAATATTTCATATATATATAAATAATATATTAATAAACGATTTAACATCGGTTAATGGGCATTTCCATCTATTTTACATCGCGTTGAAGCTATGGTTTGTACCAGTTACTCTGAGTAGAAGTTTAGCCTAGATTAAGTTCTATAACGGTATAAGGTTGCGTTTGCTGACACGAAGATTACAGGAAAGTTAAATACATATGGGCCAAGACGCGAGATCGAATTTTGTAATTTGTACAGCAAATGATGCCGATTCTTCGTTGGAGATTCTTATCGTGGTTCAAAGTTGCCGCATCGTGAATTTTCTCAGCACTTGTGGCGCGAAACGAGCGATCAGGTTCGAATTTGCACACGACAAGAATTTCGTCCTTGCATATTTTCTTTCTCCTCGACTTCTCTCGAAACGCATGCATCTCGTTCGCTGGGTATCGGAGCTCGTTGTCACGTGCACCCGTGCACTCGTGCACGGTTCCTTCACGCATGTTCGTGCTGACGTCAAACACAAGGCTTATCGTATTTCGATGGAGAGTTGTCCTGAATCTGCAGGAGTATCGTGTGACGCTCGCGTTATGCTATTCTCGAAAACGAAGCCGGGATACGTATAATGGGTTTTCGTCCGCTTTTTATCGTGCGCACGCAATTTTTCATAAAGATCTACCGGAGTGTGCGAAGAGGATCGCAACAACTGCAATCGTTTCCGTGAAACTGTGAAACACGCAGGTTTGATAAACAAAGATAATTTCATGTACGACAGATTGCGTAAATTTTAGAGTTTTGGGATCGCAGAAGTTTCGAGGGGGCAAATAAATATATATCGCGTTATCGGTCGAAATATATTTGCGCTTTCTCGTTCGCGAATAATCGGAATCTGTCTAGAACACGTGCTTATATAATCGCGGGAACGTGTTGTATTTTACATCGTTTTGGTCGAAGGACTAATTAATTTTTCTGCTCGTTCTATAAAAAAATGCGAAACTTTTTTCTACCATCGATTGCCCTGTTTTTTTAATTGCGGGGATATCGTTGCAGATGTTGAGAAGGAAGGAACGAGATTACGAACACGAAATGGAAAGGCTTGCTAGGGAAAAAATTGCTGCCCAGCAAAGATTACTAGCTCTGAAGAAGGAACTCGCGGCTACTTGGGATCACATCGACTTTAATACTCTTTTACCGGAACAGAATGCGGCTGCCGATGTAACGGCCACGAGAAGTAGTAAGTCTTACGATCGAAATGGGACATTCGTATACCTTTTAAACGTACTCGAAGAGAAACAACAACCATCGAAGCGAACCTTTTATAAAATATAGAATCGACGATAAGAGAAAAATGTAAGGTGGCAATTTCTGATTTAAGAATTTCTTTTTATTAAAGTTTCAGAAAACATGGAGGTTGATGTGACGGGGCTCGCACGGGGTGGTACGAGGTACAGTAGTACCAGCAGCCTGAGCAGCGCAGCTACGGCTAGTTCACCGCAGGCGCTTCAAAGTACTAGCGCGACTTCCAGTATCCACAATCAGGTTGCCACTGCGGCGGTTGTCTGCCAAGCGCAGGGTATGAATCTTGCGCCAAGTTCCAGAGAAAGTCCACCTGCGAGTTCGAGTCCTGGAACGCCTGCACCCAGCATTCCTACACCAGCGCAGGTACGTCCCATAAGAGATTGAAGACGATATCGAGCACAAAAGTTCTACGGCCGGTTGTATTGGCTCGGTCGGTTAAGTCCGCGACTGCTAATCCGAACGTCCCTGGATCGAATCCCAGTTTCGGCTAAAATCGTAACTAACCGTTTTTATTCGCTTCGAAATGGTTAGATCGCGAAGTATATATCGTCGAAGCATACTGCAGCAAAACAAAAAAGCAGAGCAAAGCGTTAGTATAGCAGCACCCCCTTGGACACAACGTTTGTGTACCTTTTAACGTTGTGTGTGGAACAACGGTGCAAGATTCAAATGCATTGCGAATGTGTTTCATATAACTGGTTTATATAGATATGTATAAATTAGTTGCCGACCAATGCAACACAACATTTATTTTTGTAGATTTAGAAAGGAATTAGAATATACATTGCAGAATTATATATTACATATGAGAAAGTCGAAAGCTCGATCCAAAGTAATTCGTGAAATTTTTATCGTAGGAGAAAGTTAATACTTCACCAACGAGTATAGTGCAGCAGCCGCACCAGTTGCACTTGCCGATCAGCGCTCAGATATTGAACACCAGTCAAGGCTTGCCGACGATCGTACCGACCCTTCAGCACCTCGGTCCGAGCTTGAGGGTGATACCCGGTGACACGAGGCAACTTCTGGTCACTCACACTACTGGTAGCAACGAATCCAGGCCGCTCACGTTGGCCGTGCAAAACTCGCCGGATCAATCGAGGCCGCTTATTGCCGTGCAATCGAACACTGGAAGTGAGCCAAGGCCCGTAGCGCTGGTCGTTCACTCGTCCACGGCCAACGACAACAGGGTAACGTTTGTGCATTCTAATCTGTCCAACAACGACAGGCCGTTGGCCCTAGCCGTGCAGTCGTCCGCCAATGACGTCAGGCCAGTTACATTAGTGCATTCGGCAAACGAGGGGAGGCCGTTAGTTTTCGCTGCGCATTCTCCTGCACTGAATGTTACGAGTGAGTAACTCGAAACGATCCTGTCTACGTAGCGTAATTACGAGTTCGCTGCTGTCGTTTATTTAAAAAATCTTCGTTTGTTCTAAAAATATAAAAAAAAATATTCGATCAAGTATTTGCGACGCATGTCGACGCACGTTTATTCAGTGCTGTTCAAACTACACCACGATATCTAGAGAACTTTTCTTATTTTTCTTTCATCTTTGATAGCAATTAAGTAATACGACTGCGTGAATTTGTTGGCTTTGCTACTGTGAAATTTGACGAAACATCCTATCCACGAAGAACATCGATTTATTTTCTCGATCGTGTTGGATGATATCGTGCATTGTGTACGTTGCAGATGCTCAAACGAGGATACGAGCGGGTGACGCGCAGACCACGCATAAAATGGTCGGTGGTGTGACACTGGTAGGTGGAAATGGATCGGAGTTGACTAGACTTCCCGGTGGCGCTGAATTGAACATACTGCCTGCAAATGGTAATGCTTTACATTGGATATCTTTCGTTCTTTTCCTTTTATATCTGTATCATAGTTTAAACACGCTGATCTTTTCTATATTCGCCACCAGAGGGCAAACCTACAGTTCCAATTTCTCGTTAGTTATCGCGTATCTCTCGGTTTCTATAAAAGCAAGTTTTGATCTTATTTCTTCGCGTTTCTTGTATACAGCACTACATCCAAGACGAAATCGTACTGTTACGATCTTGTAATGAAAAACGGTGCTAGAAGAAAAATGGCCATTTGCAGAGCGACTCGTGTTGTATTCGTGTACGGGGTTGCTTTGAAAATGGTGTACAAGTTTTTTTTTTTTTAATATTTATTACGTTATTTATTATATTTATTTTTAAAGAATCGTCCCGTAAAAAAAGATTTTCAGTAACGGTGCATGCTCGCGAATAGTTACAAATACCAATCGTAGAAAGGTATATAACAGGTGAAAACGATCTTGAGCGCAAGGGATTCAAATTATTCTCTTGTTCGCGTTCGTTTTGGCCGAAAGAAGACAACATATCTTACCGTGCAATTACCCCTATGGGTTGCAGGATTGACGCTGAGCCATGCAGGAGTGTCGCTTCAAACCACAACAGGTAAACCAGGCTCGACAGTGATGCAAAACGCTCCGTCCACAGAGGGTATAGCTCATATCGTTGGCCCGCACACACCTCTCTCCGGCCTGACACCGATCGTCACGCCGATGACCGTTGTCTCGCAAGGAAATCAAGTGACTGCTCATATCCTAGCCCCCTCTAGCCTTGCGGGCAAAATGATCACGACCCCGATCCTCAAATCCGTGGCGCAAATGCCGATCGTGAACGCCCAATATATCAACACCACCACTCTGGTGAAGCCTGTAGTTGTCGTCAGTTCACCGTCAACATCAACACCACAATCGACGACGGCTTCCAGTACGCAACCTTCCTCCACCACGCACTCGACCGTCTGACAGAATCAAAAGAAAGTGAAACTAGTTTGAGAAATGGCTCCCGCTGGGTGTACGGAGGCGCGGGGTCGCAGAGATTACGATAGATCGGTGTTTAATCGACACGTGTCCACGTTCCGTTATCGTCTAACGCGTTTCGCGTGTATAGCACCGACTACTATACACGATCGATTCGATGCTTCAACGAGAGATAAGGTCAAAATGGAGGATCCGGTCAACGGAAGAAGAGACATAAGAGACGCGATAATTCTCTCCGTGGTGGTATTTCCAACAACGAGGGAGGATTTCTTATTTTGTAAAACTTCGCTCGTGTCCCTTCGTGCTTTGGATTTCAAATGGTTCTGCTCTTCCAAGGAGTGAGACGACCGAGAGATGCGAAGGTGTTAAAAATGCCGTTGCTCAACTCGCGCGATTGTGCATGGTACCTTGAATGCTTCAGAGAAGTACTTATCGAAGGCAAAACTCGCCGGAAATGGGTCAGGGAAATGAACGCGACGAGGCCGCTTCGCACGAAGATGATCTTGTTCGCGTTTTCCGGAAGCGTAAGATGGAAGAAAGTAGGCCGATGTACGCCATGGAATTTCTCAGTGCGATCGTTTAACGTTTGTAAATTCAACGTTTCGCTGTTCCATTTTTCGCACGATAAAATCCTGGAAAATAAAACGGTCGATGATCGTTGGTATTACGTTGTCTGTCGAGAGATCTCTTTTTCTAAATTATATACGCGATCGTATATAGCAACGTATCACGAACGAATTTCATTGAAAATCACGAAAAATCATAAAATCGATTTGACTCGTGATACTGGAATCTTATTTGCACGATTTTTTAAATATCTCGGCTGTAAAGTACAACAGAGCTACGTTTCTTTTTTGGTACCTTGTTGCAATTGAAGAAGTTAGGCAAAGAAGAAACTAAACTGTGTGTTTACAGAGTGATGTTAAATTAATGAATTGTATATGTAAGGTTCGTTTAGATGTTTGAAATTGATCGAAATCTTGAAATCGGATGGATGATAAATATTCTTGCGTTTTTAAATTAATCCTTTGCGTTAAATAGTGGCTGTGGAGAAACGATTATCCTTTACGCCTGTAATTTACTTTCGGGAACTTGGATGATAAATTGAACTTACGTCGCGTTCAATGCACGCCAAGGAAATACGCATACGTTTCTTTCTCTTCTTTTATATGTCTATACATCTATCTATCTATCTATCTATCTATCTATCTATCTATCTATGTATCTATCTGTCTATCTATCTGTCTATCTATCTGTCCATCTATCTATCTATCTATCTATATATATATGAAATATATATCTTATATATATATATATAGATAGAAGATAGACAGAGGTATAGAACGTGCTCAAGTATTTATTCGTTTCTATTTATTTTACAAAGTGCAACACTGGGCATAAGCAAAACGTTTGCCTTGGCTTTGTGGTCCTGATATCTTTATCGGATTCGTTTCGAAAGGACGCTCAGCCGCGGCTTTTCTCGAAAGTCTGAAAACAAAAAAAAAAAGAAAAGAAAGTGACAGACAAAATATGTATGTGTACGTTTTTAACGATATGGTAGTTTTGTTTTTGGAGAAACGTGTACATACAGGTGTTCGGACCGCTGACGAAACGTTATATTTTGCATAATATTTTGCTGCAATCGATCAGATAGATAATCGAATTAGGGAAGAAAAGTTTCCGATTTGCGTTGCAAGAGGAACACGGAATTATCGTATACAACATACACTTGGTGGTTTATCGTACTATTTTAAATTGTTTTTTCTATGTGTAAGTAAAGGAAAAAGAATTTACGTTTCATCTTGCGATATTTTAAGTTTTTTGAGCTTTCATTCGATATACTCGATGCGAGACCGTTAACGGTTGTTTACTCGATATAAATAGAACGTACGATGCGAAATAGCAGTACGCAACGTTTGTCCCTCGAACGCCACGAACATACTTTTGCCCGTACATTTCGATTTATCTTTACACGATTGCGATTATCGACGTAATCGCGATGCTGTAATCCGTCGTTCGAGATTTCTTCGCCTACCCGTAGCTTGTCAAGTCTTATTGCAAAAGTACAAAGAATAAGCTCTCTCTAATAAGGATCGCGCATCTGTTAGATTTCCTCTTTTTCTTTTTACATATCTTTACCTGTACGTTTTTGTAACGCGATTAATCCCATTTTTCCGTTAACAAATTTCCAAACACGAAGATCGAGTCGAAAACGTTTTCCAAAAATCTCGATTCCTGCGTTACGATATCGTCTTCGACATCGTACATCGTCGCGAGCAATTTCCTTCGGTTTCCGTATCGGGTAATACATACTCGAGGAGAAAGATCAAAATTCAATTAAGAACGATTTGGAATTCGCGAACGACGCGCAAAAGCGAAGCTAAGAGTTTGAAAGCGGTGTAGCGAAGAATTTTTATACGCGCGTGTGTGTGAGTGTACGTGTGACCGTTAACGGTCTCTTTCAGAATATCACCATTTGTACACTAGTATTATTCTTAACTTGTATCTGCGTATACACACATATATATCTCGTTTTTTTTTTTTTATTTTTTAAATTATTTAATCAAAGGCTTTGGTCGGTCAGTTTATGCGCTGATTATGTAGGTATATTATATACGCGGACGCTGTGTATTTCGATCTACTGCGAAAACACGTTAAAACATGTACTAAGTTATTGGTTAGCGGAGGGCGAAATATCGTTTTGCAGGGCGTTTAAATGCAGCATGGGACTTGCTCGACCCTGTTATCCCGTAGATGCGTAAGAAACGTTGAAAACGTCACCGTTAGTTCGAAAGAAAGTTTTAACGCATTCGTGTTACGCTGGATCTTTGTACTGCTCGAAATTCGATAGCGCTATACTCTGCGATGATTTTTATCGAATTTACGTATCAAAGTTTCGAGTAGTATTCCGTAAGTCTGACGTTTCATTCTGCTTTGGCACGCCAAGTATCTCACTTTGACAAATCGATGTTTTATCCCGTTGCTGCTTATTCTCGCAAATAAACGGAACAACGAATGCGTTAAACGAAACGAAAGAAAAAAAGAAATTTCGTTCGTTGGAAATTATTTCGGTCGAGCATCGTTTGCGAAATAACTGTAATCGTTTACGATCGAGTACTACTAAATTAGCAGAGTTTACGAACGATACTTCCGAATCAATGGTATCGCGTTCGATCAGCGACTCGGTTCCAGTACCTACATAGTCTCTGAATATTCAGGGAATCTGCACCCGTTTTCAGATTCTTGGCAAGACTCGTGAAATTTGCTCCTGTTTCGTATTACATCACTACCTCGATTTAATTAATCCGCTCTCGATTACCAATCTTTCAATTCCGATAACCGATTCCTCTTTTGGTTGCCCCGATTCAATCTCTCTTTCAAAACTGTTCGATTTTGTTCGCGCGGTAATAGCGATCGTTGTTGCAGCTGTACTCGCAGGTAGATGCTTCCTTCGAACTGTCGTAAATCCAATCGCTGTTTATGCGAAAGCACAAGTATTTTTTCCAAATGACTTTGTTACTATCACGTAGGTTACTTTTAATCTACACGTATGACAATTAAAAGACGGCACTACGTCGTAACACGCAATGTAATTAGAAGGAATATCGTCTCTCGCAGCCTGTAGCTACGGTGACTTTTTTTCGCGTTTCAACGAAAGTACAGATTCGAGAGCTCGTCAGGCTTCGATCGTTCACACGCGAGACGTCGTTCATTTCCTCTATACTGCTATAACTAGTCGCTGGTAAAGCGTCAGTCGGTCATCCATAGCCGATGACATATCGGGAGTTTTCGCGAAGAAGATAAAATTAAAACGTCGTGTCTTTCGGGGGGATCCGTCTCTATTTTCGTCTCTTAACTTAATGTAAAGAACGTGTCGGCAGATATCGTAGTTCGTATAAAAGAGATTTCGCAGGATTTTCCTGCGGGATGATAAATTGCTGGAGAATATGAAATTCGGCGCGCGCGCACTAGTCATTTCCGTTCCCTCCTTGTTTTTTTTTGTTTTTTTTTGTTTTTTTTTAACACGAATCAACAACGCTAGGCTTTCGAACTGTAGTTCGCCACTCTGTCGTATCGATCTCCTTTCCTTCTTTTCGTATCTTTTAAATCCAATCTTACGAATCGTGCAATGCATGTAAATACTCGTACTAGATGTTGGGGGCATTCTTAACACGTTGCGCAAATCGAGTAAGTAGGAAGGCGAGGATCGTTGCTTCGTTCGCCGAACGTGCAAGACGAGTAGCAACCGTCGTTTTATCGATCGTTATCTTTGCTTAAAAAGAAAAATTAGTTTTCGAGTTCGAAAAGATCGAGTAACGAAAAGATCGATGGAAAAGTTACTTTTTCGTAACGAAGGTTCTGGTTATTTATGCGAGGAAAACGTCACGATACCGACAGACGTTTACTTGTTTGGAAATCTAACGATTAAGCGCATGCTACTACGATCTTGCGTTTGGCGAAGGAAGAACACGCAGAGGCAGGTGACAAGCAAAGTAAAATCGAGAAAGAGCGAGAGAGAGAGAGAGAGAGAGGAGGGGAGGAAGAAAATAAAAGCGATAAAAAAACATCCTTTTTTTGTATATAATTAAAGAAAAGTTAAAGGAACAAAAAAAAAAAAAAAAGAAAAAGAATCTCGTCGACTACTAGGAATCCTCGGGAACAAAATCGATCGACGGGAAAAGAGAAAGTAACGGAGGAAACGTGCGGGGAATCTACATGTACATGAACAATGTGATATAAATAACTGACAAAATTACTTAGCACTATTATAGCGTTTAAGCAAAAATAAAACAAAAGAAAGGAAAGAAACTGTTAAATCGTTTACAGCGTAGACGTACGATGCTAAATATTATTCGCTAACATCCTAAAGAACGAAACCCTAATTGTATATAGAATTACGAGAGGCAGAGAGAAAGAGAGAGAGAGAGAGAGAGAGAGAGAGAGAAAGCGAGTGAGAGAGTGAGAGGCAAAAGGTGAGAAAGGATCGGAGAGAATGAGAAACGGTGTGAGAGTGGAAAAAAAGTAAGAAAAAAATTACCAGCTGTAATTATTACGTTGAGTATGACAGAGTGAAAGAGGGTGAGGCGCGAGGGGGAAGGGAGAAAGAGAGAGAGAGAGAGAGAGAGAGAGAGAGAAAGAACGTGTTGGAATAAAAAAAGAAAACTGTAACTCTAGCGTGTCTTGTACATCTCTCGTGATAGTAGAATATCTGTACATTGTATTTCTCGTGTGAATGTGGCGGCATGACGTAAAGAAGAAAGAAGAAATAAGTAAATAGAAAAGCAAGCGTGTCTGTGCGTCTTAACAAGAGTGTCGCTATCGTTGTACTCTATGTCGAATTTCGTTGTATATACCATCGCTGGTATATGTGAAAATATGAGAAACACACGGTATATATTAGGAACCTCTTCGAAGGACTCGTTGCGCGTTGTTGGAAATGTGAGAACTGGAGGGAAAGACACGCGCAACACACTATGTAACGCGATAGAGGCGCGAAAGAAATTGAAAAAGGATAGCGTGGCGCACGAGGGCCGGAGCATCCAGCCGCGTGCAAACACTTTTTGTTTTCAGAAGCAGTGCGACAAATTTCAATACAATCTATCACAATAAAAATTGAAGCGTGAAGCGTTGCCCAGTCCTCCTTGCTTCCGCCTTGAACACTGTCTTTGCTCGGCGATTCGATCGAATTTCGACGCTTAGCGAGAAATTACGTCAAAGAGTACCGGTGGTATTCGAAGAGAAGCAAAAAAAAAAAAAAGAAAAAAGAATAGAGCAACTCGATGCGAAGGGGTACGAGTGATCGTGTTCCAAACGGTCGATGCATTTCCAATTACTTTCGTTCGTCGAACGAAAAGGAAAACGAGCGTAGGTATGGCGGAGATTGAAATTTGCGAGCGACAAAGTCAGTTACCGATACCGATGCTTGGTTTTTAACTTTGAATATGTACAGCGCTGTGAAATTTGACAAGGAGAAGGAGGAAGCGCGAACGTTGCGTCTAAACGCAGAGGTTCGAACACGTTATTCCGAACGAGCTCTACGATATCAAGGGAACTTCTTTTTCCGAAGAAATAGCAGTATTAGATTAACTTTGTAATTATTAGCGATACTAAGTACTATATGCAGTATCTCGGGTTTCTTAATCGCAAATTATTACGCGGTGTAACGAGTTTCTTCGATCACGAGTTATATACGAATGTCAAACTATGAGTATATTAAATATGTTTTTTATGAATATCAGAATTGGTAGTATCCGTCGTATCCCTTCGCGTGTGACTTATCGAAATAACGAATCGCCATAAGAATCATCGATACGAACCGTCTGTCGCTCTATCTAAATATCTTTGTTTAATTCGCCTTTCTTTACCGTTGCGAACTATCGATAAAACGTAGTCGAAAGTTGGTGGATGATTCTCATGGTGACTCGTTATCGCGCAAATAATCGCGAAGCGAAAGTAAACGACTTTGCAAGATCAAAGGATCCGCGATAAATAATCCGTCCTACTAATAACGATGATATTCCGTATTTCGTTGACAAAGGTACGTAAGATGGTTTGATACGAAAGGATCGGATATTTTCTCAAAGTTATTACACGACCTCTCTGATCGTACAAAATCGTACGTAGCGTCGAACTCGAAGCGTCGAATACGACGAGGACGAAAGCGTAACCACGATGTCGCAAAGTCGAACTCTCGATTTACCTGGACGATCAGGTGGACGATCGTCTCTTCGGTCGTTGGTCTTGGCGGAGCATATAGGTAAGGAACGATTCGATCTAGAAGAAAACAGGTTCGATAAAGTGGAAATAGAAACGAAATTCGTCGTTCGATCTGAAGCGCGAACCTTTGGTCGAGGAACTTCGACTACGACTAAACGTTTTGCTTGGTTTTCGTTAAACTTTTCGATTCGTTGGTCGAAGGAAATTCGTTCGTTCTTCGAAAAAGAGAACAAAGCTCGACCGAACGAACGACCTAGGCGAAATCGTTTTATCACTGAAAAACCAATTTATTTTCACTCGATCATTGACAATTATCGTTACAAGGGAGAGGGCGGTAATTACCCGTGATTAATTAATATCGGCATCGATCATCGCATACAGGACGACAGACGTGTTGTCGAAGGCAAGAAGAATAGAAACGAGAAAATTACAATAGCAGCGACTCGCATCGCGACGATCGCGATCCTGCGTCGAATCGATCGATCCGCGGATTAATCGGAAATTTCTCGGCTCCGTGTATCCGTTTATTAAAAATATCCACTAATTCGTATTGCCTGTGTATCTGTACACGCGTACGCGGCTGTCTCTCCGTGTATGCGCAAATGTATGCATGTACGTATATAGTGTATATAGGTGTGTTCCATTACTTTCAATCAGAGTAGAGCACAACACGATCGTTGATATTGTCCTCTCTATCTACGGGTTTAGACGCTTCTAGCACGTAATTCTCAAAATATACGATACTCTCGTGTTTCTCGTTTACAAAAGACTAGATTCATTCGTCCTAGAATTCCGAACGATTCTCTTTTCTTTCTATTCCTTTTTTTCTTCTTTCGTCTTTCTTTGTCTCTTTTTTCACTTTTTTTGGTCGGTTTCGCAGGTATTCTCGCCCGTCGAAGATCATCGCAGTTTCGTTCGACGCGCGTTGCGTACGCGTACGTATACATACTATACATATACATAGACCGAGTATAATAAGCTACGAGTTTCACGAAATCGTACAATTCTCGCGACGATCTACGACTAAGAGTCACGGATATCGTGTCGATCTAGTTCGTCGAAAGAAACGAGAAATATTCAGGATTTCGGTGAAAATTCTAAACCGAAGGAGTGTCCATTGCGAGACAACGGGATAATACGTATACGTACTTGACTTTCCATGACTTTTAGTTCTCGCGATGATTACACTTACTTTGCAGTGTAGCTCGTACGAACGGAATCTTGATAAACGTAAACGCACGATTATCGATAAGAACGAGGAAATTCTCATTTAAACGCGTTGTATATTTTATACGTATATCTTACTCGACGATCGTAATCGTAAATTGACCAACGATCGCGTACTTTGTACGATCTTGCCGATCGAAAGCTATTCGGTTGCACCGAAGTAACGTTGGTGTAAATTATTACAAAAAATTCAAGATACATAAATGGCGATAAAATAAGCATGATAAAAGTAAGTATGTACATGGTAACTGTAATATATGATCGAACAAAATATATCGCTAATATATATATATATATATATATATATATTTCTCTACGTGGTAAAGGTACCGTCGACTAAACGAGTATGACACTCCGTACTTGCATAAAATCAAACGCATGTATCGGCAATCGAATTCTCGAATCAGAGCCGTGCGATCTTTCTCCTCTTTGTTCGGTATTTAAATTTAATTAAATTCATCGAATTTATCAAATTTATCGTTTAGAACAACGTATTAATACGATAGTTACGCTATTAATAATTAATTACTAATACTATTTACCGCTTTAATTATTACCTTAGAAAAGGTATTGTCAATTATCACATAATTTATAACGGGTAAGAAGGATCACGAGTATAACAGTTGCGTATAAATTCGAGAATTCGTTCGTGATAAAATATCGTCGAAACAGCTTAAAAATCTTGCAAAATTGCCGATCGTTTTTCACCGTATTTATCGAAGACAGCGGGTAAAATGTTGATATTCCTCGGTGAAATGCAGGTATTCCGGCAAAAAAATATCGAATTACGGAATTATCGATGACAAACTAGTTGATAAATTAGCAACAAAGTTCTTATTCCGGCTAAATCTCTATGTATTGTGCGCTAAAAAACAAAGTTTTCTCTTTAACGTTTTTTAGTAGCCTGTGAACTCGATCTTACAACGAATAACGAAATACGACGTTTGCGTGTATAAAAGACAGTTGCCTCTTCGATATACGATTAATTACGGTAGTTCTAAACCGCAAGCGCGAAAAAGAAGAAAACGTAAGCGTAAAATATCTTGACAAAGGTACATTAATATTTTTAGTTTCGATTGGCAACACAGTTTCCTTTTACGTAAAGTAAAATGTGTACATATATATATATATAGATGGAAAACCTAAACGATTGGATTCGTAATATCTTAGAAAACTTCTTTCTTATCCACGCGTTCGAGTCGTCGAATATTTATGCTGTGTACGTATACATACACGTTTGAAGCTTTGTTCGTCGATCTGGAAACGATGATTCTCGATCTCGTGGTCTCGATTTCCCATTCTCATTGAAAACGAAACGCGGCGTAACAAGAATAAGTAACAGATAGGAAAAATTGAACAAAAAACGAGTTGAAAGTTCCGTGAAACGGTGGTGTTGCTAACGAAAAGAAAAATATTAAATCGTAAGAAACGAAAGCACGATCGTGACATTTGCGAGATCTATTTGAATAATCACCTTTACGATTTCCTTCGTTTCTGCGAGATCAAAATTGCGCGCACTAGCGATCATCCTTGTACGATACGAGATCTTTCCTCGATCGATACTCGATTGTTCAGACGTAATGGACATTTGGTTAGCAAAGTATTCGCGAAAAATCTCATATAACGGTAAAACAAATACTCGATACGATAAACGAAAGACGTAGCTACGCTACCCTTTTCGTCATTCGCTTAACTAGGCTAGAACGACAAGGCGCGTATTCCTCTTTATCACCCTTCCATCCTGTTTTTCTCTTTTGCAACTCGCGTTACGCCAAGATAATTTGTAGTATTATAATAGAAGTAATACGTCGACGGGATCGCGACTCGCTCGGACATATAGAACCTCGTGAATCGTTATACAAGCTACGAAGAAACTCTTTCGTTACGTCGATCGAAGATTGGTAAAAAATTCAGGAAGTTATAGAACTCGTTTGTAATAATAGAAATCGTCTGCGCGCTCGTTCGCGACTCGGAAGAAGATTTAGCCGAGAAAAGTTTCAACTTTTAATTGGAATCCGTCGAGGATAAATGTCTTAGGACGCGATCGAAAGAAATCGATGGTCAGATATGGCCACAAACAATTTTTCGTGTTCTTAATGGATAAAGAAAGGCGACCAACTGGTTCTTTTCCTAAGTCTCGAGTATTATTTCGAGGAAATAAAATTATCAACGGGCAAAATACAAGTATAAAAACACATCCACTCGGATCGTGTTAGAAAAGTTGTAAGAAATCAGACGTTCTTACGACTTTACGAATCTTACGAGTCCTCGAACGTCGCAGGATTCTTGCAACTACCTAAACCTCTTTGTTCCATCGACGACGATCGATTTATAGATCGCTGTAATTATTCGATTTAACGCGTCGTCGATCCTGCAACGAAAGTCGAACACTTTGAGAGAAATTTATTTCGATGGGCGCCAGACGATAGTTTTCAGAAGCACATAGACGTCGGTTATCTTCATTTTCTTTCTTCTTTCTTATCTTTTCGCTCGCGCGACATCTATACTTTCGGGGATCTACGATATCGAGAGAACGAAGAACATTCCGAGGCAATTAGAACTTTAAACACGGCGAGTTCTCGCATTGACTACCCATCGGAACGGGTGCGCTAAACGTTTACTAAAAATAGCTTATATAAAACATTTGTTTGGGAGAAATAGAACCTTCTACTTATCTTTTCTCTATCTCTTCCTTTTTACCCCTTTATATAATCGGCATTTACACTTTCGATCGCTTATTATAATAAAAATACTATATAGACGTGGACCTTGCACTTACGGATCACGACTTCTTTAATTTTCTTTTCTTTTTTTTTTTTTTTTAACTTTTCGTTCGATATAATCGTATTTTGAAATTAGTTTGCTCTGTCATCTCGTTTGTACTGCTCTAAATGTACTATACTTTCTTATCTTCTTTCTCTTTTTTTTTTTTCTTCTTTTTCTTTTGGGAAGACTTTAGTGACGAATGACGGTTGTACGCTTCCCTTTTTTCCTTTCTTCCTTTTTCTCTCTTTTTTTTTTTTTCTTCTTGAAGAAATAAGTCACGATCTGTTTTGCTCGCGCAGGTTCGAAGAGTCCTCTCTCGATAAGAGCGTAACTTCTACTCTTAAAATACGTTTTCAATAGGAAAAACATATATAGATATAAAAAATACGAGTAAAATCCTATAACGAGTAAAAAAAATAAACGAATAAACGATTTCCTAAAGTAGAACGAGAGAAAAAGAACGTCGAAACGAATTTACACGATCAGACCTTTTTTCCTTCGAATTGTCTCTCGCGAGCATATACATCGGACAGGACAATGGAATTTGTACTCGGTGACGCTCGGTCGTAATCAGCTATACGAACGACGATTCGATCGTCGTAATCGCAATGTCGAGGACACGATGGACGTGATTTTCGCGCGATAGAATACGTCGCTCGGAACAAAGATTATCGCGCGTACGGGCTTTTCTCGGATGCGAGCACTGGATCGCGAACCGAATCGGAAAAAACAGGCGCGACACAACGGAACGCTCGTTACGCGATAGAGAATTACCATTCGCTCTGCTACACGACTCCGGCAAGACGATACCGTATTTACAAATTGGTTGGCACTTTCTTCGGTCTGGAGAGTAGATCTGGCGGCGGGAATGCGATTGATTCCGATGCGTGGTCAACCGAGAGAATTTCGAGCGCGAACGCGGTTCGAACGAGGATACTCGAACGCTCGTTCGCGTGTTCCGTCTTTCGGCACTTTTTTAACTTTAAATTTGAATCTTCTCGAATTAGCAGATATTTTCGTGTATCTTGTTATCGTTGAAGTTGTCGTAACTTTTACCCGAAAGAAGAGATTTAATCGCACAGCTGAATGGAAATCGGAGTGAGAAACGTAGAAATTAGACAGAGTGACGACCGATGAAATATCGATTCTATACATCTTATTCTAGTGTTTGCACGCACACGCACACACGATAAATACAACGGTCAACGCGTATCAAAAAGACACGCGGTGCTACGTAGAGAAGGTGGCTATACTTTTCAAATAGAAAGTCAAATTCTAGGAAAACACCACTCGAAAACTTTTATCGAATTTTTACATAAATTTTCATTTAAATATTTTATCAGAAACCACTCTGTACAAGTTCGCTCGAAATCTTTCGGAAAACGACGGAGATATTTCACGCGACAGCCTCGATTCCGTCGAGAATCTCGAACGTTCGAGGCGTCTCGTTCCAAGCAATGTAAGAAATTTCAGTTTCTATGATACACACGTTACTACGAGTATGTACAACGACTACGAACAGTTAATTTCCACGTCGCCTACATCGCACGAACGATGATTTTATCATCATACTCTCTCTCTCTCTCTCTCTCCTTTCCCTCGTTAAATTTCTTATTTACGAAGTTGAACACAATTATCGAGAATCTTCGATCACGATAGATTCGGAAATAATAGCGATATACGCGTATCGTGTACTCGATTTCCTCTTCCAAGGAGTTCTCCTAAGATTCTTCTTTCTTCGTTCTCCTTGCTTATGCTTCTATCTTGTAACTTGACGTTGCGCGACTAACAGTTGCGTCGATCAGAGTTCGGTCGTGAAGAAAGATTCGGTAGGATCGAGGAGATGTTCGAATCGACGTGCACGAACGACGACGAAGCGGAGACGTTTTATGTGCGTTGTATAAAGTGGTCCAGTATCGCGTAACGAAGCATCGAATTTGCCCGCGTATACGTTCGAAATTGCAATCGACGTATTCGTGGCGGAGACGTGACCCCGATTCCACCGATTATGTTCAGCGTCGCTTCACCTACGTCTGAGGTAGAGTAATTCGGGAAAGAGAACGAAGCGGAGTGTCACCGTTGGATGACGCAGAGTAGCAGAGAAACCTTTGGCAGTATAACGTTCGCTCCTTTCTTCACCCGATTCCAAGTGTCCGCGATCGCATGGTCGCCGTTGCTCCCCTTTCATGCTCCGCCATTACTTTGCTCCTGGTATCTTGCTTAACACCTGCAAACGATTCGAACGTTCGAACGTTATTTCGCGTGGAAACTTTACGCGATCAACGAAACGAAATCAAGTACGATCAAAGGCGCGCCGCTTTGCGATCACGCCACTGTCACATCCGATACGTTAGATATTTTTTCGCCATTATTCTTGTCGATTTAACCGAAACGATAGAAAGATCGTCTCTAAATAGGGAAATTGATTGACTGAAATTTAAACTACGATCCTTAATCTCCAAATTCTCAAGCGCTCGTTAGAATATTTAGCAGAGTAAAGCGAGCGAGGATTAAGAGCGAACGTTGCGTCAACGCAGCATTTCGATCGCGATCTTTGTTCGGTTAACCGAAGATCGTAGATAACCGAACGGTTTAACGTACCTTTGGTTATTATCTTACGAACATTTTACGAAACAGCAACGATCGGAATACTCGCGACGGCACCGCGATGAATTATATCTTTGAAATCATTTTTTTGTTATTTCGTGTTTTAAAGTTGGCGCTGGTTCTATCGAAAACGGTAATTTCGATAGCGCGCGTTATCTGTATGCAGATAACCAGCGGGCCAGTGGCCTCTAGAACGTACTTTTGAAAGATCTACACCGGTCAGTGCTTGGACAGCTGGAGGTACTTGCCCCACAAGGCGCGTAATTTCACCGCTGGTCGTATCGCTTCCGCCCAGAAGCACGATTTCCTCTGTTCTCGCTAACGGCGCGGCCACCTCCGCGGCAATCTGCAAAAATATATATATCACAGTTGATAGTACGTTTGTTCGTACATACGCGGTACCAAGCATAGGATTTTTACTTTCTTTCTTTCGCTTAAGATCGAATTATCGTCGCGATCTCTTACCTTCGGCAAGGCGTTCAGAGCAATGTTGAGAATAGCAGCCTCGCCGTACTTCTTGTAGACGGCGGCTTTCATTCGCATACGTTCGGCTTCCGACATTCCAACCGCCTCCAGAGCCTGGGCCTCGGCTCCCCCGATCAAACGAATCCTCTCGGCTTCGGCTATGGCCGCGTTTACCGTTTGCGTTCTAAAAACCAAGAAAATTCGCATCGTCGTATCGTTGTCGTATTTTGATCATCCGCGTTTCGACGTTCGCGAGTCGTAGGCGTTTAAGGATATTTCGATACGAGTCAAAGTTACCTTTTCCCTTCGGCCACTTTGCCAATTTTGTAATGTTCAGCTTCCGCGGGTAATCTCACGGTGCTCTGAAGCTCGTGTTCCTTGCGACGTACCTCCTGTTCCTCTACTTCGATCTGTTTGCGCCTCTCCACGATCTCTATCTGAATCTCTTCGTTTCGTATCCGTTGCCTTATTTTCGCCGCTTGAAGCTCGTAAGCCAATTGCGCCTCCGCTTTCTATATATCGATCAAATCGGTTTTCATTCGAATTCGCGTCTAACTACGACCACAGAGAGGGTACGCTTCGTCCAAACCGCTACTTACCGCCGTGTTCACTTCTTGGTCGAAATTCGCTTTCTGTAACTGGAAGAGTCTCGCGTTGTCCTCGATCTTCGTGTCGGTATTGTACTTTATGTCCATCGCTGCTTTCTCGCATTCAGCTTCCTATCGATTCGCGCACGAAATAAAGTAAATACGTTTCCACTCTAGATAAATATACGGTATGCGGTACAACGGTATCGGACCGAACAACAGGTACATACGTGCAAGCGTGAGCGAGCTAACTTCTCGTGGAAAAACGAGAAAATATAGAATACAATTTTTTGAAATAGAGTAACGAATAAATTTGAACGTTTATCCTACTCGCGTCGCGTACCGGATCAATTTCGATTTCCATTTCGATTTCTCGATGATTTTCTAATACGTTGTCGGGGGCGCGATTAAACGATAAAACGTCGATCGGTTCCTAGTTTCCGAGATATTTCGTATTTATATTTTCTATTTATTTTATCCAATTATTTCTATTACGAATTGAACTTGCACCGAATTCGCGCGTATAAAGCTTCGACATCGTTGGGCATCTTCGACGCGAAGTTTCCTTGTAAGCGTCTAATTTTTCTCTAAGCTAGTCCACGGCTTCGTTCAGCGACTCTGTTGTCTGCGACTCTCTCTCTCTCTCTCTCTCTTTTTTAAGATACTGTACGCGATAATAAAAACGCAAGGTATCTCGCTGTTCACAGTCAAGGAGATCGCTCTTGTTTAAAAAAAAAAAAAAAAAAAAGACTGCCAAACAGACGAACGCAAAAGGGCACGGGCTAATTTCGAGTGGACACAGAATCTCTGAAACGGAGCTCGATCTAACCGTTTAAAGGGAAACGTTATTCGGAGGTTTTCTCGAAGACCAAGCGTCGAACGAACAAATTTTATCGCGTGTTTTCTTCTTATTTTTCCACAAGGGATACCTTATTACGGTCGCAACACGACCGATGTATGTACACGTAGGCGGTCGGATCTGGGTCGCACGCTCCTATATAGAGCTTTGCGTATGAACGTACCCGAATGCCAGCGTCGCGGTTCGCCTCGGCGACGCCAACGTCGGCGTCCCGTTTAACAGCCGCAGTTTGCGCTTTGCCAAGCGAAGCCAAGTATTGAACGTCGTCGTAGACGTCTTTTATCGTAAACGATAGAATTTCGATGCCCATGCGACCGACGTCTGGCGCGGCCACCTCTCTCACTAGCGTCGCGAATTGATCTCGATCTTTGTACACCTCCTCCACCGATAGCGTGCCTGAAAGTTTTTCCAATTTTTCCTCGTCGTTTCGATATCGTACGCATCTTACAAGATACTTTCGCCAGCTGTAAACTTTTTCCAATTTCATGCGCTGCGATATCGTTGTCCGTAAAACTGCGTAAGCTCAAAGTTCGCGTTCCACTTGCTCGAAACAGCCGAAGCATCTTTAACTACCGCGAAACGGTGCAAGGTATAGATACTCGATCGGCAAAGTACAAGATAGCTGCGCCGAAATTACCATTCCGTCGTGCCAGATGCGAAGACGACAGAGGGCCGTTATCGTTTCGAGAACGTTACAAATATTATGGCTATCGATTCGAAACGTCTGGCTGTTGTACAAAAGTTAAACTACGAGAAGTTAAAAGCGCGTATTCCAGAGATACTAGAATTTCGTCTTTTCGTTTTTCGCACAAATTACGATAGCATCTGTGAAAAAGCGCGAATACTTGAGCGGCAGAGTCGAAGATCTTCCATCTTTTAGCGCGATTGTCGCAAAAATTTACCTAGTATCGCACGAAGATGACCCTCTAGGGTAGATAGGATGGTCGATTTGATTTCGTAAACGCTCTTTCCTAGAAATTGTTCGCTGGCAGTGTGTAAAAGCTCGTCCGCCTTCATGATCTTGCACTGTGCTACTCCAGTGACGGTCAACGGCACACCTTGCGCGGTTTCTACGTTTTCGCAGACAGGGTTCAGTGTCATAACCTCGAGGGACAATCGCTGGACGTCGGTAACGAACCACCATGTGAAGGCGTAGCCACCGACGATCGTTCTCTTCTTCATGGACCCGCAACATCCTCCTAAAAACACAATCGAGAAGGAAATTTAGTTCGTCTTTGTATCGATGAAATCCAAACTTTGTCCATTCTTTTCAGGTATCCGACCTAGAAGACAACGATCATCAAATTGTAAATTTATTCAGTTCGAGCGAAATTTAAATAAATCGCGCTCGAATAATCCGTCGTTTAAGTCGAAATAATTCGATTACTTGTTATGGTACGTTTTGTAAATATCGCGGTAAATCCATGGTAGTAAACGAGAACGATCTCTGTAACCGTAGCAGACTGCCGATGTACGGCTGTACGGTGTTGCGTTTAACAGAAACGGAAATTGTTCGAATACCGAGTAATAGGCGTTGGCGTGCGCGAACCATCGTAAGTCGCTTAAAATTTCTTCTAAAAGCACGGTAATTACGACCGATGCGTATTTAAAAGTAGAAAGCATCGCGAACTTTAGGTAGAAAGTACGACTTATTACGTAGGGTGAATCATCGCGGTCGCGATAAACATCGTCTCCTTTTCGAATCGGATTACCTTTCGCGATAGAAACTTTGAAGAAAATAATAAACGGCGAGCACCGAGCAAGCGTTTGACGAGCCGAGCTCGTCGCGAGACTTGATTCCAATTTAAACGACTGTTTCCATCGGATGTCTATGAATCGTAAAAGCGGCTGTTTCATTGATCGCCCCGACCCCTTAAACGACGACGAGAAAAGCGACGGATTAAAATACGAGTTTAATGAAATTCGACCGAACGGGCGAACTTCTTCCACGTCGTTTGTCAGGATACAACGGATTCGATTTGTAATTCAACGATCGTTAAACGTAATGAGGATGTTGTTGCGACAGTAAGTAGGTCATTGTTGTACGGCAGCCGGTGGCGTTGCGTCGCCGACTTTTTACCGTAAGTCCATCGGGTGACGTCAAAGGTGATTCCTCGAACGCAGGATATCGCGTTCACCGCGAACGTGACGCGTAGCACGTAATCTACTATCTCGGAAATGAGAAAAGAAACGTTCGATAGCTTTCGAATCTCTTTGCCTCTGTTTTTCGCTACAGCTTACCTACGTACGCGGATATAGATCTTTCGTTTGCTTTCGAGCGGATAATAAATATAGGTCAGGGGAAAAAAGTTAACCTCGCGAAGAGTGGGACAAGCTCGGAAAGATAGCGATTAAACGAAATAACGTAAATAAATACCGATATTGCGCAAAGCGTGAGATTGGCAACGATCGAGGATCGTTAACGTCGCTCGCGTATGCTTGGAATACGTATCGAGAAATTTTCGTTCCCGTGTCACGGTGATTCAAATTCCGTTTACGGTACACTTTGGTGTTTCTAAATTCCATCGACGACGGTCCAGTCTCGCGGTCGTATCTTTTCTGGTTATTTACGCTAGAGCGCATCTCGAAGCAACCTCGAAATAGAGAAAATACTCGAAACGTTGATGTTGACGACATATTTCAAGGTCGTCGTTAGCCAACTTATTACGTTTATTCTCTGAAACCGTTAAAGTTCGTTTACGCCACACCAGCGTAAAATGTACGTTTCTAGAGCAGAATAACGCGATAGTTCGTACAACGTCGGAACAAGCTATCGAAAGTACGAGTCGTATTCGACGCGATATCTGGCCGTATAAGCGATACTCCATAGTTTTGTACGTATTTTTATTTTTCTTGGATGGAGAGGCGAGGCATTTTGCATCGCTGACCGAAGGAAGGAATATGTGGAACACACGGCTAGGACATGGAGAGTGATTCAACGTTTACCGAATTCCTCGGTGCAAACGTAAAGTTCCATTTCTACCGGGCGTAGACCAGAGGCGGAAGAGTACGTTAGGCGAAGATGCGCGTCGAGAAAGAGCGCGAGAAGGGGCGAAAGAGAGGTCGAAGAAGAGAAGGAGGCGGAGGACCGTTATGCGGCACGTTCGACTTCGAAAGGTTCGTAACTTGTTCTTGTATTCCGCTACTCGGATCTCGATGAATCTATCGTGTGAAAAGTAGCGACAGGAGCAAGGTCGCGGTCAGTGTTACACCGTCTTTTAACCGGTCGCTCGTCGTATATCGAAACCATGGATCTTCCAAATAGTTAGTGATTTTCGTCGAGTTTCGCGACAGTTAAAGTTCGAGTTGTCGTTGAAAGAAGAAATTAAAAGTTCGAAACCTTTGCCGTTATAATGGACTGCAACGCGCTCGCGTTACGGGCTTCACCGACGTTTCGACAGTTGTTTCATACACAAGTATTTGATCGTTCCTGTTCGATCGTTACGAAGAGCGCCGACCGAGTCTTTAACCCGTTTTGCCGAACTCGTTTCGAAATGACCGGAAAAAGTTCGTCGTTTCCGAAATTATCGATCTAACTTTGAAATATATCCTCGCAGAGGTTTTTTTTAGTATATCGAGTATTCGAAAAATCAAAGTCGGAAGTGAAAAAAAAAAAAAAGGAAGAAAAAGACGATGTAGCAACAAGAAAACTTCTTACGAAATCAGCGAATGAAGAAAGTCGGAGAATTCGTAAATCGTCGAGACACGTCGATCGCGATTAAAGAGCAAAGACCGCTTAGACCGTGGATTTACCGACTGCTACGATCTTTTAAGAATTGGAAAGAATCGATCAACTTTCGATCGTAATGGGTAACGCGAAATTGCGCGGATACTAGACGACTAAATATCGAAAGACCGGTAGTCGATGCAAGAAAGCGGTGACGCGACAAAAATCTTGTTTCTGGAGCACAAACTTGCAAGTGTATCGATTATTTAGAAGAAAAGAAGCTTCTAGATTCCACGCTATCCACCGTTCTTCGAGAAGTAGGTGAACAGGTACTGCTTTCCTTTTCAAACTCGTCAAAGTTTTATCGACATGCCGAGATTTAAAAATTTCGTACACGGTGCAATTATCCAGCGTGTGGTAATACGTACGAACGGCAAACGACGATTCCGTGTGAAAAATAACCGAAGAGCGCAGCATAGCATTTCCTTTTTACGTGAGTTTTTTATGCCTGATCTTTGCTGACTATTTGTTCCTGGCGCGTGATTCATCGATTATCATATACGAAACCTCGAGCGTTTAGGAATAACTCGGAATACAAAAGACTCGAGGGACTTTGTTATACCACGCAAGTCATAAAGATTCCTTCGGTGGATTTGACCTCGATTAGCACGTGGTTTGTACAATTTAACCAACTGTCAATTCCGACCGAGCGGATCGTCCGAGTTTCCAATTCATCATAGGTCCTGTCAACGATCGTGTAACTTTGGTTAAACGCTATTCGGACAAACGAATAACCGGCCGTTGACTGACCGGCTGATCGGAGACAAACGCATACCTATATCCCGAAAGCTGCTTTTTCGTTATCGAAGAAATTCTCAAGACACGTTCGAGTCGTCGGTTTCGCCCGTTTTCGCCCGTTTTCGCCCGTTTTCGCGAGATTTTGCGCACGATCGCGCTATGTTTCGACAATAGGGTGTACGTGAGGATTTCCGCCACCGCGCTGACCGCGTTAGTGCAGAATTACTTAACAGCTGAAAGTTTCACGTGTCATTGATATTCCTCTCGTACGCACTCGACCCACGTGTGTAGTTGCCTCGCACTTTTCTTCGACCGATTTCTACGCGGCTGTGGATTGACTTCGATTCGACAGTATCGGGGGACAGGTCGACCAAGCCGGTCATCCCTGTGAATAACCGTGAGAATACAGTCCCGATTCTGTAGCGGTCGTTTCGTTGATAACAAATACCGTGGTCGAAAATCGCGATACCGACACGAGTAGGTTGGATTTTTCATTTATCTTTAATTAAACAGTAGACGATCGGCAGTAAATCGATCGATGAAACTTATTCGAAAGTGATAGTTGCCGAGCGTACCGTAGATCCGAAAGCAACTTTGTAGAGATAAATAGAAAAACGAGTTACAGCGTTGAATAAATCTGATTTGATATTTAGATCGAAGTCGTAGCGACTCTTGATAAATTACGAAATATTTAGAAATGAGGTTTGCCTTTTCACCTTAATATAGAAACGAACGAACTCGCCGACGATCTAACGTCGCGAAACTTGGTGTTACAGACGATCGATAGAACATGGGCATCGAAAGCGTTTTAACGGGAGGTTTGACCTCCGCATCCAGCGGACTATCGTGGTTCTTCCCGGTGCTCGCAGCGGCTCTCGTCTACTTCGAGTACGAAGTGATGGACAACGAAGCGCCACCGATTAATATACCTTCGGAAGTACTGCTGCCATCGTACGACTTTATCGTTATCGGATCTGGTTCCGCGGGTATGTTTTTCCTCGTCGATCGATATTACATTTTTTTTATCCCGACTCTTTTTACGTTTACAGCCATCGGAACGTAAAAGTCTAGATACCGTTTCGTAGGAATATAAAACGTCGTAAAATAAAAACGTTGGCTCGAGGAATTTTGTCGACACGTTAAGACGCATATCGTTAAAACGCGATACGCTTTATTCGCTTTCCTTAGTGAAGAAAATTTGACTATCCTTGTTGAATTTTTATTTAAAAAGCAAGCAAAAGAGAGTATCTGTATGGAAGCGTAGAAATAGTAGGATTAATATCGTATTAACGTCAATAATGTCCTGGTATTTCGTTGGCGTTGGAAGAATTAGAGATTCCGTTAATTCCGATGTAATTTTATTCGCCGATTTTTGTTTAAATTTCTTTCAGAGATACATCGACGATAATTATATCGACGTGAAAGTATAAATTAATAACGTAGCGGCAAAATGTATTTCTAGTTTCTTTGGTAACGCAGATGCACAAAATTTGATAGGTATACGTAGATAGATTTGATAGAGGCTATTTTCTGGAAATTCTCTGTCAGCCAGCGAGATGAAATAAAAATTAAACGTTATTATCGTCTCGTAATAAATGCTAATACGATGACGCGATTAATCCTTCAAATTCGAACGAAAAGCTACGTTTGAAGATTTTTTTCTGTAATTAAAACTCGAATCGTTAACGCGATGTTCTTTTCGCTTTGTCCTCCAACTTTCCAGTTCGCATTTTTACGAAAGCTTTCTCGATCCACGTTCTTCCACTTCCTGTAAGATCTTGCATTTCACGGGTGACAGGTTCTTATCCGGTCTACAGCTTCGTCGGTCTTGTTTCAGGAAATGTTTCGCGAGTTTAACGGCGTTTCGTTCATTTTCTTTATATTTGCTTAGCGTCTCCCGATAGATTTCGCTCGCGTTTCTTAGCGTTTCGAATATACCTTCGAGGAAAGTTTCCTTTAACGATATCTCGATTCTACTCTCTGCTATTTCGTTTCTCTTTAACAAAACTTAGATCGTTGGATCGTCGTCGAAGCTTCTTTCAAGCAACCTCCCTAACGAGATTCGAATTTACGTAATTTATTATTTTTCAAACGTACGTCTCGCGTAAATTATTTTCACTGCGAATTTTCGTTAACTAGGCTCGCGTCACGATCCGATTTCGTAAATCTTCGTTAAGTTCTCGTAAACTTTGGCTGCAGGAGCCGTGGTAGCGAGTCGCCTGTCGGAAATAGAAAATTGGAACGTGCTCCTTCTAGAAGCTGGTGGTGATGAAACGGAAATCTCCGACGTTCCTCTTCTCGCCGGTTATCTGCAGCTCAGTCAATTAGACTGGCAGTACAAAACGGAACCCAACGGAGAAGCCTGTCTAGGTAAACGATATATTGACAGATTGATTATTTCGAGTTAGCAGATTTTAAAACTGCGGTTCTTTATGTATTCTTGCACAATTGAAATAACCAAGGGTGCAAAGGTTCGCAGAATGTGAATATAATATGCAAAAATATAGAAAATATTCAAAATAGAGTACGTATTGTAACGTTTGATAGACCAACGAACGAACGGATTAACGAACGAATCCGATTTATTTTCAATTTCTTTAATTACGTTCGTACGAATATAAAAATGCATAAATATCCGCAGTGTAATTCATCTACGGACAATCGCAAGAACGATCATCGAGATATCTTGGAAAATTTGTATTCCATATATCGATTTTTTGTTTCATTTCTTTTTTTTTTTTTTTTGTCGCAACCACAGCGATGGAAGAGGGTCGCTGTAACTGGCCACGTGGGAAAGTGATCGGAGGCAGTAGCGTGCTCAACTACATGCTCTATCTTCGCGGCAACAAAAAAGACTATGACATATGGGAGCAGCTAGGCAATCCAGGCTGGTCTGCCAGGGACGCTCTCTATTATTTCAAAAAATCGGAGGACAACCAAAATCCCTATTTGGCCCGAACGCCGTATCATTCGACCGGGGGTTATCTAACCGTTCAAGAAGCACCGTGGCACACCCCGTTGGCCGCGGCGTTCGTTCAAGCAGGCCAAGAAATGGGCTACGAGAACAGAGATATTAACGGGGAACATCAAACCGGCTTTATGATCGCTCAGGGAACCATCAGACGCGGCAGTCGATGCTCCACGGCGAAGGCCTTCCTGCGACCAGCCAGGCTGCGCAAGAACTTACACGTCGCTATGCACGCGCAGGTCACCAAGATTTTAATAGACGCGAAATCGAGGAGGACTTACGGCGTGGAATTCGTCAGGGACGACAAGATGTTCCGTATTCGCGCTAAAAAGGAAGTGATCGTTTCCGGAGGTGCTATCAATAGCCCGCAATTGCTGATGTTGTCGGGAATCGGACCTAGAGATCACCTGCTACGACACGGGATACCGGTGATTCAGGATTTAAAAGTGGGCGAGAATCTGCAAGACCATGTCGGTTTGGGAGGTTTGACGTTCATGGTGAATCAACAGGTTTCGATGGTGGAGAAGAGGTTGCACAGCGTTCAAGCTGTGATGCAGTACGCCGTCTTTGGAGACGGTCCTCTGACCGTGCTGGGCGGTGTCGAAGGCCTAGGCTTCGTCAATACGAAGTACGTGAACGCCTCCGACGATTTCCCGGACATAGAACTTCATTTCGTATCAGGATCGACGAACTCCGACGGTGGTAGGCACATCAGAAAGGTTCACGGATTGACGAAAAGATTCTACGACGCTGTATTCGGGCCCATCAGCGATAAGGACGTGTGGAGCGTGATTCCTATGCTTTTAAGGCCAAAAAGCAAAGGCGTTATCAAGCTTCGAAGTAAAAATCCTTTCGACCATCCTTTGATTTATCCGAACTACTTCAAGGAACCGGAAGATATCGCGACACTGGTCGAAGGAGTCAAAATAGCAATCGCCCTGAGTAGAACCGCTTCGTTCAGACGCTTCGGAAGCGAACTAAATTCGAAACAATTTCCTGGCTGCAAACACATTCCTATGTACAGCGACCCGTACTGGGAATGTATGATCAGGCACTATTCCGCCACCATCTATCATCCCGTGGGCACTTGCAAGATGGGTCCTTACTGGGATCCCGAGGCTGTGGTAGATCCTCAGCTTCGAGTTTACGGAGTTACCGGACTCAGAGTCATCGACGCGTCTATAATGCCGAATTTAGTTAGCGGTAACACCAATGCGCCGATTATCATGATCGGCGAGAAGGGTTCCGACATGATAAAAGAATTCTGGTTGAAGAGAAGAGGCCGAGGGTGAACATCGCGGTTCTCGTAGACTAATTTAAAGCGATCGTTTAAAGCGTCGGTGATACGCGATAAAAACGTTACCTCGAATCTTGCGTATCCCTGTACAGCCACGGTACGGATTAACCGCGTCGTTGATTTAAGATGCGAATAAAATAATTACTACGACTGCGTCGACGGTGGTACAAAGTTACACCAAGTTTTCGAGTACATGTAACGCGTAAGTGTCGACGCACGTTTTGCTGCTAAAGTAATAATATTCGTTGATCTTTCCCGACGAACTTGTACCATTTATGTACAGCGAAAGTTAATACAGCGGCATTCTACTTATTCCTCGAGTTATCGAGAGACAAACCTCAAGGATCGTACAGCGATTGAACCTTTGGTTTTTCGTTCGTGCGTTATCGTATCGTCATTGTAATTCAAAGTGTAAGCAAAGCAGCATAAAGGATGACAAAAGCGTACAAATAACAAAATCGTCGAAAGGAAAAGAGTTATTAACGACGTTGGTTACTCTCTTTTGAAATTGTCCTTGCTTTGATCTTTAAATGTACATAGTTTGCGATATACCTGATAGAACGTAGCCAATTTTTTTAACGGCGCGGCAAAATGTAAATTTTTCTTTTTAATGTAAATACTACGTATAGATTTATCATATCGACACGAATAAAAGAAATCGAATTCTCGTTGCTTGTTTCGTAAATAATACGAATTATTTCCTTGTCCAGTTGTTTTCATTGTTGAAATGATTTTTGTACAGAGTTCCTTCCCGTCTCCCGTTCTAGATATTAGACGTGTCGTAGACCAACTAAAGCTCGGACAGAATCGTTATCGATGACAACGGTTGTACGCCTTTAAAATATAGGCTAGCGTATTTAAAATAGCGACTAACAACGGTGAGGTGAAGTCTTCTTTATCACCGTGCTCCGGACTGCTTCCGGAACGTCTTCGGACGTAACGTTCCAAAACTGGTCTAAAAATACCGCGAAAGTCGATATTCTTGCGTCGAGAACCGGGCCATACGTGACGATACATTTCCTTTCAATCCCATTGGGAGTGATTCGATCAAATTGGTTCTATTTTTTTAAGCAAATATACGATTTCTTACGAAAGAGAGATTGGAAAATTGATTTTTACTTTTGACGACGATCGGTCAGCGTGCGCCCTGCGCAAAACGCTCTGGTTTCGAACGTTCGGAGAAGAAGGCAGATATCAGACGCTCGTCAACCTTCAACCAGTTCAGACATTCTCGTACGACGCAGATATTGTTCGATCATCGGACACTTTGGACACCCTTCGATCCTCGTACGAGACGGATGATCTTAAATACTTACATTTTCAAGGTACTCGTCGATTAGATATTCGCGATATTTACAAATATTCGATTCGAAGCAAATATATTCACTTCGGTCATTTCCTTTATATCGATTCCTTACACATTCGTACATCGCAGCTGATAACTTCAGTTATTACTTATTAGCATAACGTTCGTATCGACGCTGATTAGCGGGTTACCGGAGATTGACACGTTCTTGCGGTCTTTACGTGTATCCGCGGTGTACACCGAGTACCGCTAATGTTAGTGGCATGTCGGATTTCAATATTTATATCTCGATAGCGAATGAAGCGAAAAACACGAGCTCTTAGCCGCGTGATTTATGAACGTTTCAATGCCAGATTATATATTATTATAAAAAAAAGAAAGAAAACAGATTTTCATATACAGGGTGGTTGGTAACTGGTGGTACAAGCGGGAAGGGTGTGATTCTAGGCGAAAAAAGAAGTCGAAAATATAGAATAAAAATTTTTCGTTCGAGGCTTTGTTTTCGAGAAAATCGACTTTGAATTTTCGCTCGGTACGCGTGCACTTTATCGCGTCTCGTTATAACGGATCTCACTGTAAATCGTTGTCTCGATGAAAAAATTTAAAAAAAAAAAAAATTAAAAAAGAAAATTTTACACCTTTTTTACACCTTACAAGAAAATTTTAAACACCTTGCATATCTATCGGTTATATTTTTTCAGATATTGTGCGTTAGGGTTATTAAAGCGGATGCACTTGATGTATCGTAACGTGCAAAGTTCTTAAGCCATCTGATACGATGATTTTACTATTTTACAAATCATATTTTTGGGTCGCATACTCGGAAATTCCGATAACTGAGATGTATGTATTTGTAACGTCGTTTCGTATCACCAATTACCCGTAACCGATAATCACGATTCTATTCCTTCTCATATTCACAAAACACGGTCAGTCGACGAAATTTTAATCGATTAGGTATATCGATGTCGTCGATTATTTCCGCTGTTTCAGTTACGTCGATTACGCACACGTATTTCGTATCCACTTTGTCGATCGCTGCAAAAGTCGTACTCGTACGTCTGAAAGCAATCGAAAAACAGCTGATCCAGCGATTCGTAACAATAGCGCAATGTCCCATGGTTTTGCATAGGCAATTTGTTCTCGAGCTTTGTCGGAATACCATCGTATCGTCGTTCTGAGTGTGCCTGTAATATATAATTTTTGCCTGCACGATATAAAAGATTCGTCTAACTGTGATACATTTGGTTAAAAGACTACGCATGTACGCTAAATGGAAGCGATGTCGAACGATCGATATTTCGAGAAGCGTTCCGTTTGAAAGCGCCGCCTTTTCTAGACTGTAGCTACGATGTTACGATATATTAAGAATCTTTAAGTCAGTGTAGTTACAACGTTTCGCGTTTAAATAGGAAATAGCGCGAGAATCGTAGGACGGATTCGATTAAAGCATCGTACAAATTTTTCGGTACCGTTTTATAACAATTTGCGTTTATTTTCATTTTCAGCTTCGAGCAACGGTGTTAAGGATTCGAACGATATACTGGTAAGAACGAAATTTATCGATTCGTTGTCTTTAGGTATATCATTGGGTATCAACAAGGAGATAAAAGTAATTGTTAAAAAAAAAAAATAAACAAGGTACACTTTCAGTTATATAATCTCGCCAAAAAAGTAGATTAAATTCGAAACGTTGAGTCATTTAGATTTATGACAAACGAAATGTTTCGAATTGTTTAAGAAACGGTCGAGCTTGCGAAAGCGTAACTTGCTTTGAAACTGTCGTGATTTGTTTGGCTTAAGTGACATAAAATCTTTCGTCGAAAGCGAATACAAGTTACACGTACGTACATTGAATGAAACATCAGCCGATCACGTATTGTCGCGAAGGTTTCGGAATTTAAAACATCATCGAATTAATATAAGCACGGTTGCGCAGAGGACAGCTCGATAGCGTTAACGGAGATTTTAACGAAGGATAGCGATTCGCGAAACACGTCGATTGTAGTATAGTACGATCGAAGTAGGAAAAACTCGGGAAAAAAGTACCGTAAGAAGATCGTTGTTCGAGCAAATTTTTCCTGGAGGATCGCCGATCGCTGGTCATCGATCGATCGAGAAGAAAGAAAGAGAAAAAGAAAAAGGAAGAAATGTCGAGCGTCAGCAGAATCTCCACGATGAGGATCGCGATGTCGTACGGACCCGAACTGAGTTTCCTGGTGCTCCTTCGTATGTTGATTGGCATGTACAGGCCGGATATCGTGAGTCGCGAGAACAGGGTGAAGCCGACCACTTTATCGGATCTTCGAAACAGCTACGATTTTATAATAATCGGAGGTGGCACGGCTGGCTCGGTGTTGGCGAATCGTTTGTCGGAAAACGAAAATTGGACGGTGCTGTTGTTGGAGGCTGGCGTCGACGAAAACGATTTGTCCGACATACCGATTCTGTTCCCGATTCTTCAGCTCACCTCGATGGATTGGCAGTTCAAGACGGAACCGTCGAGTAATTATTGCAAAGCGATGAAAGCTAACGCGTGCAATTGGCCACGCGGCAAGGTACTATTTTCCAATGACATTTATTATCGTTTATTATTATCACAATCATGGATGCATAATGTATGAATGTGCACGGTATAAATATGTATGCACTTACGCAACGTCGTTATTAAGGATTTGCCCTATCCGATGTTAGTTTCTCCACATAAATCAAGTTACGTCGGCACGAATGATTTCCACTATTTTTCATTCTCGCGACCGATATAGGTGTGACGATCGCTGTTAATTTTTTTAACAGAGGATATTCGCATAATAGATTCGCTTAAGCAAACTTTTTTACGTCGAACTTCATTTAAACTCGCAGAAATTTCATTGTACGCGCGTATCGATATCGTTCGCTGTACTCGCCGATAATTATATCTTTGGATACGTAGCGGGTGTATACGTGAATTATCGTACAGGTACTCGGAGGAAGTAGCGTGCTGAACGCGATGCTCTACGTGCGTGGCAACAAGAAGGATTACGACAATTGGCAGGAGATGGGTAATCCAGGATGGGATTACGAGAGCGTATTGCCTTATTTTAAGAAATCCGAGGACATGAGGATCAAAGAATACCAAGATTCCCCTTATCATCGAACCGGTGGATATCTGACCGTCGAATACTTTAATTATCGTTCGTCCGTGACCGATTATCTGATACAAGCGGGCACGGAAATGGGCTACGACGTGGTGGATGTGAATGGACCCACGCAAACCGGATTCTCCTTCTCTCATGCAACGGTGAAAGATGGTCTGCGATGTAGTACCGCGAAAGCTTTTCTTCGAACGGCTTCCAAGCGAAAAAATTTACATATCAGTATGAGATCGATGGTAGAGAGGATTTTGGTGAGCCAAGGCGAGTTATCAAACGTTAGCTCTTCCTATCGTTTCCTATCGTAGTTTCGTTTAAAATCGTACAGCTTGGAATTGTTATTATCGGAGACGAGGACCACGAGAGACGATCAATCGGCGGATGTTGATTTTCAGATGAAAATGGAAAAACTGCTTATGGCGTGGAATTTCAAGTAGGATCCAGGCGCAGGACGGTGAAAGCCAGTCGCGAGGTAATTCTATCGGCTGGCGCGATACAATCGCCGCAATTGCTCATGTTGTCTGGAATCGGCCCCAGGGGTCATTTGGAACAACTCGATATTCCCGTGGTCCACGAAGCTCCCGGCGTCGGTAGAAATCTTCAGGATCACGTGGCGATCGGTGGATTGACTTACTTGGTGACTAAACCGGCGAACATCACGGATTCGACATCTTTCAGTTTTAACTTGATGAGGTCCGTCAATGCCCATGCGCTCAATTTGTTCGTCAGAGAACGTACCGGGCCGTTGTACGGGAGTAACGTGGCCGAGGGTATAGCTTTCATCAACACCAAGTGAGTATTTATCGACGTTAACTCGTAACGACTTTGCGAATTTTTCTGCAAATTTATATCTTTACGAACGAGAGAAACGAGACTGAAATCAAAATTTGCTTTTATTTCGTATATTTTCGTACATTACGCGGATATGTTTTCTATATCTATATCTATATCATAACGAATATTTCCAGATATGCGAACAAGTCGGAGGATTATCCCGATATACAGCTGTTCGTCTCTTCAACGGCCGACAATACGGACGGCGGTCTCTTTGGCAAGAGAGCTTGCAACCTTCTGGATGACTTTTATGCGCGTTTGTTCGAAAATATCCTGTACCAGGACTCGTACATGATCATGCCGCTACTGCTGCGACCTCGAAGCAGAGGATACATCAAGCTGCGCTCCAAGGACGTTAATCAGCAGCCGATCATAGTGCCCAACTACTTCGACGATCCACACGATCTCGACGTTTTGGTAATAAACTGGTTTATTATTCCTTAAAAAATAAGTAC
The DNA here is from genome assembly GCF_011952255.1 of Bombus vosnesenskii. Taxonomy (NCBI): domain Eukaryota; kingdom Metazoa; phylum Arthropoda; class Insecta; order Hymenoptera; family Apidae; genus Bombus; species Bombus vosnesenskii. The sequence goes on from NW_022883012.1 coordinate 726,171, forward strand.
AGCGAACGTTTGTCGAGCTAACGGTTACCGACTCGATCGATTTCGACGATACGGTGACGGAGAAACGAAAGCTTAAAATCTATACTCGTGTGTACGAGTATCGGGTAAAATTTGCATTAAACGTTTTTGCTCCAAAATAGATTACTCGTTTATTCCTCGATATCGTCGTTCGATATATCGTACGTTTGTTTCTCTTCTCAATTAAAATTCAATTTGCTAAACTCGCATTAGTTTCTTGTTTCGAGCTTTCTTTTGGCCAGTGGTCGCTGTACAACGAGTTCCGTACTTTCTCGATCGATTTAAAGCAACGCTGAGAAATCGAATCTTCGAGAATTTAATAAATCGTGTGTCTGTTAACGTCAACGGATGCAGGCGGAAGGCGCGAAGTTTATCCACGATATGTCGAAGACGAACACGATGAAGCAACTGAAAACTCAACCGAATCCAAACAAAACTCCGGAGTGTTCGTCGTTCGAGTTCCCATCGCTGGATTATTGGCGTTGTTTCGCTCGATATTACACGCTAACTATTTACCACCCGAGCGGAACGTGTAAAATGGGACCCTCCACGGACAAAATGGCAGTGGTCGATGCCAGATTGAAGATGCACGGCGTAAATGGACTTCGAGTGATCGATACCTCGATCATGCCAACGATCACTTCCGGCAATACGAACGCACCGACGATCATGATCGCCGAGAAAGCCGCTGACATGATCAAAGAGGATTGGAAGATTTAAGACACGGGTTCCCTTTTCCATCCTCGAGATATACCGCCTATCAGTTATCGACGATGAATTTCAACCGTGTTAACGTCTGTTCGATGACGATCGTGGCGATGCTATAACAGCGATAACGACGATGACAACGACGATATAAGAAGAGGACAGCGATAAATATAGAATGGAAGCGTTATCCGTGATAATCTTCGATCGATATCGTCGATTTTCGACTGTTCTTTAAAATTTCAACTTTTACCGGTTTTAGAAATTCGGAAAATCGATAGGTATAGATTAGATCGATTTCCATTTTGGCACCAGAATCGCCGTTCTTTTCCATTCCTTCTACGCTGTCGACGAAGCTCTAGATTTCTCCGACACCGGATATCGACATGCGCGTTCATCGACCAACCAAATATCCGTCAATCTACAAAACGGTCGATATACGCGATCCTCTGAGACACGATCGCCGTTCGGAACAGCTCCGATACCCGTTGGCACTTTGTTCCATCGAGCGACCGAGACTATATGAACGCGATATGCTTCGTTTCCCCGCTAAAACTAGCCTAAACTGTTACTAGCGCGAAGAGAGAAAGAGAGAGAGAGAGAGAGAGAGAGATCAGTGAAAAGAATGTAATTAGACTTTTATCCGTTAGGCGGATTTTAACCGATAATAATTAATTCGCGCGCTCGTTCCCTGTATATCGATCAGCCAACGCTTTTCACGCGTGACTGCTATCGCGAGATGAAATTTTATGCCACGTGAAAAGCACCGGTTCTCGATCGGCTGCCAAAGGTAACACGAATACGTTAATTATGGTTGGTCGTGGGGTTGAATGGATAACTGCAGGACAGTCTAGTACTCCAGCACGGTGTTTTGCAAGTATTTCGAAAACTAAGACTAAGATTTTCCCGAGATCCAAGAAGGCTTTCTAAACAATTACCAAAATACGTTGTATTTGGTTCAAAACGTTGACAGCAACGTTCACACCGAGCGGCTATTGTCGGTTGTTTATTTTACAATCTAAAAGAAAAAAAATCGGTGTCTCCGATCAAATAGTTAGGCGTTGCGCGTTTAAAAAATTCTTGCCGCGCACCAATCGTTGTAGATTAGTAGATTAGTCGTAGATCGCGGTTCTAACGTTTAAAATTAGAAACGAGGGAAAGTACAAGTGGCGTGGGTTTCGACGAGATACTCCGTTTCGTTTCGAACGATTCGACAGCTTTAGGTTCTCTTGCATTTACTACTATATCGCTTAAAGTTTACGTTTCTTCTAAATTGTCAGTCGAACTTGCGGATAGAACCAAGGAAGAGAGGAACGAATTTATCTATTTTTTAAAAGAACCGTACCGTTAACCCGTGTCATTTGCATGCTGCTATCGACTACGTTTAACAGGCTGACTTTCATCGTCCGAGCCAATTCATTTGGCGAGTAAAAGTCCGTGTCGGATACCGACCCGCGTAGATAATTCAACGATGGGAACTAAAGGGAATTTCGCGATCAGCATCGCGTACGTTACACTTATCGCACGAGTCTGAGCTTCGATAATTAGTTAATTGGCAAAGTGAATTGGATTCGAGGATACGACGATGCTTACGTAAGCGAAGTTTAAAGTAACAGTTTCAGAGATAGTGGATTATTCTACGGAATTTCTCGAACGTTGCCGCGTGTATTGTAATTGGCGCAAAAAAGACATCAGGATAAACGAGCGTAATTTGATGCAGCAGTTTTTTTTTTTGTTGGCAATAAAAAGGATATGACGCAAAAATGAGAATTGCGCAACGAAGAACGGCTGTCCATCGCTGAAACTCTTCCAACTAACGTCGCGTCTTAAGGTATTTCTCGATGCGAGAGCGGAGAAGAAAGGAAATCCGTTCAAAATCGAGGAAGAACAGTTTGCGGCAGCGAGAATCGGATCGATTTAAAATCGAAATCCTGCTACAGCGGAATTGCATTTGCCTGAACTTGTCGACGGACCATGTTGTTACATCTGTTGATTTACGTAACAGTCGCTCGCGTCGAGCGATAGAAACGATATAAGCGAACGCAATTAGCAAAAGTTAACTGAAATTTCGCTCGGATAAATGGAGTTCTACCGTATGACTTTGAAGAACGGTGGCAGGGCTGATGTTTCGAAACTTGACACAAGGAATACTTTCACGCGAATGGGACGAATGCGTTTTGCAATAGATTTCGAAGGATATGGATGTCTCGACTTTTCTAATCAAAGATCCGCTGTGTCTCTTTGGCGGATTAAGACGATATCCGAAATTATCGCCGGACAATGTATACGTCGAATCTTCGAAGTAGCTGCAGAATATTCTGTTACGAGACCAGTGAAAGCCTCCGTCTCGTTTTACGATCGCGTTCCATCGAAGCCTATAGACCGAACTCGCTTTTACACCCCTTTCGATATGACTGCAATGGTTTCGCACAGGCTGGACGATCTCTCGAACTCGCCATCACCCGGACCGATCTAGGTAACTTTCGTTCGTGAAAACGCGCCGCTATTTTCCAACGCTGTACCCGGTCGATTAAGGTCCTACTTTCAGCAGGATCGGTGCAAGAGTGAAACCGTGAACGACCGAACGCGATTTAGTGATTCGCGGTCGGTCTGTCCGCGTCTATCGAACCGAACGATCGCTCGCACGTGCTTTCCTTCGGGACACGCGCGCGTTTCGCTCGTTTTCTTGGCTCCCTCTTCTTTCCTATTCTTCGCGTCGTTGTCAGTTTCGTCGTTTAAACCGGCCGAGGCGATCGCGTTCTCGGCGCGTGGCACATCTTTCTCATAGTGTAACGTTTGTAACGTGTATAGGCTTTATATGTCGCGAGGATATTTGAACAGTTGGCGCACGAATCTTTCATGTACATATCGTACGTTTTATAGAAAACGTTTTGAAGTTTCGTTAACATTGCGATGGGATACGACCGTATCGTTGTTTCGTCGGTACATCGACAACAATTCGCAACTAGTCTGAAAATCTATGTAGAAATTACAAGATATCGTTGCACGCGTGTATTTTGTATGAAAAATTAGTACAGCACGAGACAACCGTCTTAAATATACGACAAGTGTTAAGGATAGCCTTATTAAATATGGAAATCCGTTAATACAAAGTATAATCGACTGTTTGCAAATGTATTTATCTCAGATTGGTTGGAAAATTTTGCCAATATAACGGTGGTAGTCTAATCTCGTGACATCGGTGTTAACGAAATCTCAACATGTTCCATATAACGTACGTAATATACTCGTTAAGATTATCTACGTGTGTTCGAATACTTTGAAGGGCCTGTGTGTAGACGACGATAGGCGAGATCGTGTCGAAGAAGATACGTTTAAGTTAACGTAGAAGAAAGAATTTGAGGGTATCTTGCGTATTTTATTGTATTTTCTTCCTTTTATTTCCTTGCCGGTTTAGTCTTTTTTTTCTCCGACCTTATCGTCGGTCAGCTTTACGAATCGGTTCGCGGCGACGAGGATCGAGAACGGTTCGAAACGAACGGTCGGCGGATTCGAAGGACGGAAGCGAATATGTGATTCGTGCAAAATTGAAACGAGCTGTGATCGAAGCACAGGGACGAACGAGAGAACTGCGAAAGATGAGAACTGCAACGCGGAGACACGAATCTGACGCCTAGCGAATTTGATCCGTAAGGATTTCGTTCGAATTTTCTTTCAGATTTAAGGAGCAGCGACGTCGCTAAATCGCAAAAAAGAACGGAAACGGCAGTAGCGACGAAAAGTTTTCAAATATCTTTCGCGATCGGTAGCATTACGATGCGTTTTCCAAATCATCCCGATCGTCATCTCGCTTTCTCTTTCTACGCGAAAAGCAACGCGTCTTTCGTCAGGCAAGTTCTGCTTAACCAAGCCTCGTAAATCCGGTTTGCGCGAATCGTTGTAAAACTTGTATAACTCCTAGAAAAGTTCTCTGCAACTACAGGAAGCAAAAGTTTGCGCACACATCGCGTAAATTTCTTTTACGCGATGCTATTCTTTGTTAATCGACGGAGAAGCAAGAGACAATATACGTATTCCTCTGTTCGCGATTTGTGCCACAGTCGGCAAATTGGATTTTGCAAATACCTAATTAAAAGATACGCGCGTAGTTTTTTTAGAGGATGTTGCAATTGAAATTCGACAACAATTGGATACTTTTGTTAGTCGTAAGTGGTAGACCGATCGGAAGATGAAACTAAGCGTAAAAATAAATGCGTTCGTCTTCCACGATCTTCGGTAGAAATTACATGTGGTGCACATGTGTGCTACGTACGATACAAAAAGAAAAAGCTTTCTGTTGTTTAGTAGCAGCGAAACATTGCTTCGGTTTCGAAGAAATAAACGAAAACCGAACTTGCTGTTTGCGTAATTAAATCGTACAATTAGACACAATGTCTCCGAATGCAACGACTCGGAATCGATTACCAGATAGAATATCGATCGATTTACACCGATATCGCGACATATTACGTGAGTACCGACATATATGTACTTGTAAATCGATTAATTTATCTGCGAGATATATAATCTTGCGAGACATATAGCACGTAATTCAGAAATCTTCCGTTTCTGCAAAAAATCTTCGATAGCCTAATCTTTACTAGCTTCTTAATCTATAATTGTTGTTTAAACGTGAACGATATGACATCTAAATAAACATGTTACATGGTTTAATATAGACTCGATAAAATTAAATTAGATTTAAGCGAGATTCGAATAATTATATTAAACGGAATTAAAAAAACAGTTTAGTTGTGATTTTATGATATAGCGTACGTATGGTATATATAAATCGCGTATGTTCTTACCGATGAAACGACGGACGAAAGGAAAACCTGAGAATCGAAACGGTATAGAACGGTACTTGCGATTTTAATGGACCGATCAACGCGGTACGCTCGCTCGAAGAATAGCATTTAATCGGATTAATTGCAACGAAATATGTATTTCAGCGATATATCGGTACATTCTCTTATCTTTGTTTCAAATTGCTCTTTTCATTGAGATTCCACTTAAAATCGGATTAAAAGTTGTACGAGATCCAGATGTGAGAAAAAATGAAGTTAACCGATAACGTAATTTATCCGTGATTTCGCTTACGTAGACGATAACCTATCTAATTTAACCGTAAAAATACATATAAATGTCGTGTGGACGTCCAATTTCATTCTATACGCGGAAAGAGTGTAGCGAACCTTTCTACATACCGCTCAGTGGTAAGTTCAATGTTTTTACATATTATCGTTTAATATTAATCGCGTCTTTGTACATTTATATCTCTGCCCTGATTTTCGCTTCGAATCGATCGCAGTTTTGAAACCTTCGACCGAATCGGTACTTTCCTGTTACCGTAGAATGCTTTCTTTTCGTATAATTTGTGATTTCTTTTTTTTTTTTTTTTTTTTTTTTTTTTGATAAAGTTTTCCTATCTTTCTTGTTAACAAAAGCACAATTCGTATCGTCTGCCTTTTTCTCTTTCACCCGACTTTCACCGACAATGGGAAAGAAAGGAGCGAATTACGTGCTTCCTTTCTATGTACCGTTCATCGATCAGAACGTTCGTTCTTAGATAATTCACATGTAAGAAGAACTTGTCGCGTCGTTAGAACTTTGTTCGCAGGAAAATACCACGAAAAGTCAAAAGTTGAGCTAATTTTTTTTTATTCGTTCGTGATCCAACTTCTTACGTCGATCACGCTGAACTCTGGGAGCGTTAACTTCAAAACGCAACGTACCGCGAAGCTTCGAATTCGAAATCTCTACAACGACGCGAACACGTTGTATCTTTGATCGTAAAGAAATCGCTGAAATGTACGCCGAGAATAAGTTTTCAAATCTCACGAAGAATCGTGTTTCAAAATCTTTCGTACGCCATCGTTTGAAACTTTCACGCGGGATGCCTCGCTCTACTGCTTCTCCGTCTTGTCTTGGACGAGCCTCCTCTCTTTGTGTCACTGCCGACCGAAAACACTATCGCGCGAATATCATCGTTTGGATATTTCGAATATCCTGTGCGCGCAGATGCGATAGGATATTATCTCGTATCGAAAATGTCGTTACTCGCCGATGGCATAATACCGATACCAACGTGGTGGCTAATTTTTGAAAATTGTCACCGAGTTTCGCCGCGCAATTTACCATTTGCTCGTCGATAACGAGACAAGACGGAGAGGCGTGTGACGAATAGAACGATCGTATCGGTGGTGGAAAAAGGAACGTCCATAGGAAGGTCTATAGGAACGAAAGCGCTAAACTAACGCGAAACTTCTTCACGCGGTAGAAGCCACCGTCCCTTCGGTCGATCCTCCGTACGGCCTTGTTTATCCGTCCTCCCTCTCGAAACACGTTTTTCAAGCGATTCTTTCGTGCCGTCCCCCGACTTCATTTCGCATGACGCATTCGAGCGGTTTACTGACTGGATGACGTCAGGCTCTTTCTCCGGAAGAGAGCGAGTGGCGATCTCCCTTCCAGTTCACGGTGCGTCGAGCCTCTTTAATTAGCCCGTCTAGTGTGGCCACGGCCGCGGCTCTTGCCCAACTGTACCCCGTCGCGTCGTCAAAATAGATGAATCGTTGCCGTTCTGCGTCAGGCTTTCACGCGGCGCGCCGCAGACTCACGACCGCTTCGTTCCGTCTCGGATGAAGCTCCTCTTTGTGTTGCTCCCGACCAAAAGGACTATCACGCGCGCGCGCGCTCCCTACTCGCTACAGCCGCCCAAATGTCTTCGAATTCTGCTCCACGAGCCACTATCGGCCTCCTCTACTGCGCGCCGCTTCCCTTTGGACGATTCTTCAGGTTTGTCTAACCGTCAGATTACCATTCTTTCTTTCCTTCTCGTTATTTCTTTCCCGGAAAGTGAAATATTCTTCTCTTTTCGATAGATCTCACGAGGTAAACTCTCTCGCCTTTTCAAAACGAAGATTTACTTTTAGATCTTTCGTTCAAACGGAATAAAAGGGATTACGGTTCTTTTTTTTTTTTTCATTCGACCTAAGGGAGGGGGTGGCGTTTTCAAAGTTCGTTTTCGAAGAAGACTCGTGTATTTTTCACTTTACGCACGTTTTTTGTCACGAACGTGTTTTTTTCATTTTACGTTGTTAAAATCGAAACGAAAGAATGGAGAACGGAAGGCGAACGAAGTAAACGAGAGAAACAACGCGAAACGTCTATACAAATACACGGATCGAGGACGCACTAATCTAGTTCTATTCGAGAACATATTTTCGTTTCGCCTCGCGACTACAGTCGTTTTCGTCGGATTTACAATCAGCAATGGAAGAATATTTGCGTAGTAGGTTTAGCTTTAAATACATAGAGGGATAACGTGTACTTGGATTCTATTTTATCCGAAGGTTGAGTGGGGCTGTTGAACGTCGTGGTGAAAGGGAAAGTGGGTGTACGCGGTGAGCTTGCGATAGTTTAAAATTCAACGGGACAAATGGGAAATAATTGTAACGAACTTGATAAAGACGCTTCCTGTGCGAATTCTTCTTTTCTCAAAAATTCTTTATCTCGTGATGTTCGCCTCGTATGATAATGCAATAGAATATCTAGTCGTTACCTTGAACGCTTCTAGCGATATACGTATGCAAATACCGCGAACGTATATTTTATTCATCGTCATTGTCAGTCAAATTTTACGAGCACCATTTTCCATGTGCCGCGCATTTCTCGACGCGCTATAAAAATTTATTCCGACAACGTTACCAACTTTCACGGTATACCCGATACTATCCTCATCGCTGGACACTAACTTCCTCCGCGGTAACGACGTTATCCTATCTCCCATGTGGCATCTGTTTCGCGCAAACAATTTTACCAAGCGTTATCGAACTCGCTTCCAAACCTCGCTCGTCGTACGTTCCGTCAAAAACATCCGTTTTCCGTCGCGACTTTCGAAAGTCCGCACACCACGATTTTGCACAAACCAGACACGATTAATTGTTCGTCAGCTGTCGGGACTTTCACGCACAGAGAGCATATCGCGAGTCGATTCGAGCGTGCAAGAACCAGATCCGCGATCGCGTATGATTTATCCTCCGATGTGATTATACGATCTATCGGCTTTCGTCGATATGCTTTGCGTCGCTTCGAACACAGTCGTAGTTGAAAGAAGGTTTAAAACTGCAACGCGAATATAGGTATTAGTAACTTTGTGTTAGATATTTTTTACCATGTTAGTTAGGATCGTCTATTTCAGGATATACAGTCGGAGAGGATAAGTGGATAGGTAGAGGAAGTACGTGGCAATGAAGTTAAAGTTAAACGTTTAACGAAATTTCATCGACACCTATTTCCCCTATCTGTCGATTTGTTTTTCCTCTCTGATCGTACGTTACACGTATCGTCTACTCGTCTTTCTCGTAAAATAGAATTCCGTTTCCCAAAATTATCATACAACGATGTGTCATAAACTATTTTTCGTCCGTCGCTGTACGTACGTGCGTTGAGAACTTGAAATCGCTAGAAAATCGATTCGAGTCGAACGCGCATCGCTACCTGCACAACGCTGCGGATTATCGTCTCGTTTCGAGATCGTCACTTTCACGCGAAACACTGGTCAGATTTTACAATTTTACAACCGTTATCTTTCTCGTTCGTACACGCTAGCGCTTTATCATCGACGAAACAACTTCGACTCGACGACTTTACGTTCGTGACGGCATCCATGAAACCGTAATTCGTTCAATTTCAACCGTATAGACTTTCACGTTGAAAGTTATTTCGCGTTTCACGCGATACTCGTAATTTTCGCTAACCGCGCGTTCGTCTTAGTTCATCGAGGAAAACGATGAAATAACGCGTAAAAGTTGCGTAAGCGCTAACATCGGTATGAAAGAATTGCATTTAAACGGTATCGACGATTCTTCTAAAAGTTAGTCGACGCATCGACTGTGTGTGTGATTAAATTGCGTGAAAGATAAGCAAGGTTTGATAGATCGGATCGATGAAAACTATCGAGTTCGAACTGCCGGTACGCGTCAATTTCTTCCAAAGCAACATAAATGCAAGAACCGTTCGAACAAGAAGCGTATTTTCTTTCAGGCGATCCAACGATAAACCAGCAAATATTAACGCGTATCGATAAAATTAGTTTGAATCGTACCGCTGGTAGCAGCTGCGACGTTCTCCGTTGCGTTCCGCCGATTCTAAATTACACGCAAACTTAGCATTGACACATTGACTCGAATTCTGTTGCTTTCTGTTCGCAGGTGATACCGACCTCTAATTGGATAAAATGCGAGCGTACGTGCTGCTCTCGCTCCTGGTGCAATTGGCATTCGCGTTTCGACTCCCATTTCCGGTAAATAGAGCCGTCCCGATCGATCGATATCGGCGATTATCCCCAAAAGGAAACTCGAAAGCTCGCGACCCGTTGATACTGACAAACGATGTTCTAGTAGACAGCGGCGCGCCTTTCTTTTCGCGTATATTTCTCTTTCCATACATATTTTTTTCTCTCTATATTTTATCTCTATCCTATATTTCATGCAGTTTAATCCTCCGTCGGCGATGGTGACTCGAAAGTCGGTCAGGTTTTATCTTCCTCGAAACTAGCCTACCTATCGTAATTATCTCTAGTCGGAAGGAAGACGTCGAACGAAGAACGATCGATCAGATCGATGTCGGCTGTAGTGGAAAGAAACGAGCTTCTATGGAAAATTTATGAACCAAACGCCTTTGTACATGGTTATAATTATATTTTGGATGGTCCTTCGAACCCGAGCATCGTCATGGCGATGCATAGGCGAGGCCACGAGCACGAGAATTCGAAACGTAATCTCGCCGTAGACAGAACGCGTCCGATGCGACTCTAAATGCGGATGACTCGAGGAAATGTCTGATTTTCGCGAATTCTTAATATAATGTTGACGACATTAATCCGCGCACGTTTAACGATCCTTGGTTAATATCAACCGTGCTGCGACGATATCGCGATTAGAATACTCGTTTTCTCTTTCTCGAATGCAGAGTAGCTTTCGCTTCGCGACAATCTCGCGTTTAATCTTTGTTTTACATCGATTCGTACGAAATTTACTTTTTCTTCGTCTATCTGCGAAGAACAGGGATACGAGCACAGCAGCGCGGTTAAATCACGAAGGCATACAAAAGTGAAAGTGATTTAATTAAACACCTCGTTAACCAGTTTCAGGCTAGCCTATTGGATACGAGCAATGGAACATCGTGTTGCTCCTGCAGCTTCAAAGACACGTCGTACATGGCGTCCAAGTGCGGCGTGAAAACATCTTTCATGAGCTTGGTCGAGAAAATAATCGCGTCTACGTGCGACGTGTCGGATCCTTGCCACAGACTCGGCAAAGAGGAAGTGCCCAACGAATGGTAAAATCTTCGCGACTAATTTTATTCTATTTCTAAATTCTTCGAATTTTAAATCGTTCGCTCAATTCGTTAAACTTTCGTTCTTCTCTACGTCGTCTTGCAGCGATCGAATCCTTCCGGTAATTTAAACTTGTATGGAAACCTGAAACAAGGGTTTATCGCACGTTTTAAGTTGTAAAATTAAATCGCAGTTGAATCGACGATAAAGTAGGATCTCGTACGAGACGTTAATTTACAATTTATCATCGATACGATCGTCGAAAACGTAGGTTCGACTTTATCGTGGTCGGCGGCGGAGTAGCCGGGCCTGTAATTGCCAGGAGATTGAGCGACAATCCTTGGTGGAGGGTTCTGCTGATCGAAGCAGGGCCGGAAGAACCGTCGATGACTTCTATTCCTGGACTCGCGGTTCACGCCGTCAATTCGACTTTGGATTGGAATTTCAAAACGGAGCCAACGGAGCCCCATCCGACCGCGTGTTTAGGTAACCGATCTGCGTTCTTGTTCGAGGAAGTAATGGAATTCTATCCTTTCTAACTTTACGTATCACCGGCAGAAACCGACGGAGTGTGCACTTGGCCGCGAGGGAAGATGATGTCCGGTACCGCCGGCATGTACGGAATGATGTACGTACGAGGGCACCCAGAAGTATACAACAGTTGGGCTCGGGCAGGCGCCACAGGTTGGTCCTACGACGAAGTCGCCCACTACTTCGAACGCGCCGAAGATCCCGTAGATCCGTCGATATTATCCGACAAACCTAGAAGCGTTGCCGTACCAGGTCCGATGAAGATTCGATTTTATCCTCACAAGCCAGCCTTCGCCGACGAACTTTTGAAAGCCGCGGCCGAGCTGGGTTACAGAACGTCGAACTTGAAGGAATACAGTCAGACAGGCTTCATGGTGGCTCCCATGACGACCGACAATGGCGTACGAGGCACGACTTCGAGAAATTACTTGAGATCGGCGTACGGTAAAAACAATTTAAGGGTGTTGATCAACGCCCAGGTGACGAAGGTTCTAACGAATCAGTGGCAGAGCAAAGCGTACGGCGTCGAACTGATCGATAAAGATGGATATAAGAGGATCGTGAAAGCTAACAAAGAAGTTATTCTAGCGGCTGGAGCGATTGGCTCCCCTCACATTCTATTGAACTCCGGGATAGGACCCAAGGAGCATTTAACCAAATTGGGCATGAACGTGATCAAGGACCTGCCTGTAGGAAAGAATCTTCACAATCACGTGTCGGTTGCGGTTCTCTTCAGTATCAAGGATACCGCGTACGAATCTATGAACATGAACAGCGTTAACGAATACTTGGAGACCAGAACCGGTCCGTTGAGCAGTACCGGATTGACCCAAGTGACGGCGTTCCTCGAGAGCAGCTACGCCGCTAGCGGAGTACCCGATATCCAGATGTTCTTCGACGGATTCGCGCCAAACTGTCCAAGGACCGGACTCGAATTCGAGTGTTTGAACGGCGCGATTGGCTTATGCTCGGACAGAAGGCAGATCGTGGTCAGGCCGACGGCTGTTACCGTGGAGAGCAGGGGATACATGAAGTTGCGATCCGGCGACCCGATCGCACCACCTTTGATTTACCCCAACTACTTTACCCACACGAAGGATTTGAAGGTGTTGATCGAGGGTATTAGGAAGGCGATCGAGCTCACCAACACGCAGACTATGAAACAATGGGATTTTCGATTGGAACCTATCGTTCATCCCCTTTGCACCAAGTAAGGACAGCGTTATACGGCAAGGCCCGTAATTCATGCAACGAACGTTCTCGTTAAAGCCTCGAAGTCCCGTTCTCGAGAAGATAGAATTCGAATACGTCGATAAATGTTCAAATTCGACTTTCTCGAGAATCGGACGAACGCGTTTTATTCTACCTTCTTATATTACATTTATTCCACATCTCCGCTAGAATCGATCGAATTCGATTGACCGTTTAGAATCGGAATCAAGCAAATTTACGTGCTCTTTGCAAATCTTGCGATTCTTCGTTTTCGTCGTATTCTTTTGTCTTATATTCGTACCATGAATTACGGACCACCCTGTATATCACGGACGAAAGCGAAACGTTCAAAGATTCAACGTCAATTCGCGTAATTGATACTAACGTGAAATTCGTTTGGTTCAGCTATCACTTCGCCACTGACGCGTACTGGGAGTGCTACGTGAGAGCGGCGACTGGACCGGAGAACCATCAATCGGGGACATGCAAAGTAGGCGCGTACGACGACCCAACGGCCGTCGTCGATCCAGAGCTACGAGTACGTGGTATATCGAACATTCGAGTCGCGGACGCATCCGTGTTTCCGATCGTGCCAAACAGTAATCCCATCGCAGCGATCATGATGATCGCGGAAAAGGCGGCTGACATGATCACGCATACATGGTCGAAGATGTGAGAACTCGAAGATGCGTCGGAAAAGGTCGATGCCACGCTTCTTTATTCTCGATTCTCCTGTCGTATGGTATTCCGCGCGATGTCCCGTTTGCGAAAATCCTCCTTACCGAACATTGCTCGCGTCACCACGATGCGATCTTTAAATCGTTCGAATTTGGTCAACATTGAATTTGAGAAATTTTTAAGCCAACTTTAAAAGATGCGACGTATCGTCTAATACACTTGTGTGCCATATATGACAGGATGAGTAACGACGAGTTTATCATTTTCAAATAATCAATGTGCAACTATTACTCTGTATATAACGACAAGCAAATAATTTATGATCAGTGTCGAGCGATGCGAATATTTGTAGAATAGACTCGAGCCTATCTTGTGGACAATTTTTCAAATATGATAATTCAAATATATCTTTTACTCGATATCCCGTTTATTTCATTTCGGAAATTTTATTTATAGAAACGACGACGAATCGATTTGAGAAATATTCGTCTCGTTTCGGATACGAATAAAAATGTTTGCGATGCCTTGTTTCTTGGCGAATAACGGTATATCTCGCACGGATACATCGGCCACTTCTATTTAGGTGGCACGAACACTTTGAAAAATCGACCGTTGATAAATTCAAAATACGTATCCGATACGTACCAAAAACGAGTCAGCCTCGCCTGTCATTTACGCGATGTTATACGAGAGTCGTGCAGAAAGTAATGCCCGTTTTCAGATAGCAACGATAAAAATGCATTTTAAAAAGATCTCTTGTTTTCCAACTTTCCTATATGTCGGGGTGGCGTTGAGGATCAGGTCGAGGGTGTTCGACGAATTCCCCTGAGGGGTAGCCATCGTTGCGATATCGCAAGAACACCGTTTATTAACAGAAGTATGGAGAGTACAGAGCCGGCAATCAACCCGACGGTTAGATGCTCGCGACACTAGTGACGATGGGTCTCGGGTTCGATAACGAATACGCGGTCAACGGGGTGATAGATATACTTGCTAAAACTCAAACGTGTACTGCTCGCTGATCGTAAGGCGCTACTCCCTTCGTCGATCAGATCTCAAGAAAGAGTGACTGCTCGTCCCGAGGATGCCGCCGAGTCAAACTGTGTTGGAGTGTGTCTAAGGACACGAGACAGGTTTTATAACGAGTCTTCAGGCTAATTGTACTCGTGCCGTGCAAGTGCCTCAATCCCTGGTATTCATTGTCTCTATGGGTATTTCTTGTAACGAGGGTCATACTATCGCTCTATACCTTTGCTAGACAAAGCGCCCGTCCCGTTGACCGCGGCTACGTTGGGCGACAGCTATAGTAGACCCTGGAGTACACTGTTGCGGGATTATCCCAAATTCTAGATGCTCCGGTGTTCTTCCCTCTCCGACATAAATATACCAATATACCTTTCGTATACTTTTCGATACAACCGCCAGCCTTACTCCAACGCTTATCGAAACGTTCTACGACCTTTTGTACGTCAGTTCGCATATTTATCGTCTTACGCAATTCTTTAAATCATCTTTTCTTGCGGAGCATCATGGACCAAACATATTTTTCTCTGTAACGAGAGACGGCTGGACTGAATATTTACGATCACGTGCAGTTTCTGTCTCTATTGACTTGCCCGCAACCACGGTCTTATCTAATAATTCATCCATAATTCTATTACCGTCAATATGGTGAATTCCATTTGGAAGAATTTTTTCAGCTTTTGAAAAGCGTAAAAACGTAAAAGCGCCGTCGCCGGGATTTTCAATTCGCATCGTCATTTTAAACGCGCGATACAACGACGATATCGAGTATTCAAACACAAAATTTTGTACGACTTGTGTCAATATATGAACGAAACTGGGCAATCTTCTGTAAGTCATCGTTTTATATGTCTTCTATATATAAACGGGCGGTACTTTCTGGACGACCCTGGTATTATCGATAGAAATTATGCATGTTTTCGATAACCACTCGTCTATTGTAAGGCGAACACATCCTTTATGTTGAAAATTCTTTTAAAAGCTGTAAAGAAGGCGATAAGATCTTTAATGTATGTATGTATATATGTATATACAAGATATACCACTTAACATTATCATCTGAAATATATACATGTATATGCGTTGTAATACAAAATTCGAACAAACGTTTTCTATAGAAGTTGCACACTTCCGCAGGGACCAGTGTATAATGGAAATAGTTCTATGACGTTGCAAAAGACTTTGTTTATTCGATCTTCGCTGGCCTTCAAATATTTACAATTAGCATTAGTATCGGTTGTGTTTTATGAATTTTTTTCAAAGTGACTATCATTTACGAATAATGAAAATGTAACATTCCATTAAAAAAAAAAAAAAAAAACAAAGTTGGTCCTTTTATCTAGTTATCCTTTAGCAGTAGAAATCTTTCGCATGCCCCTCTAATTTCAAAACATTTCACTTATATCGTGTCACTTTTTCTACTCTACAGTTACATTATAGAAAAATGTTTCGTTATTTATCACGGTATATGTATTTTACGCATACGACGAGAATATACAGTAAGCATTACGGTATAGTACATGGAGTAAAAAGACACACGTACAAGTGAAATAGTGCAGTGAAGTAAAAAATACACGACTCCAGGTGCAGATGCGTGTAATATGCGTAAACACCTGTGCTCGAATATACGAGAAATAGAGATTTATAAAAAAAAAAAGTTAACCTCGACATTCGTATCGAACAAATAATATCGTATTACGTGTATTACGTTTTATCGTCTTACGTTTCACGTTTCGGATCAAACTCGACATGTACCGATGTTTACATGTTCTATGAAAAGTCTAGTTGACTTTTGCCGATCCGAATCGTTTGTCGAGAACCTCGCCGAATTTCTGTGAATATGTGCAGTATCATGCAAAAGTTTCCGATCGGATAGGCTTATTATTTTGTATTACAAAAGCGATGTTTTAAAGAGTTTTAAATAATATATACAATTGTGTACTTAATATTCTTTCATATATCTTTCTCATATCTCATTTTCATATAGCTTGTCGAATATATCAATAACATTGTACTTTTATCGGTAATTTATTCGATATTATACCTGAGCAACTTAGTACAGTACGTACGAGAAGTATTCAAATAATTTCTTTGCGTCAAAATACTACGCAACCCATGGAATTCAAAGCTAAGTAACGTCTGTAAGCAGAGCGGTGTTTCGAGTGTCACGTAAAGTTGGTACTTGGGTGGTAGTAAGAAGGCCGAGTCGTAACCCAACTACTAATTTTCCTTTATAAAACTTTATTATAAATGTTAACACTTACAAAATAACACCGAACCGGAGAATAGGGGTTGTACGAGTACAGCAATTAGAAGAGGAACAAGAACTGCCCGAGTTGGGTGAAGTCTCGCTTTATATACGTTTTGGTTTTAGGATGTTGAGGGGCTAGGTGTAGGCTATGATTTTTTTTTTTTTTTTTTTTTATTTAAAATTTCACATTCACAATTTGTCCAATTTGGACATTTGGTAGAATGGAGTAGGCTATGATGTGGAAAAGTGTCCGAAGGTCGGGGGTCCACATTCTGTCTCTGATATGGACTAAGGTGCGTCACAGTTGTATGCTATGATGATAAGGTGGTGATGTGTCCAAAAGTGCCCTAAGGTTGGCGGTCGATGTCGTATTACTGATTGTAGGTTGAGATGTGATTGATATCACACGAGCAACAATTTTCGAAGAAGAAACAAATTTTCATTTCTATATTCGAACAACGATATCTAACAGAATTTTAAGTAATATCGAAAGAAAATAATATAATACACGAATATCGTTATACAATCGTATAATATTAAATAGTTATAATTCTAAAGAATGTCAGATTAGAAATATAAAGTGAGAGAACTATGGCCGAAAACTTTTGCTCGACATTGTACGTACATGTATTCGTATATCGCTGTATTATTCAGAATAACGTGAAGATTACGATTTATCAGGAAATAAAGTAAAAGGAGACAGAAAATGATGTGCATAAATAGCGCGCGAACGACGTGTCGACATCAAAAGTAATTCATACTCGAGCCGGGAGCTACGGAGGAAGTGCGAGGTCGAATCGGATTTCTTATTGGTTCGTTTCAACAATTTTATATCGGTAATTAAATTTAAAAATATTTGATATTTTGTGAAAATCCATTTGATAATTATCGAGTATAGAGCGTGAAACGTGTTGTCAGTATCGGTATTCGGGAAATCTTTTTCTCTACACGTATGACCATCGCTCGGCGTTCCTTTTCAACTTCTAAAGCAATTTATGTTTAACGCTATACGTGTATCATCTAACTATTTATTTTATAACTGTTATAGATAAATTGAAGGCAAATTTAGATAAACATGTTATATATATGAAAAATAATTATCTCTCTCGTCGAATAAGTTTAGACCAGGCTACGTAAAAATGCGGTCGCCTACTGCGAAATACGTTCAATTAATGTTAAGTACGTTTCTCAAATGAAAGAATACCGCATGTTTCTACAAAATTATCGCATCGAAACGGAATCATCTGTTACGTCGGGCGACATTCTACCTAGACCAGGCCACACATCGCTCACACGATGGCAACCAAATGTCAGCACGCGTTCACTGCGTATCTTCGATAGTCTTAAGAGCCGATCATAAATCTTAGGAATTTTTAAGGTCCTTCAGACCGAACCAAACATCTGCGCTGAGTCACTGTCCAAAGGTTATTCATTATTACGGAAAGATAGGAGAAGTTCGTTTTTCTCATGTACTATGTTTCACACTAGCAACTTTCTTTCGGGGGCGGTTAACACCCTTCCATACCAATCCAGAAAATTAATCAATTACCAGAGAAGTCCTTCCCTCACTCTCCCAACAAGAACTTGGTCTTAACAAATCAGCTTTTCTCGCATTAGACCCACCCATCGCGAGTGTCCTCCGCTGCATCATCCTTACAGAAAGTCAATCTTTATACATTTTTTAAACCTTCGACATCTAAGCGTGCGTCGCGTACAACACCTTGTTACTCTAGCTATCGATCGAATTTAATTGTATGTTTCTAGTCAAGAAGTTGTTGGAATAAACAGTAATTATATAAGTCTATAAGTGAATTTTAACGTCATTATCTAATGCGATAATTTTCTATCAATTTTACACTTTTGCTTTATAATTTTAGGAGGCGCTGACAGCGTTCAACCAAAAAATAAGACATGGAGTCGTGTATGAGCGCAAATTGCGCGGCAGCGCTATCGTCAACGCCAGACTCCATTTTTACTCATTTCATACAAGTACTGTTGGCAAGCCTGTGTACTTTAAGCAAAAACGGGGACTATCCAATCGATCGGACGGAAGAGATTTTGGTTTCGGAAAGAGAATTCGATTTCGTGATCGCGGGAGGTGGAACGGCGGGTACTATCCTTGCTCATAGATTGACGGAAGTAATGGATTGGAAGGTTCTACTGATCGAAGCTGGAGAAGATCCTAATCCCATTACCGACGTTCCCGGTCTCTTCGTAACGTTGCCCGGCCAGGTTCAGGACTATTCTTACAAGGTATGAAAATTAAAGTAAATTAACGCTCCGGAAATCGATCCGATTCGTTGCTAAACCAATCACGGCAAAAGTTATTTTCATCGACGAGTACGATTATTCGCAAGTTTTTGTCTTCGAAGGAAGAAAAGTACGAAGAACGAGAAGTTCTCTGGGTAAGCTTGGTCTCGAGGTGTGCCCTTAACGTACCTTCGATCAACCGTTTCTGTTCACAGGTGGAGCCTCAAGAAGGTACGTGTCAGGGTAGCACGAATAAGCAATGCAGATGGTCGAAGGGCAAGGCTCTTGGTGGTAGTTCCGTCATCAACGCCATGATACACGTGTTTGGGAACGACAGGGACTACGATAAATGGGCCAGTCTAGGCAACGAAGGATGGAGCTACAAGGAAGTGCTTCCGTACTTCAAGAGATCTTTGAATTGTCCGGCAGAACATATAGCTAAGTGGGGGGAAAAGTATTGCGGAATCGGTGGGCCGATGAACATCAGACACGACAATTACTCCCTAACAAACATCCTAGACATCGTCCTAAATAGCGCGCACGAGTTAGGATTCAACGTTCTCGAACCACTGATCGGTGATCGTTTCGTTGGATTCGGTAGAGCAATGGGCACCATGGAAAATACGCGTCGCGTTAATACCGCCAAAGCTTTCCTATCTCCCATCAAAGACAGAAAGAACCTGTACGTGATGAAATCCAGTAGGGTGGACAAGATTCTATTGGAAGGTGATCGAGCGACCGGTGTTCGCGTCACCTTGAAGGATGGTCGATCGATCGACGTAAAAGCATCGAAGGAGGTGATTCTTTCCGCGGGAAGCATCGCTAGTCCTCAAATAATGATGCTTTCGGGAATCGGTCCCAAGGAACATCTGACAGAAATGGGAATACCGACCGTGGCCGATCTACCGGTCGGAGAAAATCTTCAGGATCATATCGTTTGGTTAGGAATGCACATAGCTTACGTGAACGAATCGACAGTGCCACCATCTGCAACGTTTTTGATGGACGCAACTTACGAGTATCTAGCGCACAATTCCGGAGAATTAGCCGCTACAGGGATCAATCTTCTCGGTTTTGTCAATGTCAACGATCCTAGTTCCGTGTATCCGGACATTCAATTCCACTTTGGCCAATTTCCACGTTGGAACCCGGTCAAAGTAGGATCTCTAATGGCGACGTTTGCGTTTAACGACGAAGTGATACGAGAAACGCAAAAAAACATCATGGAGTCGGACGTGCTCTTTCCTTGCGCTGTTTTATTGAATCCTAAGAGTCGAGGAGTTGTAAAGTTGCGCAGCGTCGATCCGGCTGACCCTGTCAAGATCTACGCGAATTATTTAACCGAACAGGAGGACCTGAAAACGTTGTTAAAATCCGTCGACACTGTCAAGTCTTTGTTGAATACCGAAACGATGAAGAAGCACGGTATGTGGTTGCGACATTTCGATATTCCCGGATGCCGGCATACGCAGCCCGATTCTATCGAATACTGGGAATGCAGTATCAGACACGTAGCTACTTCGTTGTTTCACGCGGTTGGCACGGTTAGAATGGGACCGTCTAACGACCCCAGGGCCGTCGTGAATGCCAGATTGAAAGTACACGGTATCGACAAGTTACGAGTGATCGATGCGTCGATCATGCCAAACATCGTTAGCGGAAACACTAACGCACCGACGATGATGATCGCCGAGAAGGGAGCGGATATGATCAAGGAGGATTGGGGGACAAGAGTACACGTGGAACTGTAAAAGGTCTGGCTAATGTACGATGTATTTCATAGTATCGTTAGAGTCCGATAGAGTTCGATACGCGAAACACGCAAAAGCACGAAACGAATTAATAATCCACGAAATTACACGAA
The DNA here is from genome assembly GCF_011952255.1 of Bombus vosnesenskii. Lineage (NCBI taxonomy): Eukaryota > Metazoa > Arthropoda > Insecta > Hymenoptera > Apidae > Bombus > Bombus vosnesenskii. The sequence goes on from NW_022883012.1 coordinate 747,042, forward strand.
AGTTATTTTTCTCCTGATTATAATAACAACGATAACAACGATCTGTATCGCGTACTGTAAAACGTAGTAATAAAATTAACTTCAAGAAATTCGTCGATCACTATTTTTAACAAATAGGATAATTCAAAGTATTCGAATGGTTCACTTACCGTGTAACTTGCGAACAATTTTCAAACTGCGTCACACGACCGTTTCTCTGTTCTAGAACTGCAATTCGCAGGTAATTGCATCGTAACATTCCGATGCATTTTACGCTTCTTTTGCAACTCGGTGAACGCACTTACGTCTCAATACCAGTACGTTTTACCCGTAACAACGACAACTCGTCGACATGCAGGGCAAGTCGCAAAGAATTTATTCGTTAAAGAATCGGCATCATTTACAACAAAATATCTAGCAGATCGTCGAACGAACTTTGTTTTATGTCGTAGCAAATTAATCGAAATTCGGTGAAAATTTGTAACTACGAACCATTCCATGAGATTCGTTCGCAACTCTACTCGTTCGTTCACGAAAAATCCAACTTTCGTAGAATCTACTCTATGGTGATAGCAAATGAAAAGCAGGAGGTGTGGATTTCGCAAGGCTTTAACCAGGAAACGAAACGAAATGACTTTTCTAATAAATGAAAGCGTGCAACACTCCGAGCCGTTGCAAAAAGTACGGGGTAACAGGGGGACGTCGCAAGAAACAACGCCATCGCCTGCATTTCCGTCGATCTCCGACAAGAACAAGAACCAGGCTGCCACTTTCCTTCTCAAATCAATCGTCGATGGTCAGCGATATCCGTAACAAAGACCCTTCCCGTGGCCAACCGAGCCTTAGGTTGCATCCATTTGTATATCGACGTCCAACCGAGTCGTCGGGTACGACGGTTTTCATCTCGGCTCCGGATAAGTGTTTCAGTGTTTTAATGTTGCCATATACTCGATAGTTTTTAGCTTTAACGCGATAAAAACGAGCTTTACCGCGTAACGTATGTATAAAAAGTTGACGGAAAGTGAATTCGATAGTGTAAAATTAACAATTCGAAAGATCGTCTTTTCTTCGCTTATGTTTTGCTTCGACCCAACGACGATGGTTTACTTTAGAAACGCTTGATTCGCCGCGTTTTCTGGAAGTGCTAATGTAAGTTTATGTAATCTAATATTAACGTCTTTCGCGTGAAAGTAACTCGAATAAGAAGCCACGTGCCTGTCATCAATTAAGTAATAAATAAACTACTAACTATATCGAACAAATAAATTATCGACCAACGAATAACTTTTTTTAAAGATTTTTATCATAAAGAGGATATTAGTGACAGGTAGCACTTGAAGGGCTAAAAACACGACTGCTTTTGAAGAACGAATGGCAATCACCCCGTGTCGTTGCTTCGTTCCCATATGTAAACGACGAAGGCGATACAACCAACCCTTTGTGGTTTAAACGACGTTCGGAAGCTTTTTCTTCCGCTACTGGGCACAAACGGCTCTGCATTGGAAGAGGATAGAAGGAAATACAATCGTCGTTCTCGTTTTCCGTTTATCACATCGAATTACGCGCTTTTACAACCGTAAGCGTAATTTAACTAATTATAAAATTGTAGAACCTACGTAGATCGAAAATCGGAAACGTTAGAAATTCCAAAGTAAAACGAAAGAAGATATTTTCGTCCTTTCGAACGATCGAATACCCGTTAGCAAAATTTGTATCTACATTTATCGGTCGACTTCTCCTATGCAGTCGTTGCCGCTAGAATTCCTTTGCCCAGAAACTACTCCGCACTAACACGTCGTCAAAATCAATACGTAGCATCCAAATTCGTTCTCCTCGACGGTCAAGCCAACCATCGAAAAGATTTTGAAGGGTTATCGACTCGAGAAACGATGTCGTGGGTGCCTCCGGATCTAGCGAGCCTGTGTTCGCCCCATTCCACCGTATCAACCTGTCAACCGCCTACGTTCATGTTTCTCACGCTCGTCGCTCATCTCTTCGGTTATTCGAAAGACTCTTATCGTTATTCGTTCGATGATTTCGATTCTCAGAGTTCGCCATGGAAATTCGATCGAGTCGAAGAATCGAGAAAATCAAAAGCCAGCGTAGGATATTTCGCAGGCTCGCGGCAAGATGGTATTTACGGCCGGAAGATTTCGTTGCCGGACGATCCTGCGTCGATGAAATCACCGAGCGGAGTTTACGATTCGATACTTTGGTACGATCGTGGAACTTTAACGAGAGCCAAGGATGAAAGCGACGACAGGCAGGCCGTTAACGCTAAAATAGGTTGGTCGATGGCGAATTTAACAGGAATTTACGATTTCTATCGACGAACGGGAATCGTGGATCGACCGATCGACACGCCGGTTACGATTTACAATGGCTTTGTTGCCGAGAAAGGTAAAGAACGATCGATTTTTGTATGCGCGTTATGTGTTTTTGTTTGGCAACTGCACAGATTTCACCCTTTCTTCCCGATTGTGAGATAAAAATCGTGGAAAGTGGTAGAACGAAGGAAATTAGACGTTTTTCTTGGAATATGAATATTTTATTCTTCGTGTTTTATCTGTCTCTATGTTGTTTAACGAAATTCGATTTGATTAAAATTCGCGTATGTAACGTTTGAATCGTAGTATGAAATTATTTAGCATTATTTTATATGTAAGTTGACACAAAATAACGACGTCGGAACATTTCAGATAGCTACTATGTAAGTGAAAGTATTTGTCTAACGTGTTTATTTTGCAATTAATAATCCGATAAGGTTAGAATATAAACATATATGTAGTATCTAAAAAACATTTACATAACAGAGTGAAAACTCAAAGCAAAAAAAAAATTCTTTAATCGTTTACTGCTTAACTCGAATACATATTTTTTTAATTTACGATGCTAATTTTTACAGGAAAAACGTACGATCAACCACGATGGATAAACGATGCCACGAACGGACATCCACGTTCGTTGACTCTGAAAAACCAAGCGAACGACCAAAATTATAATCTACGGGCGACGCAACAAATTTTCATGGACACCGAGATCACCGTGAATTCACCGCAAGCGACGAACTTGCCAACGAAAGTGTACGATTTCGTTATCGTTGGAGCTGGATCGGCAGGATGCGTCGTTGCGAATAGATTAAGCGAAGTAAAACATTGGAAGGTAGCTACCTGGTTCGTCTTTTGGTTTTAATTTGGAATCACGCGGAAACTCTCGGCGTTGGTGGTGGTGGTGGTGGTGCGATTAGCTTGGAAACGATTGCTCGAGCCAAGATAAGTCGAGGAAAAATGCAATTATCTTTTTCTTCGAGTCTTGGTTTGCGAGAAGATCGAGTTTGAATATTCGTCGAGTACACACGCACTTAACTAATTTATTCGATGTCACCAATTTAGTTGTTGACCAAGTGGCAGCGATTTCTACGTGCTTCAAACGACAAATTTTAGTTCACTTGCTGTTACTCGTGGAATGAAACCTGCAGACCGGTCGTAAATACGGCCAGTCGTACAGCGCTGTACGTATTTAACATATTCGTCGTACAGTCCATCGTCAGTGACCTATGACGAATCTTTCGTTTTCACCGCATCGTAAAAAGTAACTATTTTTACATTTTAAACAACGTAAAAAGATATTCGTTTGGACGAATGGAAATATTCAGTGTCTAAAATATTCGTTTTTCAAAGTAATAAAGTACACCTTTCGAATGAATTTACAGTCAGTCGAGTTTACAGGAAGAAAAATCGTTGAAATTTTTATGTAGACAAACAAGTCTTGCGCTAAATTCCATTGTCGTTCAACGAACAGAAAGGATACGTTTTTACGGACACGTGGAAATAAGAATTAGCGAGACTTTTACTAACGTGGCGCATTGCAAATCGGTGACTAACGGCTGACTAACGAATGACAAGCCGAAGCGATCTAAGCGAAGATTGCGGCAAAATTCTACAGCGAAACAATTAAAATGATCGAGATAGATAAAGGGAAACTCTGCGCTTTCAACGAAATTAAAGCTACGGAAAATGCAGCTATAGTACACGTAAAAAAAGATGTATAAAATCGATATTAACGAATTACGAAAAACTTTTGCTTTTTAAAAAATATTTTATGCCGTAGCACGCTTTGTTGCGTTCGATGCGTAAAGCTTGAGAAAGCTGATAATCCTCTCGTTGAAAAGTCGAGGGCTTCTTTGAAACGGGTCACGGAACAGAAGATCGTCGATGATTATGTCGTGACCATTTGAAGGCTTCGTAGCGATTAAAACAGGCCACGAAACGCATCACGCTTATTGGATTATTTTGAGAATCGTCGAGGACGATGATTCTAGATGTGTATCTTCAACGACGATATCTTGCTAATTTACTATGATATCACGATTTAACGATTTAACGATTTAACGATTTAACGATTACAAATGCTCCACGTAGAATACAGTTACGATTCATAAGTAAATAACATCGACTAAGAGAAACTATTTATTTCCAAACTTTTCGATCATTTTTAGATACTGTTGTTGGAAAGTGGCACGGAAGAACCAATGGTAGCCGATATTCCGGCGTTCGCCTCTATGTTACAAGCCAGCAATATCGATTGGATGTATCGTACGCAACCGGAGCGACACTCTTGTCGATCGAGACGGGGTAAAAGTTGCGCGTGGCCAAGGGGCAAAGTACGTATTCCGATGTTCCAACATCGAACGAAGAAATTAATTACCGCGAATGAACGTACCGAGAGTTTGAAATTTCAGAAATACCAAACGATCGATAAAGACTGTCAAACTTGGAATTTTTCTTCGTTTATTATTTACAAAGTTACAAGTATCTGGACTTTAAAAAGCGTATCGTCTTTCGTATAGGTGATGGGTGGTTCCAGCAGTATCAATTATATGATTTACATTCGTGGTAATTCGAGAGACTACGACGAATGGGCGGAAGAAGGGAATTACGGGTGGAGCTACGAAGAAGTTTTGCCATATTTTCTCAAATCGGAAAATAACAAGAATCCGGAGGTGACGAATCGATCGAAGCTTTTAAAATCGCAATATCGAAAGCGAATGAACAGGTAACGAGAAGATGGAATAAAATCGGTATTTTCTCCAGGTCGTGAAAAGGAATCCATACTACCACAACGAAGGAGGCTATCAGTCGGTAGAACGATTTCCATATACCGACGTCAACGCAGAGATCCTGTTGGACGCCTGGCGAGAACTCGGCCACGAATCGGTGGATTTCAACGCGAAGAGTCAGCTGGGCGTGATGAAACTGCAAATGACTTCTGCTCGTGGAATGCGTCAAAGCGCGAACAGCGCGTTCGTCAGGCCCGTCAGACGCAAACGGAAAAATCTGACGGTCGAAACCGAAGCTCACGTCACGAGATTGTTGATAGACGACGAAACAAAACGCGTGACCGGTGTCGAGTACGTTTCGACAGCCACGGGATTTACAAGGTCGGTTTCAGCTAGGAAAGAGGTGATTCTGTCAGCCGGCGCGATCAATTCGCCTAAAATCCTGATGCTGTCTGGAATTGGTCCAACGGAAGAGTTGAGGAAACACGGGATCACGGTGGTCAGCGACTTACCAGTTGGAAGGAATCTTCAAGATCACGTGACGATGGATGGCGTTGTGATCGCGCTAAACGTTACTTCGACGAGTAAAGACAACGATTTGAAAGAAAATGACATTTTCTATTACGAGAAAACCCAGATGGGACCGCTATCCGCCGCTGGTGCCATTACCTGTGGCGTCTTCCTGCAGACGATTTCTCAACGCGAGTACGATCTACCGAACATACAGTATACGTTCGATGCCAGCAATCAGCAGGACTATCTGAAAGATCCGGAAGAATATCGCGAAACAGCGGTCGAACCGCTGTCCTATTACGACGCTATTAACGTTAGACCGATTTTATTGTCGCCAAAGAGCAGAGGATATATACTGTTAAACGATACCGATCCGTTGTGGGGACCACCGTTGATCTATCCCGGATATTTTACGAGCTATCCCGACGCGGATGTATTGGTCGAAGGAGTAGAAGCTGCTTTAGAGTTGTTTCGTACGGACTCGTTTCAAAAATATGGTTTCCGGCTGATCGATACACCTCTGCCTTCGTGTAGACATTTCGTATTCGCTACGAAGGATTACTGGAAGTGCGTGATGATGGAGTACACGGCAACGATCTATCATCCGGTAGGTTCGTGTAAAATGGGGCCAGATTGGGATCCCGACGCGGTCGTAGATCCCATGCTAAGGGTATACGGAGTTAGCGGGCTGAGGGTCGTCGACGCTTCGATAATGCCAAAGATCGTTAGGGGGAACACGAACGCGCCTACTATCATGATCGCGGAGAAAGCCAGCGATATGATCAAAGAGGACTGGTTGCATGGTAAAAAGTTTGTCTAGGGCGACACCATCTAAAGCGAGTACAGCAACGTTCGCGGAAACAAACAACTTTGAATTGTACGAGTAGCGAGGCTTTGTTAGCGTTTCTACGTTGAAACGCGGAATTCTTATCAGGGTAGAAAGGTAGAATGGGGTAGAAGAGATTTATAGCCTTTATATATAAATCGATACAACGAATAGATCGCGGAACTATTTTTAGAGCAACAGTTAGCACGAAATATTAGTTTCAAATTTAGAACATGGATTACTCGGTGAAAAAAACGATTACTTTCGGAAACGTACTATAGAAAAATTCGCATATACGCGTACGTTCCTGTACAAGTATCTCATATCGTATTAGGTTGTCCGAAAAGTATCTTTCTGTGAAACGTCGTGGTGTTTATCTGAACAGAACAAAACGGATCGTACGTAATTCGACAAAATAATATAAAACAAAAAACGTTGTGCGTCTATTATTTCCTCGTAAAACGAAAGAAACTTTTTGGACAACCTAATATTTCATCAAGTATTGATATTTCTTACGACGTAACGTAGGTTAATGTAATTCGCGGTTAGAAGTCTCACCGCGCAAGATATTATGCGCAATGACACAGAGAAGGTATATAATTGTTAGTCAGAAACGAATAGGTAAAACCTTAGACTTTAGACCAATATATGCCACAATACGGTAGATGAACTCGGTCTAGTACGTTCTTTCTTATCGCGCTTCGATGGAAACGAATAAACATTACTCGTTTACTTGGACGTATCGCGTGTTGCCTGCTGTTAGGCTCGTGCGAACTATCGCGTCTATTTCACTGTGACATTCGAACGTTCGTACATCTATGTATTAAATATTTGTATATGTACAACGAATATGTTTGCATCTAGAAGATAAGTTCCATGTTATTCGTTGATAGGCTAAAATGCGAGTAGATAAGTACCTTCGTCCGGAATATCGAAAGACCAACGAAGAATTTAACGCTGTCGTTCGTCATCTTACCTGAAACAGAAAAACAAGTCGTATTACCTTTTTATCCTACAAACAGTCGAATAAAGATAAATTCACGCTTCGTTAACACGTTCAGCTTGTGTTACTCGTGCGTCTTATTTATTTATTCTGTACTTTCGCCAAATGCGAAGACACGACAACATCTTCCAGATCAGCCGACGAAACCTGCTTGATGGGCGAATCCAGCGACCGGATTTTACGAGACGATGATCGCTTTAAACAGTCGCGATCGATGTTTTCGAAGGCGCAAACGATCGTAATCGTCACCGCGTGAATAAATTGTTGTGTCAATCGTTGGCCGAAAGGTGTCACCCTTATGGCGATTTAATCGTAACGGAGATTTCCGTCTCTTTGCGATTCTTGCACAATAACAAAACCTGAACTTTATAACTATGTCACGAATGAGTAAAGATGCAACGAAGCTCGTATAATTATTACTTGACATCAAGATATCAAAGTGCTAAGCTAAGTGTCCGTCGATAATTAGATTATCGATAACGAACAGCTGTGAAACGTATCTATTATGAATCGTCTGTTGCTCCAATTTCTTCTGCCAACGTTTTTTTTTTTTTTTTTCATTGGCACGATTACCGTAAGATATAATTATCGTCCGTTTTTTTACGGCAGAAACTCTTAAGATTCTATATTCTACCCATTTCCAGTGACCTCCGTCTAATAACTGTACGAAGAAAGGTAATCTTCTAGAAAACATCGATGAGCATCGCGAAATATGCGAAGACCCGTGGTTATTATCGCACAATCTACTTTTATGATTTTCAAGTCGACGATTCTTCGATCTGGATAAAACCTGATCGATAAACCAACGATACGGTTTCGCGAGTTATATCGTTCTCTGTTCGATATGGAAACAATAGATTCGTTATTTACTATCGTAAAGTTTCGATTCCCTAAAATCGATCGATAATTAGAAAAGTTTCCGACTAAAGAACGACTCGACTAATAAATTAATATTTCTCTCGATCGCATAATGGTAAATTCTCAGCAAAATTTCGTTCCTTCGAAAAGACGAAACACGATGATCCAACACTCGATTACGATCATGGCCACTCGTCGCTGTAAGTATAACCGACATCGCGTAGAAACGAAAAACTTTCACTCGAAGGGTCTTTCCCAATTTTTCAGATACGCGGTAGTATACGGACGCGATATCATACAATTGGAGTGAAAAGGCAACTTGACCAAGGCGATTTCAAAATCGCCTGGGCGAAAGTGAAATGCTTCCGTCTAACGTATGGTACTTGTAGAATGCGGCGATGACCACGACCGAAAGCCGAGGAGCAAGGGATAATCGAACAGAAAGAGAAGGAGAAAGCGTGCGAAAAATGCAAAGCTGTCGTTCGTTCTCCGGATCTTCGTCTTTCAGTCCACTAATATGCCACGAAAAATCGGTCAAACGCGAATAAAAATGCTACTCGAGATTGCTGTTTGATAAATACACGCATAGATCATTTATCGCGTGGTAAACATTTTTGAATCTATTTTTATTCGTGTTCGTTTCGCTTTCAAAAGCGATTTATGAGAACGTTGCGGTATTAAAATTCACGCAGAGACGATCGATCAACGGTATAAAAGTAGAACTGTTTAATCAGAGATTTCTTCATAACGAACCTAATGTTTATTCCAATGAATTTTATTTCCATATTCCCATAACGCAATTATATAGTTAGACACTGTCGTGCATGTCGTTTTTACATTATTCACCTATGATATAAAAAAGAGGAATGTAAAACGGGTCACGATTCAAACGATATTGTGCATGCTAATTTGCAAATATGATTACATCTCGTTAAACAAAGCGTATGTAGTACGTATACAGCGTGGCATAACGATCTTTTCGACGAGCAATAACTTATTTCGTGGGGAAGTCCCCGTAATCAAATGTCCACTAAAAATACTTGTCACCGTTGATCGTTTACGAAAGCGAAAATCAAGTTTCGGTAACTTATCTTAGTCTCGGCAGTATCTTTGAACGATCGAATGAAACCGTCGTATGATTCACGAACGCCAATTTTTCAAATTAGATTTTTAAAAATCTGAAAATTGATAAAATTATACAACACAAGACGCTCTTATCTATTTTGTATAGGCGTTAAAGGATCGCTTCGTTGGAAGTTAGTTTGATGAATCGACGTAGACAGATACGGTCAATTAAACCGGTACCAGTATATCATAAATGGTAAGACTCCTAATGGATACAACGACTTCTGTGATTCTAGTCACATAACCATCGTTGTAGGTGAAGGTAACTGGATATTTGTGTCTCGGCGTCTAAATCGGCCAGTTATTCCACGACATCGACGCTTATTCCAGTAAAATGTTTGCAGAATGCCGGTGCATGTAACGCTGGTGTAACGATCGTGGCATCGGTCACCGATTGGCCACACATACGAAACATTTCACCCCAAGGGTCAGTAGTGGTCGGATGGTAGGACCAAAGTGGTGGTACTACGGGTACGTTTTATACGTAGAACGTGATGTTCGAGCATTCAGTCTTTCGCTTTCTCTGCGTTCGCGAGTTGCTCGATCGGCTTCCATGCATGCCTCCACGCATGGTCCACGAGGATCGTGCCTTTTTCTCAACCTCGCGGAATATACCTAGTCACGCGATCGATCGTTCGAACGATTTTCGTAGAACGACAGTAGGAATCGATAGTCCGAAACTGGAGAGTGAGTATCAAAGAAACGATGATTTAGCGATGATTTAGTGTCGTGGAAATAAAATAAAATCTACGGAACCGTTGGACGAGTAAAGTTGAATGGAACAAGTGCTGCAAACGGTAGTGTCAGAAACGATGATTTATTTGGTGAACACTCTTACGTTTATACGATTATTGTCTACGTTTCGTGAAAGTAACACGATACTTTTTTTAATTTTTGAGTCATGATTAGTTAGTCGTTAAACGAACACGAAAAATACGAGAGCGATTTTTTTTAACCGCGCTTAATTCTGTTTGCAGCGTTCCATTCGACGAATCAAAACGAACTTTCTTACTATTTCCACCGACGTATAATACACCTCTCTTGTACCAAAAATACCAATCGCTACGAGCGAATGACGAGATCCGCAAAAGGAAAAGAAAGTGTATCGCGACCCTGACTAAAAATGTACTATCGGCAACGAGCGACAGGTTGCCCGTGAATAGCGATGTCACTGGACTGCATCGTTAAAAAAAAAGAAAGTTATGCAAACGCGAGATAACTTGGAATCGCTCCGCAGCGTGCTTTGTAGTTGCTTCTCGTCGAGTACTATATCGACGACTGACAGTCGGGATGACGAGTTTCGTGCCGGTGAATATAAGCCTCGTTAACATGTAAGTGAGAAACCGTGTTTCCAAGTTTCAGGTTTATTGTCTCGTGATGATACGAAACGTCACGAGCAGCAGTGCATAGAGCGATTAAAAAATAGTGGACACGTAAGTCGAATCGTTGAAAAAGTGTTTCTCGCGCAGGTGTAAAGTTTCAGGAGTTAATTTTACTTCCTTTATCACTGTGTATACAGAAAAATATGTCTTTTCTCGTCTGTGTGAGAAGTCTTTATAGGAAATAAATCACAAAATTCTCATCTTCCTCAAGAAGCTTACTCTTGTCAGCGAATTTTAACATATATAATTAAATCAAAGATCAGGTAAAATTCTTCGCAAAATTTCCGATTGGCAAGAACGTTATTTCATCTCTTTGTAGGTTTTCTCAAGCATACGTATTAAGAAAACATCGGTCTGTCACTCGCGAATCGGACGATTCTTTTAATTCGTCGCGAAGAATTTACTTTCCACGACTTGCAACGGAGCTTTGTATAATAACAGGGCTCGATGACATCGTTCGATTTTATTATTACAGAAGCAGACTTTCCACAGCGCGATCTCTTCTTTCTTCGAGAATGTTCAGAACCCTCGACGTGTAACAGAGACTCGAAGAAGAAGCAAGAAGAAAAAAAGAATTGAAACTCGAATGTTTCGTTCGAAACGTAGCTGTAATCGGGAAGATTTGGCGGAAAAAAAGTTGATAAAAAAACGGCAGAAAAATGAGCATCGTGACAGCAGCCACGTTGGCGGTAAAGGGTGCCACTGTTCTACTCGGGAAGGTGGCGATAATTCCTATTATCATAGCGGCTCTGGCATACTACAATTACGATCTGATGGATCCTGAGAATTATCCTAAAGTGACGAAGAATATAAGAAAGGAATACGATTTTGTGGTGGTAGGAGGTGGATCGGCTGGAAGCGTGGTTGTGAACAGACTTACAGAAAATCCTAAGTGGAATGTGCTGTTGTTAGAGGCTGGAGGACACGAAACCGAGATAACGGATGTCCCTATACTATCCCTTTATTTGCACAAGAGCAAAGTGGATTGGAAATATAGGACTCAGCCGCAAGATTCCGCTTGTCAAGCGATGATCGATCGACGATGCTGTTGGACCAGAGGAAAGGTTGAAACATTTTTGTAGCAAAGAAATACTCTGATTGAATATTTTATTAACGTTAGAACGTTAATTTTCTCAAAAATCTCTATTTCCGACTTTTCAGTAATTGCGAAGATACAAAGTCGGAAACCAGTATATTTTCACGATTGAAAATATTCAATATCTCTTTTTAATGGTATTGTAGGTTTTGGGTGGCTCGAGCGTGCTTAACACGATGCTCTATATTCGAGGAAATCGACGAGATTTCGATCAGTGGGAAAGTTTCGGAAACCCTGGATGGGGTTACGAGGATGTTCTGCCTTATTTCAAAAAATCTCAAGATCAAAGAAATCCCTATTTAGCTCGCAACACTAGATACCATGCCACTGGTAAGACGCTATATTTTTAATACAAATATTTACTAACAAACAAGCAAGCTAAAAACTTGGATCTTCTTTCTTTTATATTTCGATTTAACGAATCGATGGGCATTATACGGCCTATCTTATTACGTACTACAGCCTTATACCTAAGTGATTTTTCATAAATTATTATCAGAATACATTATTAACGCATTAATGTAACACATATTACTAACAGAACAGATGCCAATCTTTACGTAAGGTGAAACGAGTATAATTGTAAAATACTATAGAAAGAAAAATTCCTCCGTTAAAAGAATACGCGTGAAAGATTACACGTTATATTTTGATCATTCGCATAAATATCACTTTCTTTACTAACAATTAGAGTGGCAACGATTAATCGTTATAGCGATAATGTCCACCAAACTGATATACGAGATCTAAGAAAAAAGTGGTTAAGTTGGTTGTGATTTTGCTCTAATGCGTCCGAGACTTCAATTCCATACGCAAGTGATTCAAATTATAATTGATCTTGCCGAGCAAGAGATTTTTAAAATACGTGCAACAATTACGATACATCAGAAGAGCGAGTCTGTTTGTAGAGAGATAACAAATTGATTTTCAATGATAACATGGCATTTGCATCGCATTACTAACGATATACAGGGTGGTTGGTAACTGGTGGTACAAGCGGAAAGGGACTGATTCTACGCGAAAAAAGAAGTCGAAAATATAGAATAAAAATTTTTCGTTTGAGGCTTTGTTTTCGAAAAAATCGACTTTGAATTTTCGCTGGGTGCACTTTATCATGTCTCGTTATAACGGATCTCACTGTAGATCGTTGTCTCGATGGAAAAATTAAAAAAAAAGAAAAAAAAATTTAAAAAAAATTGTTATTCTATATTTTCGACTTCTTTTTTCGCGTAGAATCACCCCCTTTCCGCTTGTACCACCAGTTACCAACCACCTTGTATATAAAATATCCATCGATCGTATTCGTGCTTCTATTCTCTTTTCTCTAATTAAATTGATATAATTAATTAAAATGAAACGATCTCTAATTCGACTAAATATTTGTCGTTTCTTCTCGAAGGAGGGTACCTGACGATTCAGGACTCGCCCTACAACACACCTTTAGGAGTGGCCTTCTTACAGGCCGGCGAAGAGATGGGCTACGACATAGTAGACGTAAACGGAGAGCAACAGACGGGCTTTGCTTTCTACCAATATACCATGCGAAGAGGAACGAGATGCAGCGCCGCGAAAGCATTCATCAGACCCATTCAGTTACGAAAAAACTTTCATCTATCCCTGTGGAGTCACGTAACCAAGGTCCTGATCGATCCACGAACGAAAAAAGCCTACGGCGTCGAGTTCATCAAAGAAGGCCGGAAAGAGGTAGTCTACGCCAGGAAGGAGGTCATTCTCTCGGCGGGTGCCATAAATTCTCCTCAGCTGTTAATGCTCTCGGGAATTGGACCTAGACAACACCTGGAAGAAGTAGGAATTACAGTGGTGCACGATTCTCCCGGAGTTGGACAGAACCTGCAGGATCACATCGCGGTTGGTGGTCTAGCTTTCTTGATCGATTACCCGATCAGTACCGTGATGACTCGCCTGGTGAACCTTAATTCCGCTCTACGGTACGCCATCACGGAAGACGGACCATTAACCACGAACGTAGGCTTAGAGTCCGTAGGTTTTATCTCGACGAAATACGCAAATCAAAGCGACGATTGGCCCGATATAGAATTCATGCTGACCTCTTCCTCCACTAGCTCCGACGGAGGCACGCACGTGAAAAATGCTCACGGACTCACGGACGATTTTTACAAGCAAGTATTCCAGAACATTAATTACCGCGACCTGTTCGGGGTGTTCCCCATGCTTCTCAGGCCTAAATCTCGCGGTTTCGTGAAACTAAAGTCGAAAAACCCTCTGGATTATCCCCTGATGTACCACAATTATTTGACCCACCCTTACGACGTGAATGTCCTGAGGGAAGGCGTGAAGGCTGCGATAGCTTTCGGAGAGACGAGCAGCATGAAAAGATTCGGTGCCAGATTCCACAATCGCGCTCTACCCAACTGTAACCACATACCTATGTTCACCGACGAATATTGGAACTGTGCCATACGACAATACACTATGACGATCTATCATATGAGCTGTACAGCGAAAATGGGTCCACCGACCGACCCCATGGCCGTCGTCGACCCCGAACTCAGAGTCTACGGTGTGACCGGGTTGAGGGTAATCGACGCGTCCATTATGCCGACGATCACCAACGGGAACATAAACGCACCGGTGATCATGATCGGAGAGAAAGGCGCGGATTTGGTTAAGAAGCAATGGCTATCACGGAGGAAGAGGGACAACGCCACGATCGTCGCAACGTGACTGGAAGAATTCTTGCCGAGAAATCAGCTTGTTCCGTCGATCGCCGAATGGATGTACTTGCCGCGTTATTTCGTAAATAAGAAATAAGAGAAAAGGGACTAGTATCGAGATCGATGTAGATCCACATAATGGAAATACCGTTCTCCGTCGATACGGCCGTTTGATTAGGCTTTTAATTTAACGATACGGAGGAACGCAAGGAGATGCGATCGTTTAATTGTCGTTAGGTTCGCTTATAAGTAATTTGTAAGTAATTTATCGATCGAGGACTCGATGACGTTAAAGGAAATGCGTATTTTATATTTTTTTCACACGACTAAAGGATAGGAAATGTGACATAGGTAATGTACGATCGAATCGTTTCGTGGTTATCTATACTGTTAACGACGTAAACGTATCCGATGCGAATCTTTAAAATCTGAAAGTGAGAAACAAATTCGTTTTCCGTTAGCGAAAAAGGAACATATATGAAACAGATGTTCTAAAACATCAATCCTATTCTAAAATAGAGTTAAACGTTCTGAAAGAACTTTTCGATAAGCGTCCGCTCCTCGGAAATTTATGGTTTACCGATGTCTTTTTCAATCCTCTCACTTTCTTCTCTTGGGTCAGATCGAAAGTTGTCGGAAAGAGAGAAAAAAAAAGAAAAAATGAAAAGATACCAGAAGTAAATTCCGTATAACAAGAACGACTTTGCTCGAGTCCAGGCTATTTAAGAATCAACAATTTTTTAAATATTTTTTTTCTACTTTTATATCGATATGTCATCGTCGTATAATTATCATCGTGTTCTCGTTTTTATTTTATTCTCTGTTACACAAGGAATAAGAAGGAAAATATTTCGCGTTTAACTGTTTTCCTACTGGAAAAATTACCGATGATTAGAGAAAGACGAAGATAAAGCATGTGACAGCTTTGGCAAACTCGTTTTAATTTTTAAAATTCCCGTATTACAACATAATCGATAAGCAGCATTTACACGTGCTCGATCACCCAATGAACTACTTACTTATGCAACATGATGTATGACCCGCCCCTTTATACAGGGTGTGGTGATATTTCTCTGGGTTTAATCGAGAAGCTATAAAGTCGCGAACGAACGTCGGTCAACGTAAGCGAGAATCAACGATCTGTTGATGCCTAGAATGTAGATTTAACGAATTAAATAAATAAGGTAGTCGGTACCAACGATCTATTACATAATATTGTGATCTACTTTCGACTCGAATAACTATGATGCGAATAATGCGAAACGCGAGTACGTTTTATTTCAATTTTAAATACCGAAGGTTCTGCTTCTGGAAAGATACTGTAAGAAGCAAGCGAGGTATCCGAAGGAGACTTCTAGGTAGGTTTGTAAAATCGAGACTAACTATTTAATTTGTTACAAATGACATACATATGTAGAAAGTAATAGATAAATGCTAATTCGAATAATTTATACGTAGCTACAACATTCGTAACTAACTTATTCGTAAATTAAAGAAACGAATGCGCTACCTGTGACCAAATAATATTTATTTTCCTATATCATGATATAAATGTCGTTACCATTAGAACTTGTTGATTTTGTAAATAATTAATACCGTTATTTATTAATATCGTCAAATTCACCGTATACAATATGTACATATTTTAGTCGTTGTCGATGTTCCGAAAGCTCGAAAACTAGAATAATAGTAATAGTAGAAATAGTGGGAATATTTAAGTTACGTTAAGTTAATCAATTATAGTTAATTAATGGCTGCAACGGCTGGCCACCCTTAGTTTCCAATGAAGCATTTTTTTTTTATCAGAATCTACGTTTCATTCTCATAGCATGAAATTTCTGTAACGACACGAAAGTATGTACTACCGAATTATACGAAAATTAATGTACTTGGACCTGATTAATCGGTACGTCAATTCTATAGTACTTTTGATAGCCACTGTAGCATTAAGTAGGGTTTTTTGAACGTTAGTCTTTTTGCAAAATTTACCGAGCCTGGCAATTTCAAAGGTAAATGTACAAAGTAAATACACTTGCAATTAGTCACCGTGAAAGGTAACCGTTCTATAATTTATTGTATCAAAAAATGTGAATGAAATAAATATAGACACGAGACAAATATGTTTATTCAGAGGCGACAGACCTCGAAATAGAAGCTTTACTTTCAACTACCTTACAAATTATCCTGCAAAGAAATATCTTACAATACCGTGTTTGATGGAATGATGGAACATCGCATTCATCGGTCAATTGCGGAATATGAACTGGATCGTAAACAATTTTTCCATCGCTGAAATGCGATAGCCGAATTACATTGCCAGTTACATACCTCTTAAACGTCCTTGAACGTATGCTAGACGAATGAAAGTACACTTCTCTTGCAATGCGTTACGTAAATCACACAACGATAATAAGAGATTCTAACGATTTTTTCCTCTTTTCGATAAAACACGTGCTCTTCCTGCGTGCGTTACCTGTAACATCCAAAGTAACGTCAAACGTATGTACCTACGTGTTAAATAATGTTCGTTCTTCTAAATCGGCGCTGTATTTGCATAAATTTGTAGCCAAGATGGTTAAAAAATATTTGACGAACGCGCGAATATCCTTAAACGAAGAAAAAAGTATCAGTTAATCGCTCGAAAAATGGAATTTTCAGGCAATTCGACGTCTGAATGGCAAAAAACGATCGATTAAGAGAGATTGCAAATTATTCGAGATTGCCTAAATCTCCATTAATTTTTCAAAATCGTCCAGAACGATTTTTACGAGAATTCTTGTAGATTATGCAACGATAATTTCGACGAAATTTCAAAACAGTTTTACGCAACTAATCATTCTTCCTTTATGGGTTTCTGAGATTGTCGAAAATATTGCGCAATTGATGCCTTGTTGCGTGCTCAGTGAAACAAGTGGATACAATGGTTCGTAAATAGTCTACGTATAGTCATGGAATTGTCAGTGTTAACGTCGGTCAAACTGCTGACTAAAGGATTATTATTTAACGCGTAATTGCAGCCATGAAACTTCAACGAGGCTGAAGAAAAGTAAAACGCAGTACATGCACGTGATGCACGTCACGTAGGTACGCAGCGATCTCTGAACGCGAGATCCTGAAAGAGAATAAGATTCGCTGTGTACGCTCCTCCGAGCTCTTCTTAACCGATAAAGAAGTAAAAATAAATTTCACTTGGCGTATAAAAGTTTTTCGAAAGAAAAACGTCTTTTAAAATATTTGCAACTTGATCGAAGAAATAAAAGGAACGTATAAAAACGTTTTTCAGATGATTTAACGGTAAAATATCTCGGACATTTTGCAAGACAGATAACTGCGTTAACACGTCGAGATGTGCCGAACTTTCTCGCATGGCACGTGCGTTACGAGTAGATTGCGTTGAACTTTCCGAAAGAAAGATACTTGAAACGGTTGCTTTTATCGAAATGTCTCTCCCAGAGACGCTTCGAAATCTTAGATAAGCTATTTGGTAATCGCGAAGGACTGGAATTTCTACGTATACAAAGTGTTCGATCAATCGTGATACAATCGGAAAGAGGGGAATTCTACGTGAAAAGATAAGCCAAAAATATAAAATAAGGTTCATCCGTATGACGGTTCGTTTACGAGAGAATAAAATTTTCGTTTATTCGCTAATTAGCCAATACTAATTCGCATAAATTTTCAAATTTGATTTTATCACAGACAAAATTGTATTCTATGCTTCCGCACAGTGAACTGATTGCCGATTACGATTGGTGATAATCGCTGGAGCATCCTGTATAAATGAACAGGCAACGCGATGACTCGTCAAATATAGCTATAAAGAAAAATAAAACCTTCTAAACCCAAACGCAGAAATTCTACCGAATTTAGACAAAATCAATTTATCAGCGGAAAAATCGAAGCATCATTTTTTACCTTTTAATTTTAAGCGTAATTTCGCCACATAATTCATCGATTGTACTACCATATGCATACATTCACGTATTAAATTACACGTATTAATTACACGTATTAAATGCTGCGTGTGTCGAACTAAAAAGAAACCAATTAAATAAATAAATCTAGAACGCAGTTGTGGCAGAAAATCGCGTAACAACTTGAACAAAGCTATTCAAAGAAAGTAGTACACATTGGAATAACTTTCGGGGACATTCGCGTCAAGCTGCTTTCAATGGCGCTACATTGTTTTCAGCGAACATGCCAACCACCGAAAGTTTGTAAAATGTAACGCCGATTGCGATCGCGAACGATAAAATTACGAATTAAAACGCATACACAGCCGAAGAATTTTACGTTTCAGCGACGAGACAAAAACGACGAGAAATCGTAATTTCCTCGCTCTAATTAATAAAGTCTGAGGAAATCGAAAAGGTTGCGTCACGTTTAACCCACGATACAGCAAAAATGTACGTTCACGAGAAACGCAAGCATAGGTAGTAACGATAATCTGTCACGCGCCATCTAGTATCGTAGTTTGAAATTTTTAACAGGACACTCTATGTTACTTCGACGAGAATCGAATCGCGAATGACAGGGCGAAATAGATTGGACCAAGCGTTGAAATACAACGATATCAATCGCATACAGATGAGATGATTGATCGAACGGATTCTTCCCTTCGTTGCCCAGCGATATCTCCACTAGCGTGCGTTCGTGAGATGTACCAGCGCATGCATGAATTCGAGAATTCGGCGGAAGAAGCGTAAGGATATGGATGGAACATTGGGCACGTCGAGAAGTTACTAGAAGGTTCCGTGGCACGTGTGACGCCACACAGACACCTACACAGGTCACACTCGCTACCGCATAGAGAGTGGGGTTCACAACCTTTTCAAGGGCCATGGGTCGCTAAGTCAATCGGACTGACTAGTCCGAGAATAACTAGCCAACTATCTACATTCCACGACACACTTATATTTCTTGTAATAATTGTTTAATAAATATCACATAATATTATTTCAACACAGACATTGTGTCTTCCACGGATTATTAATCTTAATTCCGAGATTAAATTCTAACGCCAAGATTCGGATGATTTCATCGTTACTTACACAATACGGACACTGTCGATATTTTCGCAGTGAAAAGACGAGATATTACGTCTCTTTTTAATGGCAGCATTCGTATGAATACCTCTATTTGTTGTTTTCCGGATAAACGTTTTAAGGATTTGTATTTTCATACAGTTATCAATTCCGAAACGAATGATATAAAAATTCTTAGATCGAGTAATAAGCTCATTCGCGTTTTCATAAAACAACAGGCCAAGTCTTATCATTTACTCTAATTTACTGAATAATTTTATAATTTAGTCATTCGTCTCGGTAACGAATCTCGGCAACGGTATCTCGCAACGCTAAACGCTCGTGTTACGTTCGAAAATTTTAGAATTAGTAACGATGATGTCGAACGAGTGAAGCGATGCGGAAGTGGCGAACGAGGCCATTCGGAGTAGGAGGAGGAAGACCGAGGTTTCTTTCACCGCAATTTTCGATCGAAGGCCAAGGTTAACTGGAAAAACGGAGCGAGTCAGAAGACGCGAACTAGAAACGATGCACGAGCGACCGAATTCGATGCACAAAAGCGTCAACCATCCTGAATGGCACGCGGACCGTAGAAGACGAGAGAAAGTATCCGCGTGGTTCGACGCGAGATTCCGTGGCTTCCGTCACGGAGGCAAAGAGAAAGACTCACGACCCGACACGCGTACAAAGACTCTTAATTCGGTTCCCTTTATGGCGAACGTTGGAACGATTCCATAATGATGCAGTTCTGTTTGGAGAAATTAGATTTTACCGGGCAACGAAACGGACGAAAATATTTTGCAAATGATCGGACAAACGAAAATAACTAGGAAATACGAGATTACAAACGAAATCTTAGCGAGATACGTATAACGATCTGGCTGTGCTCCCTTTCTCTCTCTCTCTCTCTCTCTCTCGCTCTCTATCTCTCTCACTTGGAAAGTACACGTATAATTTTCCTACATTTAAAAATACTTATAATTTGTATTATTCGTATATTGCTGTACTTAATTAGCCTTAATTACGAGCTTATCGGTTTCGTACCACTTTGAAAAACTTTCCATTATTTCTGACGGCTTGGGATGGCTTTCGTCAGATACGTAGGTACATTCTTCAGTTAACATGCCGCACTTTCGGTATTGTTTTAAATCGATGGAATAGGTCCAAGTGTATTTTTGTGACTTTAATAAAGAATTAAATAAATCAAAATATTTTCCCTTTGCTATGTATTAAAAGTTTCTTTGTGCTCGTAATTCGCGATAGCTGAGCCTCGACATTCCGAAGCTCTTCTCATATTTCTTTCCTCTCATCTATATATCATAGAACAAATTTTCTTAAGATACGGTTCACACGCTCAGAGATTAGATGGAAGGAGAATAAATGAAAATGGAAAAGAGCCGTAGATAGATTAGCGAACAAAAGGAAAAAAGGGCGATCGCGTAATCTAGATGGAGAAGCGCAGCGGAAAAGACCGGCCACGCAAACCAGCGAACAAACGGTACGGGCTCAGGACGTGATTTCAGGAGGCCTCGGGAAAGGAGGCGCCTCTCGCCACGTTTGGTTTTCACTCTCGGCACTCGGTGTTCGAGTCAGTGCCGCTGGTGCTGTGTTTTCTCGCTGCCATTTGCCGGCACACGTTCGTCGTATACACGAATCGCCAAGCGTTTTAAACTTTTCCGCGTGCACAAGCTCGGAAGCTTGCTCGAGAAAGCTGGTGGTGTCATGAAAAAGTGCAACACGTAGAACGAGGACGAACAAATGTGACCGTATAAAATATCCGGGCAATCGACATTGACAAAATGGTTTAAAACGGTTGAAAAGTTATTTACAATAGTGGTCGCTACTTGTAATAGTGAATGTTAAAAAGTTTAAATTTACAGCGATTGGAATGTCGTGATTGAACGTTATTCGAATACGTAATATATGAAAAAGGAAGGAACGAAGATATTATACTTTCCACAGTGGCAAATATGTTTTAACGAAACAAGGAAAAAAGGGAACAGCATAAATTTATTTGTTCGGAAATTCAATCCAATTACGATAACCGGTATGATAAATGACACGTTCGCGGTTATTAACGAAGAGTTATTTAAACAATTTGCTTTTAATTGGAAGTAATCTTATATTTCTGCTTATTAGCAACCTCTGTATAATTTAATATTCCGTTCGTTATTCGAATAAATATTCATATGATTTTCTAACTGATAATTATTTGGCGCGCGCAATTTTTTTCATCCGTTTCGTGATCGTTACAATGATAGAAACTAGTATAGACTATGTTGCGTCGGGCAACACTCTACGTAAACCAGGCCACACACCGCGGGCGAGATGACAGCTAGATTTTTTTTTGTGTTTTTATTTGTTTATTAAAATTACAATCAATTCTCGCGGACAGCTAGATGTCTTCGGATCCTTACTGCGTACCCTTCGTAAATCTCAGGAATTTCCTAGTCGAGATCCTTCGAACCGAACAGATATTCTTTCGCTGAATTGTTTCCTAAAGTTTATTGTCCACCACGGGTTGACACGGGAAAGTTGCCTTTTCTCACGTATGAAGGCCTTCCACTAGCAACTTTATCTCGAGAGCGATTAGCATCCTTTCTCACCCACCACTATAGCAAATAACCAAGTAACAACGAAGCCTATTTCTCTCGCTCTCTTAGCCAAAATCGTCACCAACAAATCCGATGATCCCGTGCGCTAGACACAGCCATCCTTAGTTTTCCTCCGCCACAGCATCATCACCGAACTTTACTGATTTTCCATCTTTCGAACAGTCAACATCGTTGACTTGCTTCCTCGCGATCGCGTCTCTCCGCGAGTGGTCGAAACAGACTACTACAATTAAATTTTGTAAATTTTAGATAATTTGGCGTTCGTGGAGGTTTCGAGCGCCACATCAGTCTCGCCGAATAGACGTGGTTCTCACGAGGTGGAATTAAGTGGAAATGGCAATAGGGGTAACTACTTTGCTAGGTACTGCATCGGTCCTCGGATTCAGCCTGATTCCTCTCCTAGCGATCGGCTTCTCCGTATTTCGCTACAACCAAGTGGATCCAGAATCTCATCCGACCGATACCCACCAGGTATTTTTCGAATGTTAATATACGTAAACCATACAAAACGCTTTTGTAGGATCATAAATGCACGCGAGTGACGCAAAGAGAGTTCGTTGTTATATATCAGTTATAAAACTGTTCCCTTCGGTTCCATTATTTTCATCGAACTGTTCGTTAAGCAGAAATCCATAGTCATCGTTACCGACAGTCGGCAAAACAGACACATAGATCTTTAAACCTGAGTCGAGTCGCTTTCGATTCACCGTTTCGAACAAATTCCAAAAGTTCCAAGATATCGCTTTTCAAATCGATCAAGTATCGTACGAACGTTGCTTGCATACGATTAACTTATGTTTTTCGTTTCAGCTTCTACGAATGTACGATTTCATAGTGATCGGTGGAGGAAGCGCGGGTGCGGTGATAGCATCGAGATTGTCAGAGGTATCGAATTGGACTGTGTTGCTCGTGGAAGCGGGCGGTGACGAAAATGAAATTTCGGACGTCCCCGTGTTGGCTGCGTATAGTCAGTTCTCGGAAATGGATTGGAAATACCAAACTTCGCCACCGACCGTTTCGGCTTATTGCCTCGCCATGATCGGCGATAGATGCAACTGGCCACGTGGAAAGGTGCTTGGTGGCAGCAGCGTGTTGAACGCCATGATTTATGTTCGGGGTAATCGGTAATTCAGGATCGATTAATCGAATCTTTGATTTCTTTTTCAAAAGTGGACAACGTAGTTCAATAGTGGTGGATTTTCTAGTTATCTCGTTTAACGATCGATTACGCGAGGCATAAAAAGAGAAAAGAATCAATATGAAAGAAAAATATAAAAAGTACATTATCGGAATCTAAAAGAAAATTGTGACGGAAGTTTGTGTCTTATAAATTTATACATGAGCTTAAATATAACAAGTTTACGTGTAGACAGGATTAACAGAGAGATATTTTAATTTCGTTTGTCGTCGCGCCCCGCGTTTCCCGTCATCTTTCGCCATAACGATCTTAATTATTTCAGCCGTGACTACGACAATTGGGCCAGATTGGGCAACGTCGGCTGGAGTTACGACGAGGTTCTGCCGTACTTCCTGAAATCCGAGGACAACCGCAATCCCTACCTCGCAAGGACGCCCTATCATGCCATGGGTGGTTACCTGACCGTGCAAGAGTCTCCGTGGAGAACACCGTTATCGATCGCGTTTTTGCAAGCTGGCCAGGAGCTTGGCTATGAGAATCGGGACATAAACGGCGCGCGTCAGACCGGTTTCATGTTAACCCAGTCAACGATACGTCGAGGCAGTCGTTGCTCCACCGCGAAAGCGTTCTTGAGACCGGTGAAGCACAGGCAGAATCTCCATATAGCGATGAACTCGCAAGCGTTGAGGGTGGTGTTCAACGACGACAAGAGAGCCACCGGTATCGAGATCCTTAGGGGTGGTCGTCAGCAAGTAATAAGAGTCAGACGGGAGATCGTTTTATCGGCTGGCACGATCAACTCGGCCCAACTGCTGATGTTATCCGGAATCGGGCCTAGAGAACACTTGGCGGAGTTCGATATACCCGTGATATCGGATTTGAGAGTCGGCGACAATCTTCAGGACCATGTGGGTCTTGGTGGACTGACGTTCGTAGTCAACGAACCAATCAGCCTCAAGAAGGACCGTTATCAAACCATTCCCGTGATGCTGGAGTACGTTTTAAACGAAAGGGGTCCGATGACCAATCCCGGAATAGAAGGATTGGCCTTCGTCAACACCAGATACGCGAACAAATCGGACGACTATCCCGATGTTCAGTTCCATTTCGGCCCAAGTTCTGTCAATTCCGACGGTGGAGATCAGATTAAGAAGATCTTAGGTCTGCGAGATAGAGTGTACAATACCATGTACAAACCGCTGACTCACGCTGAAACATGGTCCATTCTGCCGCTTCTATTGAGACCCAGAAGTTCCGGTTGGCTGCGCTTAAAGAGCAAGAACCCATTAGTATATCCAGATATTAATCCGAATTATTTCACCCACAAAGAGGACATGGACGTTCTTATCGATGGCATAAGGATCGCGTTACAGTTATCCAACACGACGGCCTTTCAGAGATTCGGTTCCAGGCCACACACTATCCGTATGCCTGGATGCCACAGGTATCTATTCGACACTTACGATTATTGGGAATGCGCGATTCGACATTTCACTTTTACGATTTATCATCCCACTGGAACCTGCAAAATGGGTCCAAAGAGCGACTCTACGGCTGTCGTGGATCCGAGATTAAGAGTGTACGGGGTGAAAGGGTTGAGAGTGGCAGACGCGTCGATCATGCCCACGATCGTCAGTGGAAATCCGAACGCTCCTACTATTATGATCGGTGAAAAGGCAAGCGATATTATCAAGGAGGACTGGATGTACAAGAGAGAACGATACGTGGGAAGGTAGTCAACGCAGGAAGGATCAACGACCCTTTGAAACGATTTCCGTTGTTTAAAATGCTTAGAACGTGAAAACGCGATTAACGGAGTAACGCTTCTTCGCAGAAAAAGATGTTTCTCCCAGCTCGGTTTGCTGGAAAATCAGCGATACTCGCCTACAAACGCGTAAGAAAGCACTAAACGCATGTATTTTTCACAACGACTTAACTTTCAAGGACGACTTGCGGGAAAACTCATAACGAAAGCCACCAATGATACCAAACCGTTACACCTGTACCTCATCTCCAAGAGATATAATTACTCTCGGATAAACCAAACAAACGTACCTTGCTACCTAACAAAATAGCTGTATACCTTTCCGCGTTTATCAGTAATATTTATCGGTAAATCTTTATTTATTTCCTATTAATATAAACAATTTGTAAATATATTCTCTATTCGGAAAGAATAATTTAAACGTGCCATTTCTCACAGAAATACAGACGTTCGACGAGAGCAGCAAACCTCGTATAATAATACAATATTAAGGGTAATTAGTTACCTATAAAAATATAGGAATTGTGTATATAAAGGGCGGTAGATTAGAAAAAGCTAGATTACAACATTAATAGATACAGGATACTTTACGTATGTAAATAAAACAAACATAGTTTTTTATATGTCGGAGATGAAAGGACAGCGGGACTTTCCGTCTGGAATGTTGGGAAAAAGCCCAATACCCTAGTCCAGACTTTTACTATAGCTACACTTAAGCAATAAAAATAAGAAATAGTTTTAATGTTCCAATCTGGCTTTGTGACGATGGTTCGGGCTCGAGGTGACATAGTGGATCACTAGACGTAGCCACGGTCACAGGAGGGACGCGTACCTGACAGAGGTATGGAATGATTATATGGCTCTCCTTAAAAACAAAGATTGACAAAAATATATAAGGACAGTTCCACTTGGATTTTTTTCGCTCTTCTTCTTTCTTTGGCTTGAAGTTCTTGCAGATAAGTTACTTGTACGTGGAGTCATACGTGGATCAGATCGCATTCGTCATCCCGTTGACCGTGGATTCGTTAACGAACCTGAAGCCATTGTCACTAGCTTCGCGAGTACCTAATCGCCGTGATTAACTGTTAATATTGTAACAACCCCGTTATTGCAATAAACTACACCTGTGTTGTACGGCATCAATGGCTAATTCCCGCGAAGATACATCCGACGCCCACAATCTTACTCCCAGTGGTAATCCGACATATATTATTATTTATATATTGTGGTATTAAAGATAAAGAACTGTGATATAAAAATACCATATTATGCAAGAATTATATGTATAAAAGAACAGAGACTCAATATAACGGAACATATATGTCGGATAAACATTAGAATTTAGGGCGCGTAACAATTCTTCGTTTGGATTAGCCATCGTTTTACAAAACAGAGATTATATTTACGCATATATACAAGACTTTACAAAGTATAACGAATAATAAGATTAACAAATAATAAGTTTAACGAATGATAAGATTAACGAATAATAAGTTTAACGAATAATAAGATTAACGAATAATATGTTTTACGAATAATAAGTTTAACGAATAACGAGTTTAATGAACGCTATTAACAATGTTCTTGGGTTCAAACGAATCCACGGTCAACGGGATAACTCTTTACTATGCGTAGAATAATTTTAGGCACAAAAATACGATTGACGAGACGCTCGGTAAAACTGCTCGATGCGTCACACTCCAAGGCGATCGCACGAATAATAATCTGATGGAAATTTTCCTCGCTGTACGATTGCATTTGTTTGTTATATGCTCGTTGGAAGCATCGAGAAGGTTCCAATCGCCGTTGCTAGACAGTTTCTGCCTAAAGTTTGATACATACTCGTTGAAAGCATCGAGAAAGTTCCAAACGCCGTTGCTAGGCAGTTTCTGTCTGGAGTTTGATTATTAATATAACGTGTGTCCCATTATATCGGCACCTCCGAGGTACAATCCCATGTGGCCACGCCCGTTCTTGAGGCCGTATGCCGCCACAACCACATTTCTAGGGAGAACCATAGAACCACTACACACCTCCGTCAGGCAAAACGTTCATCCCGTGACCGTGGCTACGTTCGGCGACCAATTATCAATCTCGAGCCGAATTTCGCTATCACAAATCTCGAACAATTACAATCAGATCGAACGACAACAATTGCTTAATTACAGCTATGATAAAATCTAGGCTAAAGCATTAGAGGACTTTCCCAAAATTGCAAAGGGAAGGCTGCTCCGGTTTTCCTTCCATCTCCGACATATATATATATATATACTCCCCATTTATATCGCTTTATTTATATCATATCATCTACGGAATGTAAATAAAGCTCTGTATTTTAAGTCGTTTCTTAACCGCTATCATCTTTCTAACCTAACTCGCGCTATGTCTCGCATCAGCGAGCAAGGACAATGATCTCTGTTCGAATTTGAAATGAAAAGCAAGAAAATCACACGAATCGCGTCAATCGCGACTTTAGAAATTTTAGTTCATCAATTTTATTTGTATGCCGCCTATCTACGCGCATCGATCGAATATTCTCACATCACCTCATCGATCTATCCAGTGATTTTTGTCTTTATCTAATTGCTCTCACGGAGGATACCTGGATCGTGAGACGAGAGCGTGTAATGCGAACTCGGAAGAACGTGGATCGTGGGCGAACTTTCGTTTCACGAGCGAATCGCTTTATGTAACCAGGTTCCGTGCCAAAAGTTTCGTTGTAGAATACGAATTCTCCCGTTGCTTTCTGCATCGCGTTTCCGCTTCCTAGTTTCCTGGCGCGCGTTGAATTAGGCAGAATCTTCGTTATTTTTATGCGAATCTCGCTCGTCGTTGCGCTGAACGAGCACCTTGCAATTAACCTCTTGTTGCCTTACCATTTGCTTTAAAACGCACGCACTCGTTCGGGCTACGCCACGACTCTATGTACTCGAGCCCATCCAGAGATAAACGGTCTGTATAATTCAATTTGACGATCGTACTCCGAACACTCTGTATGATACCCGTTTAAAATTCCCATTCGAAATAACGTTCATGATCCACCTTCTTTCTTTCACCCTACTACTGTGCCTATGTATCGTTAGCTCAACTAGGATAATCGTTTCCGGAAAAAGGGCTCATAAACCGAAGAGACAAATCGAGTAAATCGGATCGCAAGTTTTCGTGGTTGCCGCAATTGTACGCAACGAGGACCAACCGAGCACGAGTATACAAAAATCTCAATTGTTGGAATACCGAGACGAAACATTTAGGGCAACATTTTTATACATATAGCAGTTGGTTAAAAATGATTTACCGAAAAAAGATCGATCGAGTTAGTGGTTTTTAACCACTGTTTCCTGGAGTATTACTATTCCGCGAAATTAAACGTTCCATTTTTGCGAAAGAATTATTTTAGCTACAGCTTTTACCGATATAACGTTTTCTTTGTCATTTGTGTTCTTTTTTTACCGTTATATAATCTGCCAACTATAAATTTTAAGAGAAACTACGTTTACGTACATTTTCGTTGTCTGTTTCACGACATTACGATTAGCGATTATCGGTGCTCTGCCAATTTTCCTTATAATCTCGAAAGTGTTCCGTAACTTCGAAAAGGTTGAGAACAACTGATCGATGAGAGAGGCTTCGCGTGCGCGCCAGTTTCTTTCCTACGAGGAGACTGTGATACGATGAAACCAACTATGACAGAAATTAATCGCGATCTTCATTCGAGCCTCTATCGAATCCTGACGTCTCCCCGCGAATGTTGCACCGCGTTTATCCCTGCGAAACTCGATGGCAACGCGTCAACCATACTCAAATACTCAATTTTTCTTTTGTTCATACTTAATATCAGCTTTACAAATTTCTACTAAAAGCGTACCTAATAACATTCAATTTTCTACCTCGATCGGCACGATGCGTCGAACATTCAACTAGTATACGCATCCATTGCGAATAAGGAAAGGATTCCATGCTATGGAAAATTCAGTCGATGCGACTTTGCGTTTGCGTTCCGGAGTTTCTTACTTTCACCGAGCCATCTTAAATTTGCGTGTGCAAACACTGATATATCCTCGATCTAAACGAATCTCGTTTGGATCTGGTAATAATACCAGACTCGTAGCGCAACAATACGATTCAAACTACGTTAGATTTCCCTATCTCAATGATCGTGAAATCGTTTCTTCTTGCTTTATTCGCGGACGGTTTGCGTCTGTTTTACGATTTTGTATCGCGTATATCTCGATTCACCGAGGTTTCACTGCAAGTAGACCGTTCCGAAAGAAGTTGAAGATGGAAAGCAACGATAGACACCGTTAGGGCGTACCGAAGTACATCGTAATAGACGAATTAGTTTTTTTAAAATGTGATATATACCTATGTGTTTCAGTATAGACTATGACAATTGTCTTTTTACATACACAGCCATGGCGTCAAACACGCTCGTACATAGTTTCGTTTATTCCTAGTACTTGATTTTAGACGACCGTTATTTGCTCATAGTCATCTAACGAAACGATATAACTTGTTAAACAATCATTTCGGAATTCGATAAATATTATTATTTTATCTTATCTTATAACTATTATTTTATCAATGGCAAATAAATCAATATCGACACGTTCACGATCAAGAGATACGTCGCTTTTGCATTTCGTTTTAAACTATTAAACTTATTGTAATTACGGAGAGTTGGTAGCTGCGACCTAATATCTAGTTACTTTAAAGCTGTTGACATCTTCGAATTGTCATATTTTAATCTTGTTCCCATTTCAGCGAGCAAAAGGAATTTGTAATATTCTAAAAAGACATTTAGTATAAAATCCAATCTGGGAAACATATATACTGATAAGACTGTCAAGAATGATAAGACGGTTAAAAATGGCCGAAGGAACGTAATGGGATTAAAACTCGTAATTGGACAAAGGAACGAGAGCGAGGTATCTTGTCGATTGGCTCTAACGCAGCGGTGGAATATATCGGAAAGAAATATCGTCGATAGTTTAAAAAACGCCTCGACCATTTAAAATCCTTTAGCCTTGACATTTGATCATAGAGATGGAAAAACGAATACAGGGCAAAACTGGCGAATTTTACAAATTCTTAGGTACATCGTGCGAAGAAAGGTGAGGACAGTGAAAGTCGTGCCGTGATCGGTCGTGTTACGTTTGCAACGGGGCGTGAGTTCATTCGTATTTTCGATTCACGTCGGTACAAGGTACGGGGATATTTTACAGGGGATATAACTATAATAAAAGAAAGCAGTTATGACAGGAGCGAAGCCGCTTAAAGCTAGACACGACGAACACTTTCTTAGACTCCCACTTTCTTAAGCGGCATCAGACGATGGCGTAATTGGGACGATGGTGGCCCCGTCGAGTACAAATGTCCGCTGAGCTACCAAAGATAGCATCGAATATTCACCTTGAAGAATTTAGATTGTTTAAGAATTGCCTAATTTTTCGTTTCGTCGGGAAGCTCTTTCAAAATCTCGTTCGCCGTTTTTGGTCATTCACAAATTAACTTTAACGCAGTAATGTGAGAAGCGAAGTAATATGTATAATTGCTTTGGATGAATATTTATCAGATGGAAATAAATGGCGGATAGCATTTATGACTCGAACTTTGCTATTACACCATTCTTTTAGCGAGTCGAAGAAGAATTAATTAATTCCAAATGCGTTAATAAATTACTCGATGTTATCATCGAGAGAAGCCCAAAGAAAATATCACGATTTCTCCTATTTCCTTTTCGTCGATTACGATTCGCTACTATTGTAAACCCCGCTCTCGCCTGTTCCTTGCGAACACGAGTAAACTTGAAATACGCTAGATTAAAAATGAAGGAAACGAAAAGTGGAATTGCGCGTGCGTAACGCAGTAATTGATAATTGATCGCTTACGCGTAATACTCGCGTACCATTAGAAAGTAACGCGTGTTTTTACAGAGCCTGCGTAACACGGTGCAACGTCCACGTTATCGAGGCGATATCAACTATAACCGGAAACGAATTAGTTCGATGCAAGTTCTATCGCACCTGACGACACACTGCCAATTTCACGCGCGAATTAAATTGAAATCTCGAATAAAAGCGATTTTTAAGTTACGCTGTTCCATAACTTTCAAACGGTTAACGTCTTTCTTGTGCTCAACGTTACATCTTCCTCTGACGAAACCCTGCGTCTACTAAAAATGATCGGCAGAGATTGCAGATTCATGCTTTACTGTTAATCAAACTCTGGCTAAAATGTGCTATAGACCCTTGCTCGAGGTTTCCATACAATTCGTCGATATTCGAAAATACCTGACCCAATACTTATGTTATAATCGAGTGAATCGATAAAAAATGCGGTACAATTTTTTTTTCAAAAACCAGATAAGTACGATAAACGACACGATCAGGGTTATTAAACATAGCGAAATTTTTCAATCAACAAATTACACTCGTTTTTTTCCTTCCAATAACTGCGTAATCAAAATGTAACGAACCACAAAACATTTAAAATACGCCAATCTGTGATCAATTTTTTTAACAAACAGTCCCAAGTCCAGCTGTTCTCGTTTCTTTTCCTAAACTGCGCAAAATCAACTCACAACACACATAACATACACGCGTCACACTTTAACGAAAAACAAATATTTAAGAAATATTTAGTAGCCAACAATGGCAACAAGTTTATTGGAAAATTCAAACTCGTCGAATGGAAAACAGTGGGTCGATCGAATCCAGCGAGACTGGTGCACGTTTCGAAAAATAATTCAAGTACTGAGTCTTATGCGAGCGAGGCTAGACCAATCACGAAATAATCTTGAATACGATTGGCCATAGGGCGGTGAAAGTTAGGTGAAGGGAAGTTGGAAAAGCATGTACAGAGATACCTATTGGAACAAGGATTGATTTAAAATTCCAGGTAAGGTACATGTAATAATGGTCAAGGTTGTGAATTTTAGGACGCCGACAACGATACAGTGTCGATTTTCATGTTACAGGGGATGTTCACCGAACCATCTCTTTCGATCGCTATTTTAGACGCTTTATATTGGAGCAGTTATTTTAAAACGACGAGTGCAAAAGAAATATGTTTTACATATACACTGACGCTCGTAAGCGTGCGTGAATTTTGGTCACTTTGTATTAAACATATACGAATTAATGGGAAACCAGCGATAAACAACGTTATCTACTATTTTCTTACGTGACCAGCAAATATACGGTACATGAAATATAAATTGTTTGTTTCAAATCTTATCGATAATACGATAAAATTAAGCACACGGTTCGTCAAGATGTTAACCGGTGTTGAATGTTATTGTCACAATCGATCACGATAGTTTCTATCAATTTGGACGAATCTTTTTTAACGTTCCTGCCACTTGACAACTAAATGAGCCGAAAATAATGGACTTCGTAAATAATAACTTTTGTAAGACTAGGTTTTATCGTGTTATAACACTGTGTGACAGCTGTGACAAAGGATAAAAAGATTCCGAGCCTATTTGTAACTTTGCGAGTAAATTATATTTTGAAGTAAATAAGCGTCGACAAACTCGTAAACGATAATACACTTGATAATTTCAGTCTCGTACGAGCAACATGGAAATAATTTTTTCTTGTTTTACGTGTGGCGTTTTACCTGCTGCTTTACTGATAAGATTGGAGGTGCGCAATCGTTATTATTCTAGCGCTAATTTGCCTAACGTTTTAGCGAATAGCTTCGAATTACGAACTGTCTCGATAAGAAGCACTTTGCGTAACCTGTCCGAACGCGGTGCCCGATGTACCTGAAAAATTGTCGTGTCTCGCGATTTCAAAAAACGAGTCGAATATCGACCGAGCTTGATACGTAATCACGCGTGTGCGTTATTACACGCGTGCCAAGAAGTTACCGCACGAATGTAATAGAACCGGATGTAATCGACGCTAGGAAACAGGATCGAGTCGAGGGACGATGTAGACGTCGATCAGCCGGCCGTTATGTACTTTGCTATATTTCCAGACCGTTGACCCGATCCCGCACTCGACAACAGATTATCAACGCGCGATTTAACTTTTTCGGTTAATTACATTCCACCGGGCGATCATCGAGTCTCAGAAAAACGGACGGTCCTTCGTTTCAGCAGGAGCTTTACATCGGATTCTCAGATATCGGATGAATTTTAGACGCATTTTCAGATGATCTATCGGTGTACTGGTTCCGAGAAGAAAACTCGTACCATAATTGAAACGATTTCTTAATTACACTTCACTGCAAACGTACAAACAACGTGTCCTAGAAATGGCTGTGTCGTCGTTCTTACGCGATTTTTCAGTAAGAATTTACGTTTAGGTGAAGGGAAAGAACACCGGGGAAACAGACGAATTAAGCTTTCGGGAACTCTTCTTCTTTTCTGTTGAAATTTGTTTTGCACGCTTAAAATATCAGAACGCATAATGGCCACGTATTAAACGAGTCAGAAAAATGTTTACTTCTTGCAGTCCAGTCTTTGTAATTCGCACGAGTGCCTGTCGTTACAGCGACGGTATCCGTTTAAGATAAATCGGTTGACACGAGGAAACGTGTTCGAACGACGAACTGGGTTGTTCGACAGAACTTTCTTTCTCTTACTCGAAATTCGTAGGCAGCTCGTCATCGGTAGTATTGCAAACTCTAGTCGTGATGGAAGTCACGTAGCGATGTCAGATGTTTCACAACACGACACACATTAATCTTCTCGCAAATATACGATCCCAATGTGTTACTTCCCCGCGATAATTGTGTAAAAAAAATAGTTGACCATTACCACGGTAACTGTATAAATCTTATTTGATTATGCGGCGTAATGCAAATGTAATAAAAACAGCCTTAAGGTGGAAACCAAAAAGGTTATATAAATGTTTGAATAAACACGTATTAAGTTTAAGAGTAGATGCTTTCTCGAAAAAATGTAAGCAATTTCCATAGATAGAGCGCGTGTCGCAAGAAGAGATACTCTGTCGAAACTTTGATCGAGAGATCGTACTAAAATCAAAACGTAGAAGACATGGGTCGAAAGAAAGGCCCGTGTCCGAAAGGAAGCGGCAGGAACTCTTACGGATGTAACGTAAAGCGTGTGTACGGAAGGTAATGGCAACCTAGTGTAAGCACCAGCTGTTACCACATTGTTAGGGGGGAGGGGAGGATAGGTGCGCGTAGGTAACCACAGGAAGAGAATACTTTCACTGCCAAACGTACGGTTGGGAGCCTTCGAGAAGGACGAGAAAACCCAGGCATCGGTTAGTCAGACGGATAAGGACGGTGAGAGTAAAACGATCAGAGAGCGTAGTATCGGCACAGTGCTCTATCGTTTTTCCGAGATACTTACCCGTCATTCTACTATCGTTTCGAAACTGGTGAACCACTTGCATCGATCGATCCTGCCGAAAATCGCGCGTCCTCGCGATCGTTCCTGCGTTCATCGTCTAATTCCACCGAGAAGAAAGTAGTTTCATTCCATTTGGTTGGCGATTCGGAATTACGGATCCGCGATACCGATCGATACCATCCATGTAGACGATCCAAATAAAGAGGAAGTCGATTCGAAGGATTTAATGGAAAATCGACAGACTTCATGGGGAGAGAAGCTTCGTAAACATCTTAACGAAGGTAAGCGGTTCGCAAAAGTGTTCGGTTTCTGTTCGGAGATATATTGGCACATGCTCCTCCGACATCACGGGAGAATTCTCCCGGAGAAAGTTCTAAGGACTGCCCGTTAGATAATCCAGGGTCGTCGAAGGAACTTTACAAAGTATAGGAAATATAGAAACCTCTTACGTAGATATATATTATACGAAACATTTTGAAATTTCATTAGCACTGTAACGAGACACGACCGCCGCATCGTTATATTGGAGGCATGTGCAAAGTATTTGAACAGTCAATTATTTACCATAGTGATAAAGCACGATATTTGGTGAAAGCATTTTTAACACTAATTATACGTTTAAGACTATCATTTATGCTGTATACTAATTTTTCGCTAACAATAAGCGTGTATTTGCGATAAATCTCTTGCAACTTCTATATACATTTTTTAAACACGATAATCGCGTCTTGTTACAGCGCTAACCAGATTTTAGAGATATATGTGTAAGGATATTTCGTAGGATGCACATGATATACGTAGCCAGAAAAATTTTTTGTGGTAAGCGTTCGAATACTTTTGTGAATCACTGCAAGACGAATCTACGGATGTTGAAACGATATAAGGTGAGACATACAGTGAGAAAGATTGATACGGAAATTATCAGAATCGGGTGCGACATTTCAGATATTTCGCGAGAAAGCCAAGTAACGTTGATACAGAGTGTTAGACAGAATTATAACAAACTTGTGTAACTATAGGTTACGCATAGTAAATTTCTCTCTGTTCTGTCCAACTCGAGTAACATATATTCATTCGTAAGAAAATATACAGAGTTTCGAATCTTTAATATTTCTGTCGTTTCTAGCAACCCGATCGTCACTGGCCACGAAAGACGTAATAGCCGATTTTACGAGTTTCCACAAACACAAAAGATATTATCGAATTGTCCAGCAGACGATTTCCCCATCAACTAAACATAAGCGAAATCAGGTTTCTTCCGAGTGTTCGTTTGCGATAGAGTTTGCGATTCTTGTTTGTAAAACGAACGTTCGATAAACAATTTTTCATTTCCGTGGGACAAGTGAAAGATGTATAGAATATGGAGAAATAATACAATGTTAATCTTGTCATTTTGAACGTATTGAAAAACAGCCGCACGAACATCTGCAGATTATAATAAAATCGAAGAGTGCGATTCATTTAAAAATCGACTACATGCGATAATAGTCTCAGTAAATATCGTGCACACCGAGAATCGGAGTAATATTCATAGCAGGCAGCACAGATCAAGGCTGTGGAACGGTGACATAGATCTTTACGCTTAGATTACGTATAGATTTTTACGTTATTCGCTACTGGCGTTGCCATGTGGTGGTATCTAATTGCGTTTCATGAGCGAATCTTTCATATGCGAGTCCTTTTCTATTGCAAAACACGATCCGTAACGTTTATCCAAAGTCGTTACTATTTCATTCTGTTTTCCATTATTTTAATTTAATTCAATAACAAATAACTCGAACAAAATTATCGAAAATATCGGTATAATACGATATAAGAGTATGTGATTCGAGTAAAGTAGATAATCGATTTAGTAGATCATTTAGTAGATAATAAAAGATAAAGTAAAAAAGAAATGGAGAATAAGAGAAAGATTACGAGAACTAAAATATCAATTATAAAAGATTCGATACTAAAACGAGCGAAAAGAGAATAAAATAATAAGATAGGTTACAACTTATTTCGTCATTCGTGAGTTTCTAAACAAACGATGAGAGTGTTACATCTGTCTTTTCGCTGTAAACATCTAACATAAGACCGGTTTTACGATATTACGCAGTCTTATGCTATGCGATAAAATTCATACAAAATCCAGATTAGATCCGACCAGATTTCCAGAGATCAATGCTAATGCGTTTAGAAAAAGAAGAAAAGACAAAAAAAAAATAGACTACAACGCACCGCTATAAATCATTTTATTCAAATATTTTGCCAAAAAATACAAAAGTACAAAATATAGAATAAATTAATATAAAAAATAATAAACATAACATATATAAATATATAAATTAACGAAAAAGATAGAAAATAGAATATAATTTCCTGGCGCACCTTTTTAAATATCTCAGCTTACGTAACTCTTTCGTGCTCACCACGAAGACACGCATCTCGAATTCTTGTTTTAAATACATCTCATAGATCTAACACTCCTGCTTAAGATATCAAGAAATTCCAAGAAAGGAAAAAATAGAAGAAATAAAAAAAAAAAAATAGAAAAAAAGAAAGAAATTCAAACAAACTGCATACATCGACGTTACTCATGCTCGATTATCTTATATACTTTCTTTCGCCGTTGAAAGTCATTTAAAGAAAGAAAGTCGCAAGTGGTTACGCAATAACTCTGTAAAATTTTCTCATTGAATCGAGAATGTTTCGTGATGCCTCTCTAATGAAAACAATTTTAATATCATCGTATTTATCATTATTATTACTATCGTTATCGCTATTACCGAGTATCTTCCTTCTTTGTTTTTTTTTTTTTTTAAAGAAACAGCGAAACATTACACTCGTCACGAACGAAATAATCCACGCAATGAGAGACGTGAACGCGTGTTCCAAGTTTCGACGGATCTCTCCTTTACGTCGCTCAAAGAAAAACTAATTTACGCTGAACTCACGTGGCTGGGTGCTTGGTGATCAAGCAGTCGGCGAAACTCTTACCTGAAACAAGAAAGCAGGATCGTGTACAGGATACGTATCGTCGTTGAAAATGTTAAACGAGTAGTCGATTTGTAGTCGTTAAACGTCAATTTCCAATCACGTTTGTCGGCAGAAATAACGTCTCTATTATAATGGTAACTGGTCGACTTTAACGTCCATGATATATGATAACGTATATTCGTATAGCGAACACGTATAGCGAAACACGACGAGTGCGTTGCTCGCGGTGATAAACCTTGATTGATTCGACCAAATAAGCGAATATATTTTGCACGTGACAAAAGTAGTACGTCGTATAATATTTCTGTAATAGGTACTTATTGCACGTACATATATACATATACATGTGTGTGTGTGTGTGTGTGTCTGTCTTATTTTATTTTCCTACTACCAGCAGCATTGTACATTACAATTCCTCTTTTTGTACGCAAATGAGATTTCAACTACAACGCGTTCAAGAAAAAAAGTTACAACATTTGACATTATTCACGACATTATTTATGATCGTCTTGAGATAAAAAATGAATGTAATTATTCCCAAGAATCGCGCGCAACGAACAAATATCCCATTACGTAGCGCGAAGAGAGTTACACGTTCGATCTAAATGCGATAATCTAAGAGAATAGAGAACGCGTCTTTCAGAGAGAAAAGTTGCCAATTTCCGCGTTATTTTCTTGCGCGATGCAGAAATTGCGAGGCGACAGAGACTATGATTTTTCCTAGCTTGCGTTCTCACCGTTCGTTCGTTCGTTCATCGATTGGAAACAACGTTGTTTCAGTTCGATTTGCGAGGATCTCTATCCCCGAGACCCATTTCGATGAGCAACAACTCGATAAAATTGCTTTTTTCTCTTTCTTTTTCCATTCTTTTTCCCTTTGATAGAATCGTACGAATATCGCGTTTTCCGCGTTATAACGAACGCAGGTGGTTTTAAAACTTTCTCGTATCTTTTTTTGCTGATGCAAAACACGGGTTCTTTCGTGACTCGGCGGACACGAACGATGGAAATAACATTTTAAGCATAATAGATGCGTTTTCTCCCGAAGCAAATGTAAGATCGACGTATGATACAGCCAGGTTTTTTCTGCGGATATTTCTGCGTTTGAATAATTTACGCTTGATCAATTTCTCTGTAGCAATTTTGTCTACAGCAGCGACTTTAGGGAAAATATGGTAGTTAAGATATTAATTGGACATAATATAATTTATCCAGCTACTCGTTCGTCGAGTAATTCTACGAGTAATTTTATCCATTTAAAAATAAAATAATTTGTGTCACCCATATAGATTTATATTTCTATGGAAAACCATCTTCCACAAACTAACCGGTCGTACAACTTACAAGCAACCATTTATCTACTGCGAAAACCTACAAAGACTCATTCCAGAACCTATTAACCTAAATAAAGCGGTGATCGATCCTCCTACTTACTCTCTCCACTGCTGTTTGCTACATCAGCAATAGTCCAAACTCGTTAATTGTTACAACAGCGCTCGTTCGATTACGCGTTTCTCGTTCTCTATATCCATTTCGAGAGCAACTTCTATCGTTCTACTCCCGCGACTTTCATCTATTATCGTCAGTCGAACGTTTTATCGCAGTTTCCAGCCGACGATCCACGATCGATAGGCTGCAGATTCGTACTTTCCGGAATATAATTGAAAGAGTAGAACTTGGATAGAAAATTGTTTCGTCTATCAAATGTTATGGAAAGTATTAAACCGTGGATATTTTATATTTTATATATTATATCTTTTCGCATTATGTGCATTCTGTGAAACTGTGCACTCTCGAGTCTCCTATAAATGCATAGAAATTCGCAGTCTAACGATGAGAAATGCTACAAACCTACAAATAAAGTAAGAAATTTCGTTACTCGTAAAATACGAAAGTGCACGTTCTAGATTTAAGACACCAAACGAACGCGTGTATCGGCGGCTACAAGAATTGAAAAGCAAGGTGCCGCGATATTCGAATAACCCGAATCAGGAATACTCGAGTCAGATCAGGAAGATCGTAGCGTAAGCCGAGAGCGTGGATGGTAGTCGTAAGAAGGCGTAAGAAACGCAAGCAGAGAGAGGACACGTAACATAACCGGCAGAAATCCGTGGACGAAAACGAACGTGACAGAGGTTTACGTGGATGGAACACTTTCACCTTCCCCTGTTACGAGATCACCATCTTACTCATTCTACCGGCAAACACACAACTTGATTAATTTGTAGGCCGGTTTACGCGAGAATTAATCGATAAACCGCGACGCATGCTGCCCGTCAAATCGCGTCGAGTTCCACGTGCTGCTAATTAGGGCCAGCTCTATTTCCTACAATTTTCTTCCTTCCTTCCGCATCGTCCAACAGGATTCGTAGTACGTCGTACTGAAACGCGATTTACCCGCACTGATTACCACGATCGTTTCCTTTCCCTTGCCCGATGAGAAAACTTTAAGCGTCCGGAATTTGAAAGGCAGAAATTGAACGGGGGATCGTGTAATCTCTCGTTTACCGATTTGAAAATCGATGCTTTGTACGCGGGATCGATCGTGCTTAATCGATGTTTTGATTAATCGCGTAATCGTCGAATAGAAGTTGACGTACGAGCCCTAGCGTACAATTGCTAGAACATCTATCTACATACATACGTATATCGCTTGGTAAAACAATTAGAAAAATAGACGATAGACGAGTGGTCAGCAGGTTTGCTTGTTTTTGATTTGCAAGTTTTAACGGTAAACGCGCAGTCCTCCGTGACTCGAAAGATTCTCCATTCGTTGAAAGTTTCGGATTATCGATCTCTACGAGCGTCTAATCCATTCTAATTTCTAATTGAAATGCTTGGCAAAATTACTATAGCACAATGTTAACGACTCAATCTCGAGCAATCAAATACAAATAGACTAGCAATTAGAGTCTCTCTGCAACTTGTATCTAAGGTTCGGTTTCATGAAAGAATAATTATCACTAGTGTCACCAGCCAGTAGATAGTAGACCAACATTTATATCCCGATATTTATTTACTAGACCGTAGATGTTTATACAAATTCATATTTTCATGAATATAATTTCAAACTGGAATTATTTAACCCGCTAAAAATTACGATACTTTCGATATTTTCCATATTACATATTCACAAAACGCGCGTATTATATAGGGTGGTTGGTAACTGGCGGTACAAGCGGAAAGGAGGTGATTCTAGGCGAAAAAAGAAGTCGAAAATATAGAATAAAAATTTTTCGTTCGAGGCTTTGTTTTCGAGAAAATCGACTTTGAATTTTCGCTCGGTACGCGTGCACTTTATCGCGTCTCGTTATAACGGATCTCACTGTAGATCGTTGTCTCGATGGAAAAATTAAAAACAAAAAAATTTTTATTCTATATTTTCGACTTCTTTTTTCGCGTAGAATCACCCCTTTTCCGCTTGTACCACCAGTTACCAACCACCCTGTCTACGATTCGAGCATTCTTTCGCCGAGAAATTTCCCACGAATGCATAAAAATTCACAGCTTATCTATCTCTTTTATCTGGTCTAACGCTCGTCGTTCGTTTGTTTACAGAGAAGCAATGAAGAACGTAAATCCCCGCGTATCATCCAAAGTACATCGTATCGAGAAAATCGGCACGCGGCCACCAGACATTCTTTCATGATGACATACGAAGCAGCGAAAACACTTCAAAATCGGAAATATTATTCGGTGAAATTTAAGAATCTATCTAGTGGAAAAGAATGGTATTCAGCGCGCTCGTGGTCACGTCAGCCTTGAAGGGTGCTTTGAGCCTGGTGGGCACGAGTTTGTGGCTAATCCCCCTATTAATAGCAGGTCTGTCCTACTATCGATACGATCAACTGGACCCGGAGAGTCGGCCTATCGACAAATATCCTCTCTACGCGGAATACGATTTCGTGATCGTGGGAGCTGGATCAGCCGGGGCTGTCGTAGCTAATCGGCTATCAGAAATATCAAAATGGAACGTTCTTCTACTAGAGGCTGGTCCGGATGAGAACGAAGTAACCGACGTACCTTCGTTGGCGGCGTATCTTCAATTGACGAAATTAGATTGGAAATATAAAACAGAACCGACGGGGAGAGCCTGTCTGGCTATGAAAGGTGGTCGCTGTAATTGGCCTCGTGGCAAAGTTCTAGGTGGTTCGAGCGTGCTCAATTACATGTTATACGTCAGAGGGAACAGACACGATTACGATTACTGGGAGTCGATGGGCAATCCTGGTTGGGGATACGACCAGGCGTTGTATTATTTTAAGAAATCCGAGGATAACAGGAATCCCTACTTGCAGAGGAGTCCGTATCACTCGACTGGTGGGTACTTGACGGTGCAAGAATCTCCGTGGAAGACTCCTTTGGTAGTGGCGTTCGTTCAAGCAGGAACGGAGATGGGCTACGAGAACAGGGATATAAACGGACAAGAGCAAACGGGATTTATGATAGCTCAAGGGACGATCCGCCGAGGTAGCAGATGCTCGACGGCGAAGGCGTTTCTGCGACCAATTCGACTGCGCAGGAACATTCACACCGCCATGAATTCTCACGTAACCAGAGTTCTGATCAACCCTGTCACCATGAAAGCAACAGGCGTCGAGTTTGTCAGGGATGGTCGCAGACAAATGGTCCGAGCGAGAAAGGAAGTGATTCTTTCAGCCGGAGCGATAAATA
This sequence comes from Bombus vosnesenskii, assembly GCF_011952255.1. NCBI lineage: Eukaryota > Metazoa > Arthropoda > Insecta > Hymenoptera > Apidae > Bombus > Bombus vosnesenskii. The sequence goes on from NW_022883012.1 coordinate 789,102, forward strand.
GCGCTCAGATTCTCATGTTATCCGGTGTAGGACCGAAGGAACACCTGCGTCACGTTGGAATACCGGTAATCAAGGACCTTCGAGTGGGCGACAATCTACAGGATCACGTTGGCATGGGTGGTTTGACGTTCCTGATAGACAAACCCGTGGCTATTGTTCAGGATCGGCTGCAAGCGGCTCCGGTAACGATGCATTACGTGGCGAATGGAAGGGGTCCGATGACCACTCTAGGCGGCGTCGAGGGCTACGCCTTCGTCAACACGAAATACGCCAATCGGTCCATCGATTATCCGGACATTCAATTACACATGGCGCCGGCGTCCATAAATTCAGACGGCGGCGTGCAAGTTAGGAAGATTCTCGGAATAACCGATCAAGTGTACGATACCGTGTACAGACCTATAACGAATAAGGACGCATGGACCATCATGCCTCTTCTGCTCAGGCCTAGATCGAGAGGCACGGTCAGGCTACGTAGTTCCAATCCGTTTCATAGCCCGCTCATCGACGCTAATTATTTCTCCGATCCGATGGACATCGCCACTTTGGTCGAAGGTGCGAAAATCGCGATCAGAGTTAGCGAGGCGAAGGTTTTTAAGCAGTTTGGATCGAGAGTTCACAGGATCAAACTGCCTGGGTGCAAACACCTGAAATTTGCTTCGGACGCGTACTGGGAGTGTCACATTCGACATATTTCGATGACCATTTATCATCCGGTCGGAACAACGAAGATGGGCCCTTCTACCGATCCCACCGCCGTCGTCGATTTTAGGCTGAAGGTACACGGAATCGAAGGGTTGAGGGTGATCGACGCGTCGATCATGCCTACCATTTGTAGCGGAAACACGAACGCGCCGGTAATTATGATCGGAGAGAAGGGAGCCGATCTCGTAAAGAACGATTGGCTGACGGTAGAAACTGCGAGAAGAAGCTAGCGATTTCATATTAGCGGATCGAGTAAAAGTTAGTAAAAAGTTGTTGATCTTTACTAGATAGATATATCTGTTGGTACTTTAGTTACGTTTTGTTGTTGGTAGATTTGTACTCTTTTGTGTGTTCGTGCGTGCGCATGTGTATGTGTGTGTGTGTGTGTACTTGATTATATGTACATAAAAATGAAATTTTGTTAAATTAATCGTAGTATTATCGTTAAGTGAAAGGTTGTTACAAAACGATCCGATACAGCGAACGAATCAAACTGCATCGAAAATGAAATAACTTCATCGTATGGTTGGATTAACTGTAAAGTTTATAATTTTACAAAATTTAATTACAAACTATGAAACGATCATCGAAAAAAGCGAAATAAGGAACCTTCTTACATATAGAATCAGATCGTGCTCTACAAGCACAAATTACGAATTAATGTTAATATTTTATCATCGATCAAGAAGCTTATGACGTAAACGCATTGCGCACAGGTGGGCAGATAGCTCGTATCCGCATCTCCGGATAATTATATGAATTTCACGTAATACTTGTCTCGTTACACGGTTGTTATCATCGGAGGTAAACTGAATTGCAGGGATCGAAATACGATCGTGCAACACGGACGAGGAGGAAAGATACGAAACTACAGATTAAAAAATTGTGTAACAGAATTTATTCATCGAATGTCAAGAAAAATTAGACCATGGTGATAATCGATGCAACTTTAAATAAAATAAATAATAACAGAAAATTTGACTAAATTGCACGAAGAAACACCAATCCTGTATCTCAAGAAAATAAAGGATATTTTACGCGAGACTTAACTATGTTATATAACACAACGCGTTATGTACTTTAAGAAAAATATTTGTTTCTTTTGATTTAAACGAACAAGAAGTCCTTTACGAATGAAAAATTCCATGGCAACATGGACTGGCAAATTTCATAACTATCACACTATTTGATTCAAAATAGCGACTTTTGAATAGATGAACACAAGTTTACCTCCTCTCGAATTCTTTTTCCTACTTACCCTATTACCTATTTTCCTCGAGAATAACCATACAATTTTTGTTCGAGCTCTTTTTTTCTCAGGTTCTTTCTTTTTCTTCGTGCACGTGCCATATCTTATTACGTAACTTCTCCGCGACAAATCTGTGTGTAATTAAACTTTCAAGCCAGAATATTTTAAGAACTAATCTGCAACTATGAACAACAAATGTCACAAACATAATACATATTTAAATCCTGTGTACCGTTCAGAAGATTAAAATTTTTTCTTCGACACGAACATTCGTTATTTTTGTAAAGAGAAGAATTCTTATATTTTATTAGCGAGATAGCAATCGAAATCGTATACTATTAATCGGAAGCCTAACATCACAATCAATGCATCATACTGCACCCATTTTTAATAATTTTTTTTTTGTAGTCATTCGATATTGAAATTTATCAAAGAGAAGTACGTGTTAATCAATAGGCGAGTGATAACAAATTTCTCACCTATATATTCGAATGAAATGGTTGAACAAAGGGTCGAATCTTCGTCTTATCGCACATTTATAAAATAAAATACCAAAATTTGTACCTATCGTTCGATTAATTCGTTAATTGAATTATCCTTTGACGTAAATATAAGTACGTATTACTTATATTCGATAATTGTATGTACATTGTATCACATATACCGTATCGATGTAACAAATAATGTAAACTTCGATCGACGAATAGTAATAAAAAAATGAACAATTTATAACTTCCATCTCGAATTATTACGCGTAGCCATTAAATATAATCAGCTATATACAAATTTCGAGAACTTTGACTCTACACCGGAGGAACGCATGATCGGCAGCCTAATGATGACTCCGAACATCCTTCACGAAAATCAACTATTCTCAGCGAATGTAACGATCGGTCCGAATTCTCGATACGATTTCATTGTGAATGTCGGCGTTCTCCTGATCAAAGCTGGTCTCGATGAGAATTTCTTTATAGCCATTGCTCTGCTGCTTCTTACAAACTGTCTCAATGATCGATCGAATGTACGAAACGAAACCATCCGACCGATACTGCAGAGCGGTAATCGGTCGCAGGTGTAGGATTCCTAGAGCCAAAGCGAAGGGTGGATACGTAGGGTGGACCAAACTTCACCGTGCGCGATCAAGTAGGCACAAACATGTAGGATCAAGCGAATAATTTCAAGCCACACGTCGAGGATTTCCTATTAGATCGAAAAGGACCGTTAACCATCACTGGCTGCGAGGGGCTCGCGTTTTTTATTATCCGTTTTAATTATCTGAGCCACTCCGACGACATCGGAATTTTGATGAAAGTCGAAGTTTCCAGAGCAAGGGCCATGGGAAAACTTGGTACTTAATTTTATAAACAAACGTGTTCATCCGAGTGTAAGAAACACCAGTTCGATTCCGACGATTACTAGGGATGCAATTTGAGATCGGAAACATTGACCTTCTATCGCTACAGTGGAACTTGCAAATGCAATATGTTTTCCTAGAAGTGAGAATCACTTCAACAAAAAGTAATGTCAAAAGTAATAGACGATAATACATTGCAAGGTTATTCTTAACAACAATCTGCTTGGTACAATCCTTACATTAATTTAATGCTACACACACATATACAGGGTGGTTGGTAATTGGTGGTGGCTGAAAGAGAGTGATTCTACGCGAAAAAAGAAATTGAAAATATAGAATAAAAAAATTTTTTTTTTCATTTTTCCATCGAGACAACGATCTACAGTGAGATCCGTTATAACGAGACGTGATAAACTGCACGCGTACCGAGCGAAAATTCAAAGTCGATTTTCTCGAAAACAAAGCCTCGAACGAAAAATTTTTATTCTATATTTTCGACTTCTTTTTTCGCCTAGAATCACCCCTTTTCCGCTTGTACCACCAGTTACCAACCACCCTGTATATATATAGTGCCTACTATAACGCCAATAGAATACGAATATTCGTCCAAATATAAAAGATTATTTTTCCTACTACAAAAGCCAATTTGCGTTTCCACGCAATACCGACATTTTTACGACTCGTGGATCGATGTACATATATGCATTTCCATCTAGTTGAACAACGAAGGAAGAATTCTGCTGAAATTGCACAAAAACTATCTACCCTCCGATTTCAATAATTTTTGAACACGAAAGCTCCGTGCACAACCGCGTAGCGACAGCAAGAAATGTCTGTTGTAATATTACTCGATTAAATATCATCGATGTATTGGATTAGATTTTCCTCGCAGCGGGCAGATTAAGAAACTAACTTAGATCCAATACATTAAAGATATTCGTTTTTAATTGGATCATAACAAAATGATACACCTAAGTGTACCACTTAAATTAATTATGAACTGTTTGTTATACGAAACATGCTTCGATCAAAGATTGTATCGTATCAAAGAGGGGGCACGATATAGTAATTAGTTAATTGATATTTTGCTTTCTTGTTGAAATACGAAGGCCACGAACGTTGTAGGTTAGAATTGTAATTGTAAAAGCTACATTGTACAATATTATCGTGGGGAAGAGTAATTTCGCTTCATCAATCTTATAAAAGATAACAAATGGTTTGCGTGTATGACACGAATATGGAGGATGAGTCATACTTCCTCTTTCCATAAAAATACTTCTGCGAAAAAATACATGTGAAAATGGCAACCGATTAGATAATAACCATTTTTTATTTATCATCATTTCAATTATTTTACGTTTATTTCTGAAAAGATGAAATTCATGAAAATAAAATTCGAAAACATTTTGCAACAACTCTAAAACATTTAGTAGGTTTTATCCTAAGTATCCTCACCGATTTCGAGGATTTTTTAATATATTGTAGAAATCAACATTTCAAATAACTTCTCTCTGTACATATAATCGTCGCTCAGCCACGGATTCTAGGATATTTGCAAAAATCTGTCGCTATCATTACTACTACTGCTACTAGTGAATTCTGCCTATAGTTGTGCATCCGTGACAGCCTATGCGGAAGTATTGGTTTCCTGCTGCCGTGAGGAGACCGGATAAAATCACACCTATCCCAAAATCTATATAAGTTATAAACAAAAAATAAGAATTAGATTTGTGTTAGACGTTATTTTATCCGGCCAATACTAATGCGTACCCTGCCATGGACGCACAATTTTTTTTTTATTTATTAATATTTACAATCAATTCTCGCATTGAGAATTTTCAGTAATTTTTTCTGGCGTGGCGCAGTGACATGACTAATTATTTATAATAAGTTAATACTTATTATAGATAAGTATAATTTATAAGTAAGTGTTATAAATAAGTAAATATTACTTAATATAAATATCTAATTAAATCTAGTGGACGCACAATTATAGGTTGGATTCACTGTGGTGGTGGTGGTTGACAGTCTTTTATGAATATCTAGAAAACTATTACCGAGCGGTGGTTGTATGTATAGGAAAAAATTTTTCAGAATCATCTCCCCGACGACATATTTCAAAATTATCGAAATCGGTGAGGTGGATGGGATATCGGTAATTATCGTATGTATAATAATATATGTATATCTGTAATATATCGACCGCTTCGCTCTAGAATCCATATGAATTAATCAATAATTATTTCATTCTAATTTTTATTACGCAATTCATACCTTGCAATTAAATGAAGCCTTTTGTGCTAGCTCTTATCGTCTATCAAAAAACGATAAACGAACAAGTTCAAATACATAGACTAGATACACAGATTCGTTTATTTGTAATATTTTTAACAAAGTAGCTATCCAAGTGCATGGCTGCATGTGTGTAGAAGAATATAACTTCCAGTAATATTTACAATTATGATTCACATACGATTGAAGTATTTTCGCAGAAGCCAAATTATTTCGTAATTAAATAAAGAAACAATAGTAAAATAATATAGTTATGCAAGTGAAAACTATTGACCCTATGACCCTATTTCCAATTACTTGAATTAAACTACATACTTATGTATGCTACGTATTACATTTAAGTTTATCAATTTCACCTTGAGGATATTTAACCCAGATCTATTTTCCAACTTACTTTTAGAACTTACTTTAGGACATATATATATGTGTGTGTGTGTGTGTGTGTATGATTAATTATATTAATGTTAATCACATTTTTCCACGACGAACTGATAATTAAAATTCATTTTTCCACATTACGTGCTTATTTATCCTTACGTTAACAATAATTCCAACATGCGCATCATATTATCCTATGTTTAGTGCAGCAAAATAAAAGATTCTCAATGTTATGAAATTAATAACCAAGATTCTCTACGGTGCGCATTCGTTGTATCGTGTTAATCAAATAGCTATTGACACATGCATAAATTAGGAAGTGTCACTACGAGCGAAACCAAATACACTAAACTGATACTGACAAGGGCGGTGTACTGTCAGATGGTTAAAGTTAATCGTTCGATTAATTTTATAAATGTACTGAGATTCTATACAAATTGCTCTAAAACAACAATCTCTCAAAATTAGCATACGATAATTTACGTCACTTTTTTCAAATTAGCGACAGAAGCCTATGAAAAATACCAAGCGTGGCAGCTCTAGTTTAATATATTGCACCGCTTGATCGAGTTGTAAAAAATACTTATTTAGCATTCATCTATACATACCTGATACGACCAAAGCTTCGTTTGGACCACAAGTATGAACGTTTCCCATTGTCAGATAAACTCTTTCTTAATGAAGATGCAACAACAAACCGGCACAAGCAAACAACCAGAACTAAAACGGTTACCACTGACACTAATCTATACAATAAATTGGTAGTAATGAAATATGGATTATTTCAAAAACCCCGGTAAATCATTAATAACATGCAACAATACGTGTTAGTCGCGCGTCGTAAGGTTACGATGTTACTCAAAGCCACTACCCAAATTTGTAGCTTTTGCAAAACCCTAGCTTGCAACACTGCCAACCTCGACATTTCCACGTACAGCGACATCTCTTCAAAATGAACCATCTCCTCTATATGTACTTATTTAAAAGCTCATTTCTAAATTTCCTTTACTTCAAAGAATTTTGACAAGTAATTTCCTAATAATAATAATTGTATTAAAATATATTGGAAAATGAAACGATATGTTTATATCGTTGTATTTTAGGAAACCTGGGGAATTTTAGGTTGGGTTGTTGCCCGTGGAACGCTGAAGCCACGATCCTATACCATAGAAATATAAAGATAGATTACGCGAGTCATACGTTACCGTGTAAGTGGATGCGGTATGGGAATAGAAAGAGGACGCTACATGGAGGCTACTCGTGTCTTTGTCTGATCAACACGCACATTGACGCTGTTCGTTGAACGGTGTTACACTCGCATATTTACTGCCCGAATGTGTATACGTTATTTGCAAATGTGCAGCTCTTTCTAATCCCATATTGCATTCACTTGTACCGTGATTATACAGAAGAGCGATGAGCAACGAGCGACAATCCGTCGCTCAGCTGTATTGCTTATTCCACGTATATAAATCTGTAAATTTGATTTATTTTCTCGAGACACTGCTCGTGAATTTAAAGTTAAATGAAATTGGAGAGTATCGAATAGATTAGAATCGAACACAGAATTTTAAATGAAGAAAATTTTAGAACCGTGTATTAATTTGAAGAACTTACATACAAATTTAAAAGATTTTAAAACTTGTACAATTATTTACGTTTTGAACTCCCAATGCATTAAGTTCAGCGATAAATTTCTTGTCTAATCTTCCTAATTTACTTTATTTATACCCTCGGTTTTACATTAATAAAACGCGATCTAGTTTATATCCAAAATTGTTAGTAATTTACGTTGATAAAAATTAATTTGATTGGGATGGATCATATAGAAAAGTAAGCGTTTTATGCTCTGGGATAATATGTTCCTTCCGATGGTAACGAAAATAAATATGCGAACTAACGTGCGATTGGAAATATAATTATCAGCGATAATCAATAAATTTTCTGTCAAAATTCTTCCGTTTATTGACCCAGCTATGTCGCTGCACAATTGAGCCGTTTAATGCAAAAGTGGTGTAATTCAAAAAGTTTGATTACTGGATAACGAGGGCTAAAGTAAACATGTAAGGGAATGAGTGGACGATTCCTACTTATTCTGTTATCCACCAAGAAACTAGTGAAGATATACTTACATCAATTCTGCACAAAATAGAATGAAAGTCATGCTTTCGAGACGTGGTGCCAAACCAAATAGACAACAAATTCACTTACTCCACTTTTGCATTAATTGGCTCAATTCATATTTACCGCACCAAAATTCATGCTATGAGGAACAACAAGCTACGTCGGTACATGAGGTTCTTAAAATTTACGCTACGGGGAGGCACAAGATACGACAGTATATAACCACAGACGAGGTATAATAAGAATATCATATTTTAAATACATATATCATTTTCGTTTTTGCTGCTTTTACTTAAATGTAAGACAATTTTCTTCTTTACATCAAAAATTATTTAACATGTACAGTAAAAAGAAGAGAAAAATATATGAAGTTTTAAATAGTATAAGTTTTATATGTACCATATCATTGACTATGCACTTGAATGATTTTTTTTGATGTTATAACAGTTTAAGTATCGACAATTTTTCGTCGAAAACAAATTTAGTGGTCCTTTGATTTCGCACGCCAATGTATATACAGGGTGTCCTGTAATTAGTGGTACAACCGGGTACAAGGTGACTCTATGTGAAAATTTTACATGACGCGTCATATGAACAAAATTTATTTATATTTTCGACTTATTTTTTCACGTAACATCATTTTCCATCTGATTGTACCATCGGTTACCAGACACCCTGATGTAAATTTGTTTATCTAACTTGCGATTATTCGTCACAGTTATTTCATAAAAAATAGTATCTAGTTGTACATTCTTTAAGAACTTTTTGTTTCTAATAAAAATATTATATTTTTTATCATTTCTGTTTCTTAACACACATAAATATGTATACATATATAATAATTAATACATACATACTTATTTATGATAAAATTATAAATATAACTATTATTGTATTTATATCTCATTACATCTAATGATTAGTCTGTATATCTTTAATTCTAGAGGGAAAAAATGTACAACGGAGCTAGTGTTTCCTTTTCTTCTGTTTTTTCCTGCTCCCTCCACTTTTGGTATTACTGTCTGATACTTTCTCTGCTCCTATCTTTCTTTTTACCGTTTCTTTCGTACTTTCTTTCGGTACCATCTGACAAGTATCTGCAGTATTTGTTGGAGGTACACTGAAACCTGGAATCTATTCGCATACAATTTTATGAACATTGAACTATATAGAAACAATTAGTATTTATTTGCTTTCGTAGTAATAATTTACTTACAAACGGCTTAACCAACTTAAATATTAGTTTCTCATGCTGTATATTGGATCTGTTCAAACTTATTTGCACAGTAACCGGATCGAAAGTGCGAAATACGATACTTCCACAGGTTTGTGAATGATCTTCGTCATTATACATAAATGTAGCACCTGAATTTTTGTCTTTGTTCAGGTACAAAGTCCCCTCTAAGCCATACTTTATTATCAATATTTGCAACGCATTCTTTCGTACAAAAAGTATATAACCTTCTTCATCTTGAATTTTTTCTCTAAAGAATAACTAAAAAGAGAGGAGCATAATGAATGATACATGTGCAATTGAACAATCAATTCAGATAATGAAATCAAAGATACATAACCAAATACACACATGAGTATTTAGTGCTACTGATGCTCGATTAGAATATTGAGCCATTCTATGACGATAGTTCATATTCTGACAAAGTGTGTGATTCTTCTTTTTGTCTAACAAATCGGGATATGTTGCATCAGCCCCAATGCAAACTGCTAATAAACGATGTACCATCACATCTGCGTATCTATAAAATTAAATAGATATGTACGTTCAAATTAAATATTATTTATTTGCATAACAAATTTTCCTACCTTCGAATAGGCGATGTAAAATGAGTATAAACAGGACATGCTAAACCATAATGATAGTATTCACTTGGTTGATGCATGCCACTAACAAAATATACAGCTTGCATCATACAGCGTGTGGCAAGTATCCTTAACATAGTATTAAAGTAAGGGTTACTTTCTTTATGACATTTATTTAACGAATCTGCTAATGCTTTACCACTATCTACATTTATAGTAAAACCCTGTTGAAGAAAAATTTTGTTTTACCAGAATTATTATTTTTTGAATAAGCTTTTCATACCTGATTCTTTGCGGCCTTTATAAGAGGCTCGAAATTAGAAGGTGGTGGTTCAGGATGCCTTCTTAATACAGCGCATTCTGGGAATTCTTCTAAAATCTTTTTAGCAACCGAAATATTTGCGAGCAACATAAATTCTTCCACCATAGAATTAGTTTCTCGCAATTTTTTTACCTCCACTTCGATAGGATCATGCGTTTCACAGTCTACCTCAAAACGGACTTCTGGAGATGCTAATAATAACGCTCTGCAATAAAAAGCAAATTATACTATCATGTATATCTTTGTAACATAATTTTACATACCCATTATCCAGACGTCTCTTTTTTAACTTTTTAGCTAAATTATTAAGATTCCTTAATGACTTTACAAGTGAATCTTGTTGAGTAACATCGTCAATTTTTAGCTGAGCTTCATCGTAAGTCATCGCTGCTCGTGAACATATTACGGACTTACAATATCTAGTATTAATTATGTTTGCGTCTCTATCCATTTCCCATATGCAAGAAAACGTTAGTTTCTCTTCTTTTTCTCGTAAAGAGCAGAAATTTGTGCTGAGTAACTCTGTAACAGTTAATATATTATATGGTATGTTAGAATCTTCAACATTTTATTCAATAAAAATAAAATTGAAATAAATCGTACCAGGAATCATGTGAATTCTCGTGTCAACCAAATATACAGTCGTAGATCGTAATGCTGCTTCTTTATCTAACGCAGTACCAGGCCTTACAAAATGTGTTACATCCGCAATATGTACACCTACTTCTAGATTACCATTTGGTAGATCTCTACAGTGAAGCGCATCATCGATATCTGTGCAACCTGGTGGGTCGACTGAACATACATCTAAATATCTTAGATCTTCCCTTTGTGCTATGTCCTATAAATGATACATTCAATTTATATGAGCTTTGAAAGGATTACTTTCTTCTTGCATATTACTACATACGACGTCCGTGACTCTCCATGAGATCTCTGGTAATGAGCTGAGGACAGCATCAGAAAATCGACTATGGGGGATATCGTGTTCCAACAATATCACTTCATTTTCGGTGGTTTTGTTCCCTATTTCACCTAACGCGCGTACAAAATGACCAAGAGGATATCTAGAATTACGCGGCCATGAATCAATTGCTACGATGATTCTCTGTTTACACAGCACAGTATATTGTCTAGTCTCAATTCTTATTTTAGGTATTTTTCGTTCAGCTGGCATGAATAAATGTCGTACATTCTAAATAAACAGAAGATTATGAAATATAGAATATATATATGTATGTATGATCTAATTATGGAAATTTGCTCAGCTTTTACCCCTTCTATGTTACTGGGTTGCAATATTCCACAATATTGTCTCCAATTTCTTCTGATAATTCCAACAACTTTGCCAGTCGGTGTCTTTTGCATCTTGTTTGATGAACCAAATTTATCTAATATTTTATTTGTTTTTAAAATATCATCGTCAGCATCTGCTTCTTCTTCATCTTGCAGAACAATGTCACTAGGAGATGACCACTGATCCTCTGGCAAGAGTTTCACTACAACTGCATCGCCATCAACAGCTCTATTAAGGTTACTACGACCTTGGATAAAAATCTATAATCAAATATATGTAATAAATACATATCTATTAAAAATATAGAAAACAAGTACTCACAGATTTTTCAACTCCATCTACATTCACGAATCCTTCAAGGAAATTTTCTTTTGAAGCTTGAAAGGTTCCCTGCAGAAGTTTCCCATTTTTTATGCCTTCATGTAATTCAAATGGTGTAAGATGACATGGGAAAATTTCTGGGCCCTCAAATACTGCACCATAACTCTTTTTACATAATTTATCAGCCAAAAAGCCTGAATTTTCTAACGATAATATATAATCTTCCACTAAAAAAACAACAATGTAAATTGAAACAAAAATTAGAGTATCTTTGAAGTTATTAAACAAATAATTTTACTTGAAATAACTGGGATCCCTTCTTCTTCTGCTAATTCTCTGTTGCGTGTATCATCTGTTAATAGCACAGTTTTGATTGTATTGTCACCTAAATTTAAATGTGCATTATACCACTTTGTTGCAACTCTAATTGCCCTATCATTTCTGTCATTTGTACTTTCACCAGGATTACGCTCGACATAAGTATCTCTATATAAAAGTAATAAAAAAAGTAAATAATAATAAGACATACCTAATAAAATAAATAAATAAATACGATATTGTTAACATACTTATGATGTTCATTGACAAATACATAAAATTTCCTTTGCGGATTAGTGATAATATTCCTTAATCTTTTATATACGGTAGAACTTTTATGCTTCACTTCTTCCAACACTGTTTGTACAATAATGACATTGCAAATAATATCTTCTTCCAAAATGTCAATCTTAAAAATTATATATTTTTATATTAAAAAGAATAAAGATTATATAATAATACATTACATTGTGAACATTAAACAGGTTTGATTAAAACAATACTCACTTGATCTAAAATAATATTAGTATCAATTAATAGATAATAAGGTTCCATTATCTTAGAACTGCTTACACTGGAATCCTCGTCATCTAAAATTATGTTTCGAGTTCTGTACACGCACTTTCCACAAGCTTTAGATCCACAATGAATATCATCTCTAAGGTAATGCTCCCTAACCGTCTAAAAAGAAAATTAAACTTTAACAAATCATAATATTTTTATAATTGTTTTATCATATTTAATCCTTTGAAAAACCGCATTATAAATGAATATGATTGCATTCATATAATCAATTACAAATCATAAAATGTCAAGTATTTTTGATTTTATTTAATACCTTAAACACATTTCCCCCTTTAGTTTTCCTAAAGAATATTTTGGTCGTCAACATATTGCTTGGTTTTGTTGCATAGGGAAAAGTGTATTTAACTAATTATTTATATATTTTTCTGTCAAAGAAAATAAGATACTGTTCGTTAACAAACTATGCACACACGGCTTGGTTAATATAGATGTTATAAACATCAATCATAAACCGTACCGGAAGTCCAGGTTCTATAACCATAAACTATAACACGACCATGTGCATAAATAGATCTCGACACATAAGAATAATGAAGTCAGGCTGCCTTAAGCACGGTTAGCCTATAGTGAATGACCATGTGCTGTTGGCACAAAAACATAGAAAGAGAGAAAAGTATGAGATACGAAAAAGAAAATTTTGGAAGAGAAGAGCGTCAATAAAAGAAAAAGAGCGAAATGCTAAAAGAAAATGTTTTATTGGGCAATAGAGGTTGTAGTTAGCTTCGTAAAAGCGTCATCTCTTGGTCCCAAGAGAAGAACAAGAAACTAAACTAAACAATTTATGAGAAGATCAAAAGTCCCTACAATTTATATTGGACCAGAGAGGAAATGAGAGTGCTCACGCTTATGGATCTGGTTGTTTCCAAACTAATGCTGCACCATGCGGCCAATTGTTGAGGTCAACTAAAGTTAGCATATACAAGAATCTTTGTATTTAAGATTAAAGTTAGGGATCTGCCCTGTTTGGTTGCTCAAAAACATGTAGAGACAATGCGAATGATTATGACTAACAATAAATAAATGACGAAAGTAAAAAATTAAGTGTAAAAAAATACTTTACACATAGCAATATTATATATATACACATATATATAAGTTGACGATTGTATAAAGAATACTCGAAAAAAATTCGGATAGAAAAGTAGATATGAACTTTTCCGTAGAATCGTGCAGCTAAATAATTTCTCGTCTATGCTAGTGTACAATAAAATTGAGCAGATCCCTAACTTTAGGCTTAAAAGCATAGGTTCTTGTATATGCTAAATTCCAACCAAACAGGGCAGATCCCTATTCTTATAGGTTCTTGTATATGCTAAATTTAGTTAACCTCAGCACTTGGCCGCATGGTGCAGCATCTCTACTCTGAAACTACGAGCGTGAACGCTCTCGTCTTTTTCCTAACTGGATAGCGCGGTAATTTATGGGCCATGGAATCCATGAACATTGTGTTTTAAATATGAACGATCTTAGATACACCGATATGTTAACCATGAATTCTTCTAGAGTATCTGGAGACACGGGCTTTAGTGAATTATTGCGATCAGCGGAACGATTATCTGCTGCTGTAGAAAGCAATGAAGAACTTCCTCAAGTTGAGAGAAATCTTCGTCAAATCTTAGAGGCCTCCAACGAACTCTGGTCTCGTGTCACACAGACCGGTACTCAAGACAATCAAGTACAGGCGTAAGAATATTTGTATATTTATCGCATATAAAATTTTTAAACGATTTCTAATTGTATGTCATGTACTTTTAATAGAAAATGCATTCATGTAGAAATAATTATGCTTGATGTCACAGATAACCTAAAAATTTTATAAATTTCTGGCGCCAAAATTTTCAGGATAATACCTATCATTTTATTTCTAGTAATATGTATATATGTATGACTGACATTTAGAGCAAAGTAATTTTCTAATTAAAATAAAATTTATTTCATCAATATATTTCAGATTTCTTTAATATATATAATATTTTATAATTTTAGACATCTATTGCTTGGCTCACGTGGTGTTGATTTACCTCAGATTTCGCAGAAATTAAGTTCACTTAGTGCAAGACGTACATTTGAACCTTTAGATCCTATTGCAGATACAGATATAGTTAGTTACCTTAGGAATGAGAAGGAAAATGCTATATTGTCAATCATTGAACAAGTCCATAAAGATGTAAGATATTTTATTATATTTCTTGTAAGCAATATTTTAGGATATACGTGTATATGTATAAACTATATGAAATTATTTCAGACTTTTGAACTTACTAGAGTTCAACAAATGGAACATATGCTGGGTGAATGGAAACAAATGCGGTTTGAGATAATAAATGCCATGACAGCTCCGTCTGGGGAGCTTGTAGATTTACGTGGTACTCCACAACGTACTAAATTAGCTGGTTCCATGATTAGTGGCTTATCTGATATAGAAGTAGCTTATGTGAAACAGTTACAAAATTATAATGATCATGTGCTTAGGGGAATAACTAAACCTAACTTGTTTAATGCGTTTTGTGAAGCTGCAAAGTCGTTTAATGATAAAAAAATTGTGGATCTTTGGAAAATGGTTAAACGTATGGTAGACATTCGACCAATTCCTAGAGAAGATCAAATCAAATCAAGAAGTACAGCTATTGTTGAACAAGAAATTGTGTTACATGCAAGAAAGTACTTAGAAGATAGATATAAGGAATTTATGAACTCTGTTATTAATGAAAACCCTGCTCAAGCTAAAAGGGGTGGCATTCCAGGCACTGTGCCATTAGTTAAAAGTTTTGTTAGTGTTAAAGTACAAAATCTGAAAGATTTAGAAGATGTTATGGTTGAAGATAAACCATTATGGCCTTTAGTGTATTATTGTATGAGAGTTGGCGATTACAAAGCTGCATTGCAATGTCTTAATCAATACAACACAAAATTTCCAGAATTTAGAGTTGCCTTGGAAGAAGCTTGTAATGATCTCCAAAGACGTCCTAGTAGTTCTGCAGAATCAAATTTAAAATTGCAGTATAGGAAACATGTTAGATCAGTTACTGATCCATACAAAAGAGTTGCATATTGTGCATTAGTTCCTTGTGAACCTGATGACCTGCACTCTGATGTAATTTGTACAGCTGATGATTATTTGTGGTTGAAACTGTGCCAAGTTAGAGATCAATCGGATGCAGAAAATAAGTTGACCTTGGATTATTTACAAACTACGATATCAGAAATTTATGGAGAGTCATATTATCATGCTCATGAACAACCGTTTGTATATTTTTCAATGTTATTTTTGACTGGTCAATTTGAGGCTGCCATTGAATTTCTGGCAAGAGGAGCGGGAGCAAGGCATTTACCACATGCTGTACATTTAGCAGCTGCTATGCATGAACATAACTTGTTAGGAGTAAGCCAAAGTGTTCTAGCACCTTTAATAAGTGTTGATCCTGCTGATAAGACTCCTGCTAAAAGATTAAATTTTGCCAGATTAATATTATTGTACGTCAAACGATTTGATTCGACAGATCCAAAGGAATGTTTACATTATTTATTCTTATTAAGGTTTGTATAGAAAATCAAATAATCATCGAAATTTTCGAATTTAATTTTAATTACCTAATTACTTTTTAGATCTATGAAAGATCCACATGATCGTAATATGTTTGCTGCATCAGCTGCAGAGATGGTAGTTGATACTTCTCCAGCAGTCAGAACTCAGTTAATCGGAAAGATAGTAGAAGATCGTTGGATACCAGGGATTTTAGATCAATTTCAAATTAATACAGAAGATGTTATAAACATAAGCGCTGATACATTATATAGAAAAGGTCTTTTAGAAGATGCAGTAACAGTGTATGATCTTGCTCGCAATCACGAGAAAGTTCTTAGTCTAATGTGTACGCTTTTGGCGCAAGTTGTTAATCAAAAAACTTCACCGGGATCACTCAGATCTCGATTGCAGGTGACTGCTACAGAGATAAGCAGAAGGTAATATTGAAATCCACGACGTCATCGTTATTAGAAAATTGTTAAATACATATATAAATATATATTTTTAGGTACCAAAACATTGAAATACAAGCACCATCCGAATTAGTATCTGCATTTTATACTTTAAAGCACTTAATGGTGTTCTTTGATCAATTTCATAATGAACAATATCAAAGTGCGCTTAGGGTAAGATATATAGGATTGTACATAGCTATATTGAAGTTTATGTCATTAATATATAATTTTTTGTTTATAGACTATTGCAGAGGCGAAATTGTTACCATTGCATATCAAAGAAGTCGATGAAAGAGTAAACGCAATACGACGTGTACCACCCGAAGTAGCTGGTACATTAGCCGACGTCCTTTTAGCTACAATGACAATACTTTACCGTCAATATCAGAAATTACGATCGATGGAACCAGGTGATGAAGAAGCAAGGAAACAGCAACTTCTTGATCTTCGGGAACAAGCGCGAGCTTTAACTAGTTTCGCAGGAACACTTCCATATCGTATGCCAAATGAAACGAATAGCAAACTTGTACAAATGGAGATCCTTATGTGCTGAATCAAATTTGTTATATTTGTTGTTTTATTTTCGATACAGTACTTTAAGTAAATACAACAGATATATTTGTGCGAATACTCGATTTACGAAGCACAAAAACAATCAATGTGTTGAATACACAATTCCTCTATTTCTTATAGAATTTATGAATACAATGTATATATCTTTTTGTACTTCGTTAAACAATAATTAGAAATACGATAAATGTACTGACTTTTAAAAATAACAATTGAACATAAGAAATACAATTAGTGAACAGGTAATTTATTTCTTTAGTATATTTAAAATATTTATTTTTTTGAGAAAATTTTTTATCCAAAAGAATCATTGTCATTCGTATTACTTTTGAGAGATGTAACAGATATTCCACAACTAAGATCTTGAACCTTTCCTTCTTTTACCTGAAAAAAGCTTGGATGTAACCACCGCGACATTTACTTTTACTTTATTATAACCATGTTACTTACAGCTCTAAAGTCAAGAAACATTTCTTTGAAGGACACGAAGTCTGTGAAGGTTGATAACACTTCAAACACTTCACCTTCCAATTCATTTTGCTTATTACTAAATCATTCAATAACCATTAAAAGAAACTTTTTAGTCATATTTATAATTTTTATATACACTTTATATAATTATAAAGTTATAGCGCTTACTTTAAATGTTCTAAAAATGTGTCAATATTAAAATGTGGTATTAGCTTCTGTAAGTAATTAACGATATAATTTTCCACTGCCTTATTCTACAAAAATCATGTATTAATATGCAAGTATAAAAAAATTGTTATTTCTTATTGTTGGAGCACTTACATATTCATTAAATATATCTGTATAAATTAATTTATTTTCCTCTACAGGTTCAAAAACATCCCAATAATTATCCAAAAATTTTTTTTGAATAGAGTGAAATTCGTCTTCTAAAAATAAAAATGAAATTTATATTATAAAATCGAATGTTTAATATCTTGTTTTAATGCGTACCTAACAAAATATCTTCTATGTGTCCAATAATTTCGTCGAAAAGTTTATCCTCTACGTTTTTAGAACTTTGTTCCATATTTTCTTCGACACTTACTAAGCTGCAATTGTCTATTAAATAATATTTTTAAAAGATTACTAGAATAATTACGTTATTTATACGTACATAGATATTAATTGTCAATACCCTTAGAGTCATTAATATTTGAAAGATAAATATATGCTTAATTATTTATTCAAATGATATGAACAAACCCATTGTTTTTCCAGTTTCTCCAATTGTTTACATAAACAAGGCACTGTTTATTTCTATGATAAAATAAACTTATTATTTGTCAGATATCATCGGTATCGATAGATCGATAACTGTTGAAAGCGAGAATCGAGAAGATTAGTCGACCAATCACGTTTATAGCAATTCGAATCTTTTATAACAGTTAATTTGTCATAACGTTAATTGAAAATGTGTCACTGATACGTAAAATAAACATTTATCTTTCACTTATTTGTATATTCAATTAAATCTGATATATTAATAATATTTGAAAATATAGCTTAGATCTCGATTTGTTTTAATAAGAGAACGTGTGACTAATTTTCGTCTTTCAATCAAATTTTTACGCATTTAGTTTTTAGTTTTACAAATTTATTAGACCTAAAGCTGTAATAATTAGACTATAGTTATTACAGAAGTTTCGTTCTTAATTTATCACTATTAATAATAATTCTCTTGATCTTGACACCTAGAAGGCTGAAATTTACATTTTTAGTAATATAACTTGCAATAAAATTTTATAGGAAGAAAATTTGTAACTCTGATAGGTAAATATTCATAGATTTTTAATATTATCGATCGATTTTTATAAAATTGTTCATTTTGTAGGCAACGCATATCAATGGAGATATATACCTTTGACAAAAGTCTTCAAGAAAGGCTAGTTGAATTAACAGAAATTTTATCTAGTAGAGGAGAAATTGTACCTGCATCACAAATTCAGGCAGAATGGTCCTACCATATAGAACTTGTACTAGAACCTGTCGGTTGGCAAGCATTATGGAGAATACCACGTTTAGTGTGCGAAGATTTTCATATTCATTATCCTACTATTGTGGTAGTAGAAGTTGAGCAAGTTGATTTCTGTGATCTATCTGCATTGGTGAAAATAACTGCTGTTCAAGATGAAATTCAGTTACCTGAAAAATACGATGTAGCACTTATTGAGCTTTATCCAACTCATAATCAGGAAAACACCGCTTTGGATATGGTGGGTACTGCGTCCTGCCTCGATCAGCTGAGATTTTTTTATAAATATTTATGGATGCCATGGGACATAGATGACGATGATAACGTCGATTGGGTGTCTGTACATTTGGAAACAAGAATTAGATTGTTCTTCGACATGAAAAGGCTTGTTGTTAGTAAAGAAACTAGCGATATCATTAGAGGTTTAGTAAGGGAAGGAAGGGAGATCGAAGAGAAGATATCAAGACTAGAGGATACTATTTCTGAGGGAGAAGAATCAGAGAACGATATAGTGGATGGGGGAACAGCATGTCAGTTGATGAAACTTCATTTTCGATTGCAACAAATTAAAAGGGAGATGGAAGTTCTTGAAAACCCAGCTATGAGAGAAATTCTTACGAATCAGACCTCGTCTTTGGATGATAAAATAGAGAAAAGAAAAAGTACAGAAACGTGTAAGGAAGGCTATTTTGTGTGGCTCGGTGGAACTCTTGAGGAAATGAAGGCAAAAATAAACAAAGTTCAAGCTTCTTTATCCCCAGAATTATTTTTTAAGTAAGTTCGACAGTACTGAAAAAGCTCTATTGATTTTTGATTCTTATACATTTTTCTAGAATATCTGGGTCTTTGTTAGAAACTCTACACACGTGCGACACAGGAGATGTCATTATAGTTGGAAAAGGAACTCATCGAATAAAAGGAGCTGGTAGATTGGAAGATGGAGGTACCATTAGAGGAATTGATAGCTTAGAACATACCATTCTTAATATGAAAGACACAGAAACTGCACCGTCGGTACTTGATTTCTCTGGCAGTGAAGTAAGTTATATATCGAATCGTGTCTCCGATTAATTGTAGCTATGCCGAATATGTGTTTATAGGTTTTACTAGAAAATATTACTGTAGATGTGGGTGATCTTAGAGCAGCTGTAATAGTGAGAGTTGGAACCACAAAAATAATTAATTGTAAAATATGTGCCTTAAATCAGAGTATGGTGAAATTAGGAGTCGTGGTTTTACCGGATGCAAAACTAATAATAGAAAACACACTCTTTGACAGTCTTGGGACAGGTTTAGTCATCTATAGTAACGGAGAAGTGTTTATGAATAATTGCAACTTTACAAATTGCGCAGAGGGTATACAGGTATGTTATTTTCGTCTTGATTACCATAATTATGTAGTTACAAAACGATATTTAATTATAATATCTTGTTATTTTTAGATTCATGACAATGCAAAATTAACAGCAAAAAATTGTTCTCTCACACACTTTAAGGAATACGCTATTCGATTAGAAACGCAAAAATATTTAAACGATACAAAACGTAAATGTGGTAGCCTTGAATTATTAGAAAAGGTACCTGAAATTTCTCTATACGGTTGTAAGTCCGAGGGTAATGGCAAAGGAGATGTTATATTGAAGCAGACCACATCATTTGTTTTAAGAAAACAAGATGAATCTATGGAGACTTAGAGTAACTTTTCCTATTATAACCGAATTTTCTATTTTTGTTATAAGAAGGCATGTAATTCTTGAATCTCTGAGAAATATAATTATACACTTTTTTACATGAATCTCTACTTGAGAAGTTATAATAGATATAATCTATATAAAAAAGGCAAACTATTTCTATTCACTTCATATTTCACTTGTAATTAAAAACAGTTATGAATTGTATACAAAACTTATTATTTAATCATCTTTCCAATTGATAGGAACCAATTAAAATACATGCGCAAATTTTTAAATTGGAAGTTACGCTGCTAGTTATATTCATCGTCGTTAGATGGCGCTAGCAACATCATTTCAAATTGTTCGTTTACGGTGCGTGTTCCTATATGTATTTAAAAATCTTGTGTTCCATTGCAAATACGAATATTTTAATATATTTGTCTTATTTTATCAACGTAATATTTTACAGATTAAAGAGACCTGTTGTAAGTTTTCCACTATTTAACATAATTTAATTATTTTCGTGCAAGTAATTCGAACTCGCTCTTTAACCTAAACGCGTCCCTCCGATATGTTTTCAATACTTCCGTATCCACAACATTACATTATTTTACGACAATTTATTCCATTCCGTTGGATATTTTTATCTGTGACATCGATTAAAACAATGCTCGAAAAACAAGTGACTCCATCTGAAAGTACTTTGTGACACGAGTCAGAAAAATCTAACCTATAATACATGCTGGTATCGAAACAATGTCAATATACGTATAGATATATACATAAATGCATCTGTACACAGCTACGTCATGTTCTATCTATATATATATACACATATATATATATGTAGAAGAAGATAACACGTACGTGTACAGTACATTAGTGTGACGTAAACGATAATTCGATCCATACTGTATTCACCGCCGTATTCGTTTAAAGATCCGCTCGTATCTATAAATGAAGTTATAAGTACCTGGCCATGTGGTCGGTATCACGTGTACACGGATGAATGAAGTAGCATGATTTAGAGACTCATACTTTCGATGATGAATGGAAATCCTTCCGTTAGCGATACCGCTTATCAGTTTTCCAGTTGCTGCGCGGTTACTGGCCTGTTAGGCTAGTATATAATATTTTTATGTATCCCTATGGATGAAATTATTTTTTGGAAAATACTAGCCTAAATCCGTTTTCTTTTCTTTTTTTTTTTTTCTTTTAAAGAAAGAAACGAAGTCAAGTCATTAACGAAGATATTTATTTTATCGTTGCAGAATGTTCTAGTACAAAACGCTTATTTACAAACTACAGCATTTGCAGTAAAACTGTGGTTCAACGAACGAAGAATATGTTAGAGACGACTTGTGTGAAGCAGTTGACGGATCGACAGACGCAGTTCGGCAATGCGCGCAAATTGGATTTATCGGAATGCATCTTTGTGTTCAAGGGTTCGCAATCGGATTACGAGGAACCGTTGTCGGACGAGGAGGTGAGTCGAGTTCGTTGTTACGTCAGTTACATATCTGCAGTGTGATCCATTTAAACGAATATATCGGTATATTTAAAAAAAACAGGTTCGACACATTTAGTATCAAAAAATTCGGCTACTTCATTTGTGCAATTATATCTCGTTAAAAGTGCCTTTTCTTCTAAATAACGTTTCGATACGCTATTCACTGTCGTGAATTCTTTTTTCTTTTTCCGAAGTGATTTTGCAGAGATGCAACAGTTACGTTAGTAGTATTATGTAAATGATTAAAACGATACAAAGCATGCGTCGATAGCAACGAAATTGTTAATTAAGAAAAAAACGTATTTTCAATATATGACAAAGTTAATAATAATTCGCTAAAATTTCATTGAAAATTGCATAAAAATATAATAATAATATGTAAATACGATCACATTACTGTACTGTACAATGGTGAGTTTTTAAATTAGGGAATGCCACTCTTCAAATTCAACTAATCGAATTATGAAAAGTTTTATTTCTTTCTTTTCTTTATGGTATAAAAATATAATAGTATATAAAAAAAAATTTGAATACATTTCTTATTTATATTCTCGCAAGTGTAAACTGCTTCGGTTTTACGAATTAATAGGTTAACATATCATAAAGTGACTCGTGTATGGCTATCAATGTAGGTTTCACAAATTACCAATGTAGTTAGTTGTGAGAGTGATACTTCTCAGATCGTATATTTATTTCGTACGACGTTAGGAAGGTCGTAAAAGCATAGTTCGTAAAAGATTTACACGGGAAGTTCTTAATACACGAGCTCCAATGAGCTCGTGCACGGTATAGAAAAATATGGCATCACGAAATTTATTTTGCGTTACTGACGCAACTGACTTTTCGGAGTCTGACTTATTTCTTTATTATCGTTATTATTATTATTATTATTTTTTTTTAGGAAAATATTGTTGCATCATTCAGACAAATAATTTTAGAGATTACGCGTGTTCATTGCTTCGAGTTTAAATGAAATACATGCGTTGCTTGCTGCAGTCTCCGAATTTTTAGTCCGAATTTTATTCTTCCTTTTTCAACAAGCAAAAGGATTATTAACATTTGAAGAACAAAATTGGTATGAAATCGAAAAAGTAATCGTATTAATAACGAGAATTTTGTTATAAAGCAGTTGTTTACAATAATTGCATCCCTTTCATGAGACATTCCCACGATGCAAGTCTACGACCCGTTACTTTCACTGTATAGCGAAATCCACATTCCCGTCTTGTACATAGGAACCGTTCACGCGGATGCTATGATTAAAAATTACAACACTGGAGGCGAGCGAAAGGGAGAGACCTCGCGATGGCATACACGAACCTCGTAGATCTTTTCGTTGCGTAGTAGGTTATTAGCGAATCAAGCATTCCTTTTAGGTCACTGTAGAATTCCTTTTATCTTCGTCCCTATTAAGCAATTTTCTACGTAATACCATGCGTTGCGTTCATAGATAAACAAACTCGAACGGTTTAGCTCTGATCACGTGGTTTAACAGCTACTCGAACTTCTCGTTTTGTTTGGTATTGAATTGTTTCAATTTCGCTCCACTTTACGCTCATCTGCTTCGATTCGCTTCAACCTTATAATCAATTTGTTTCAATCCGCTTTAAATATAATTCTTCCAGCAGAACTGTTTCTAGCCCACGAGGAAAATTATATTTTATTACATATCGATAATTATTACTATCGTGAACAAGTTCTGTATTTAATTATAAATTATGTATTCTGCAGATGTGTCCTAGTAGGTTTCAATTTGCTCCAAGTTTCTCCGATAGGTTTCATTTTGTTCGAATCTGCTTCGATCATCCGTTCTAATCTGTTCTGTTCGTTCGAAGCCGCTCTTATCTGCTTCTATTCGCTCTATCCTGTTGTTCTAACTCGTTGCTACTCGTTTTGATTTGACCCAAGTAGCTGGTTAACGCACTCATTGATCCTCGTTTCAACTCGCTTCGATCTGCTTCTCTATTCGCCCTAACTCACTGCGATTCGCTTCGATTCTTTTCAATTCGTTGCAACTCGACCCAACCGCTTCGAACCCGTTCCAACTCAGTTTTCGTAAATCTAACGCGTTCGATCTATCTTACTTCCATCTATTGCGATCTTCAACGTATTTCAAGTTCGCTATGATGACAAAAAATTTGCGAATTAAAACACCCGATTCAATGGAGGAAGGATTAAGTGTAATAAAAAGCGGTATGGTGACGTTAACGAGCCTGGTTGATTTAGGATTCTTTCTGTGTGTAGAACGATCTCGTTCTTTTTTCTCGTTCTTTTTACTCCCGTACGTTCTGTCCGCGTTTCACCAAGGATCGTTAAAAACATGGCGGAGAGAAGAGGGACGAGCGTCATAACACATCCGCCGATGCTTTTGACCGGTACCACCGAGTACGAGTTATTTGCAGCCTTCGTGTCTTTCGGAATGACTGATCGTCCTCTTGTCGCGCGTTCCTTCTCGCTTTCTCCGCCATTCTTCTCGTTCTCCCTATCCTCCTTATTTTTCTGCCAGCTTTACGTTCCTCTGTTATTTCGCTCATCGGTCTGTCCGGCGTTTCGAACATTATTTCTAATTTCGATTCTTCCTGCTCGTTCTCGTGCTCGTTGACACGAGTTTATCTCCTTTGTTTCCTCTCTTCTTTCATGCCGCTGCTTTTTATCGCCTTCCTCGTTGTACAGTTTTATAAACAGTCAACCGTCCTTTGTTTACGCTTCTCCTTACTTCTGCCTGTTTCCTTGTCTCTTTTTCAGGTTCATCCACTGCTTGCTTTCTACCGAAAATTTGTCACTTCTGATCTATCCTTTTTTTTCTCCGTTTTCCCTACCAAGTTAATTTCTTCGCGGCGTTTCTTGATTTATTTACCGCCTCTGACCACTTCCTCGTCGTTTTTAATTCACTCGTTGCTTTTCCTTTCATCCCGTTTCAGCCCGTTCTTCCATTCATTCTGTTTCATTCAGCGTCTGGTGCCTTTTTAATAATAATCTGACCCGACCTTTGCTCCTTTTCAATCGCGTCCCATCCCAAATGCCATTGCATTGGCATCATTACTTTTTTCTCTCCCTTTTTTCCCTTTTTCTTTGTTGATGTTCCA
Source organism: Bombus vosnesenskii (assembly GCF_011952255.1). Taxonomy (NCBI): domain Eukaryota; kingdom Metazoa; phylum Arthropoda; class Insecta; order Hymenoptera; family Apidae; genus Bombus; species Bombus vosnesenskii. The sequence continues at coordinate 814,669 of NW_022883012.1, forward strand.
AGTGTCATCGGGTAAATTAATAACGGCGTCCTTTCTTAAATTAAATGGTTTTCATAATAGCGACCGTCCACTCTGCACGACAGCCTGTTTTTTATTACGCTTTCGTCTAGGACACGGTTTATTGTTTGCTTTATCATGAAAATTGCGTGTTTCCGCGAGTCCTCGGCCCCCGAGAGCACGCTATTCAGGAATATAATAAACTTCTCTGTCGACCTTTTTTCGTTTTTAAATCCTCCGACTGTCGTTCCTCCGACTTTTAGCCATTTTTCTCCAACACACCCTTTTTTTAAATCTTTCCATCGTGCTTCCCTCGCTTTTCTTTTCTCCCTTCTCTGGAAAAGATACACGTCTTCGCAGAGTCAGTTTCTTTCCTTGTCGCGGGTCGGCCGGCATTGGCGAACAGGTTATTCTCGACACAGTCACATACGTACACATTGTGTCTCTTCCGCTACGTTTTATCTCGCGCGTTACTGGCCAAGCACTAGTTTTATCGTTACGCTCTCATTTATCATATTTACTTGTCACTGGGTCTCGTAAATAGAAGTCATTCTCTTTCGAGAATGTGCCCATTAAATCAGACTGCACGCTGCGTGCCGTGCTTTGTAGATATTTGACCTTTGCGAAAACTTCGTTTGTTATTATTCTAGATGTTGATTGCCGTACAATTTATTTGTTAATAGTATTACGATATTTGAGTGGCCGATGTTTCGATGATTTAGTGCTACGATACTTTGATATTTTAATACTCCAATAGTCATAAAGTTATAAGTCAGTGTAAAGCAGTGGGTCAGTTACCAAAACACGTTTGCAACGTTTTACGGCTACTCTACGATTTTGTTGTGGACGCTGCTTGTAAGAAATTTACAAACAGTTCGCGGGACCTATAGAAATATTTTTGTTTTTGTTCGCGAATACCAGCGAAGTTACATACTCGTTACAGTACTTCACCATCTTACTCTTCGGTACTTACTACATCGGTACTTTTGTATTTTAATACTGTGATACTCTAATAAGTCAAGTTTGACCGCACCTTGGTATTGAAACGTTCAAATATCCAAATATTTACGATAGTTGGATACCACGATACATTAGTATTCCGATACTCGAACATTTCATCATTTAAGCGACTTCTATCGACAAACACTTCGATATGATGAAAGGTTTTCTTAAATTAATTATGGACGATGTACGTTCTGTGTAGCTTTCGCTCGTCTATTATTAGTAGCGATTTGATTTCGTTTAATTAACCAGAAAGATGATCTCGTCGTAATTTGAACCATATGGTCGAAATACGTGTTCCTTTCGACTCGTTTTAGACGCTGGTATCGGTCTATAGTAGAGAGAACATTGCTGGTTTGCTCCACAAATACACGAGTCAGATGATCGAACAGAAATCGAACTGTCAATATTTTCGGCCGGGATTATTCTCGGCCACGTTCCCGTTCGCGATTTAGCGTACTCGGTCATGAGATAGCTAGAGGTATTTTCTAAACTGTACCGATTAAAATCGAATCGTCGACACCAGTGGCCGGTGCCAACATTAGTAATGAATAAATATTCTGGCTAGTCGCGCCACTCCTCTTATTTTACGAGCTAAAACATATCGTTTATTCCTCGGAATAACGTCCCATTAAACTTTTGCATCGCGTTTGTTGCACGGCACTTACGCGAAACTCTTCGCCCCGTTCCTACCGCTCCTATTCGACTAAATATATCCTTTGGATCGCGTCTGGGGTGATGGTCGCGGCAGCGACGCCTGTCACTCGGTATTCTGATAAATTTTAAAAGTTCAACGCTAGAAACACTAGTCGGGTCACCTGGGCACGTTAACGGATCGTCGAAAACTAATTAGTTTCATTAGCAGATTTTGTTATCCTCGAGCTTTTCAGGTCTGAACGCGGATTTCTCCGTGATTCGTTTCTTTAGCGATTCTTCTTAAGGTACAATGTAAGGGAAGTGTACTCAGGAGGAATACGAATTAAGAGGCAATCTGGACTTTTTAGCTTTAAACGTCAATATATTTTGTTCGGTTACAGGTTGTCGAGCCATTCGACTTACTCGGCTTAAATGCATAATTTTTTGCGTTACCACAAGTGCCGTAATATATACTATCAGTGCTCTCTTGCGTAGTAATTTATGAATTTACGGTATTAGTTAATCGACAAATTATAGATCGTATTATGTATATAGGTTCTCGTTTATTATTTTATAACTTTTTCTCAAATATAATTCAGCTTTCAAAATAGCGATGATATCGATTTCGATTTTAAAAGGGTTCTAGAATTGCTTCTCGTACTAATTTTACAGTAATTAAAACTTCATGTTTCGCTAAAAGCTAAAAGCTTTCTTGTGTACTTTCTGTATCTATCTTTTTCGTATAACTAATTAACGATAACGAGTTGCAATTTAAACTTTAAACCTTACATTTGAAAGATGCGTATATTTCATCGATCAAACTGTCTTTTTACATAAAAAGAAAAAGATCGAAGAAAATCGGGCGAGCTTTTGAAATTGTTCTCCCATAGCTTCACGTATATTGGCAATTTCAAATCGTTTTATAAAAAATGATCGAAAAGAGTAAAATTCACGTTTAAGACGTGTTTCTTTTCTTCTTTGCTCATAAAACGGACGCATGTCCCCCTTTGTCGGCGATAACGTTTATCGCTTGCCTAAACGCGCGAAGCGGCGTGAGCCGCAACGAGCCATCCTCGCCAACCTGACGACACCCGCATCAGGGTAATTCACGATATTCACGATATTCACGGTCGATCAATTTTCGGTGTAGCGAGGCGAGGCAGAGTTTAATTTAAAAAACAAGCCTTCCTCTAATAATATCATCGAAGACAATAAGCAGTTGCCCGGTATAATAGAAGCCCGCGCTGATTTAATCGTCGATTTAACCATGCACCAGGTATTTAATCCACCGCGTTACAGCCTATCCGTGTTTTACAAGCTACCTTTCAAACGTTGTGAAGGCAGGATGTTCTATGAGCGTCGAACGCGTGCATCCGCGTGTATTTACACCGCTGTTCATAAATATCCGGACATTTTGGTCGATTTGCAGTAACGATATTTGAATTTTGGGAAAGAAGAGTCCGAAGATAACGAGAGAGATCGCCAAGTAGCAAATAGTCGCGTGAGATTTGACGAAACGCCAGCTTTGTTACTGCATATTTACCTTCCAAATGAAAGTGCAAAATTTCAGGAAAGTATAGAAGTAAAACTATCGTTTCACGTATGTTTGGTGTACGAAAAGAATACGTACGTAGGTTGAGGGTATGCGGGTAGCCCCGCTACCCATAGATAGAAGCGCAGAATAAGTCTAGGTTCGCAAACAAGAGGGAAAATTTCAGTTGCCAACGTAAGGCGATAATGTCAACGTTACGCGATAAATCGTAACAAATTTCGTACCTTTAAGATAGTACACCGACAGTCGACGATTCCGGTGGCGACTGTCTCGCTGTTCTAGCTTAAGGGTCAGCTAAATATATTTCCGTCGTTAAAAATACACTTATTAGCTTTGCAACGAGACGTTTGGTTCTCGCAGCAGTCGAGCTTCGTGAATATTTCTTGTACAGTGGGAACGAAGATTTATGCCGCTTCAATTCTCAACGCGTTCGACATTACTATTACCTTCGGCCTCTATAAATCATCTTTGGTTGCTTACGTTGGGCAATGTCCAGTGTGTGTTGGTTGCCTCTGACAATCTTTTCGAACGATCCCCGGACATATTGCCAAAAGATAAATCAATAGGCGAAGATGATGCGACAGACAAGGAGGAGGAAGAAGAAGAGAGAAACACAAGGCCTAAACAGCTCCAGCTGCGGCTTATTTCGAGCTTCTGTGCTCTGCATCCGTGAACGCATAGACAGCGGCGCATTCTTGTCCCCTGTGTGTATTGCCTCGGATACAGTACGAGAAATAGAAATATACCCGCGGTACATACGTGTTAAGGCTCGAGGAAATAGATTATTTATTGGCCCATAAAGTTTGGCGATGCGTTTCGCCTTGTTATAGGTACTGGGTAGCAGTAAATAACGCGGTTTTATCGCTCTGTATACGCGGAACATTGTCGAATAATAATGCACGTTTGTCTCGGATGTGATATATTTTTCGTCGTTAATTAATCGGCGATTCTTTGAGCGATATTATTTAGGAGGATATATACATCTCATTCGTTGTTGGAACGCGAGGCTTGGAAAAATGTCTGCTTTGTGTTTAGTGGCACGGTACAGACGGCAGATGCTTTTGCAAACGTACGCAAATTTTCAGAATTATTAGACACGGACTCTGTATTCGAATGTGTATCGCGATTGAAAATAGGCTGGGATACAATGTTATGGAAGATATATGGAAGCTTAAATCTCGATGAAACATTCTATACATTGATACGGTATATTTGACATTGATTTGATTAAATCGTAAAGATTCGATCCGAAGTTTTCCGTGAATTCTATACACGTGGAAACGAAAGCCTTGGAACATTATCGGAAAGCCATACGTACCTTTGGGCAAAATCGAATCGATTTTCTAGGCTCGTCCCGGAACAGGGACGAGGCGCAGTTTCAGGCTGAAAAAGTGTAATTGGAAATTGGCTCGGGTCGATCGAGCGCAGGGTAATGTCGCCGAGCCGGGTACTTCGTTAACTGATCCACGTCACGGTGACTGGGAACAAGCTTGCCAGTGATAAAACCGAAAATTGTGCAGGCGTCCTTATCGATATTCTGCCGACCACAATGCGCCAAGTACCGTGGCGTTTTAATCTACCGAAACTGTTACCACCATTCCAATTTTCATCCCTTTCATGCCTGCGTACGACTCTTACAGTCGCTCGTAAACGTTCCATAGAATCCATTAAATCGTCTATTAACTCTTTCGCATATGCGTATCTTGCGACGCGCAATATCGTTGATTTTATGCTTTGAACGCGATCGTAAGATCTCGTCCGTCGTGAGACAACGTTAGAATATTTTTGAGAAGTAGAATCTTAGCTGTATTTTGCTCAGCTGTATATAAGAAAAATCTGAAACATTCGACATACGTATCACTTAGAAACTATAAGAGTAAATTCTTATATGAAACAATGTTCAGTTCTACGTAATAGGAAAGGACATACGAAATATTTATACTTTATTTATATTTATATTTATACTAATATTTATACTCTCTTTTATGGAAAGATCTAAGAATATATTTTTCGATCGAACCTTCCTGTGGCATATCCTGCGGGTTCATCGTCAGATAAATAATCATAGGAATTTTGTGGAATAATAGCGGAGCAAGTATATCGAAGCTCGTACGCGTTACGGTCGGTCGTCGTGTGTTTGGATAAATAAACGAGTCGGTTTGACGGGCTTTGTACCATCGATAGTTGCCTTAACGCGGTCATTCACGTTCAAACGACAAAGGATCGTGCCACGAGCCGGATTACGAGGCTTAAATTAGTCGAACGTGAATTACGTTCGCAAAAAAGTTCCGCGAAATCCCCGCTACGACATGTACATGCTGTCTATTTCCGTCTGACAATCTTTGTAAGATTCGGGCCACTGTAAAAAGTAAGCAGAAACCTATATGAACGTACTTCTGCCGAGTACATGCCCGCTGGTTTCGACGATAAGGGCGCGAAACGCGTCCGTTTTTATCCGTTTGCGTATCGGGTATACAATTAAGGCTTGATTTATCGTGAGTTTTCTGGCCATGAATAATTCACAAGTTAAATTATTCATAAGTCGCGCGTAGCGTGTTGTAGAAGTAACTAATTCAAAAATAGAATCTCGGTGAGCCAGAGGGGAGCTAGGGTTGGGTGGTGAAGGGTGTAAAAGCGACTCGTAATTGAAGTTAATTACCAGCTGAAGTACATTCGCGGCTGAATCGAGTGTCGGTGATAAACGCGTGGAAGTAAAAGCGAGTGAACGCGACCGAACGAATCGAGATCATCCCTTGGTCGCGAGTTTTAACCTTCGAATCGAGCTCCGATTTGGGACAGCCGGAGTTTTCGCGGAAGTTACGAGAATCACCGAGTTTTTTTGGACGCCGATCGTTAGAGAAATTAGCGCCTGTCACTGAAGGGGAAGTTAGCCATCCGCAACGACGACGAAACGTTTTTCGGCGAAAATAAAATGAAATTTGTTATTCTTGCGGCGAAAAGTAGATAGTAATGGAAATTGGCGTGATATAATGTCTATTATAGGATATTTGAATGTAAATTATCGTACAATGAGACCGAAACGAGCCATATTTGAAAGGAAAGTTGGGAACTGATGGAAACGCAAACAATACGAGATTGCCTTCGTTGATTCACCGGCGGGAGTAACCAAATTTCTTCGTAATGAAAGGTAACTATTAAAGAAAATGGGATATATTTGTTGTATCAAAAATGAATCCGCAAAGATGAGCGGATAAGTAAGAAAATAGCCAAATTCAGGACGTATCCTTCTCGTTAATGTATCATTCTCGTCTTCGTGGACGTACGATTAGCGGGGTATGGGGAAAAGAGGAATAAAAGCCGCTGGGTGAGCAATAAATGGCATCTGTTCCGGTATATAGACGAATATAGAAGCTTCGTACGGTAGGTGACGACGATGAATCGCTAAAGAAAGTGCCTTATCATTTCCTGAACATGACACGAGAGATGATTCGCAGCGCAACCGTTCACGGCCACGTGCCTATTCATTTTATTGTTACGTACGCAAATCGGCTGTACAAGTCCACCGTAGTCTCTTCAGTCGTTTTATTGAAACTTTCTGATACGAAAAGAGTAGATCGGGCGAATATCGTGAGAAATTTCAAGCTGTTGAAGCTAACTGTTAAAGGGCACAAAGCACAAAAGTACGCGTTTTGTTTGGAGTTTTACGGTGGTATTATTGTCGAACGATCGTTGATCGCCATCGATAGGTTTGCGAAGATTCTTTGCCATTCGCCTATTGCTCGGAATTCTATTTTAATTCTTAAATGTTTGGTCTTTACAGATATAATATTAACGTTCGAACGTTATACGAACGAATATTATAACGTTTTGAAATTGCTAATTTACGTGTGGTAAAAGGAGAGACATTAATGTAAGATCACGCATGTATATCGTAAATGTCTTTATCTTGGATGCCAAACGTCTCGGGTAATTTTGGAACAGGAATTGTCTCGATAGTTACTGCGTAAGCCTCGACGAACCTAGACGTATATAATTTACGAGCAAGGATAGATTCAGAGTGTATAATTTTGATATACTTTTAGTACAATATAAACGTCTTGTGGACACGACAATTTCTATTAACAGATAAACGACGGTTGATATATTACTGCGCCTTTTCGTGGCTAAGGTAAAGCCAGGCTTGCCAATTATCACTACTTTCTTATATAGGTAATATAAATGGTATGGTATGGGTCGGGTCGCTAATGAACGAGTAATAAATAAATAATTAGTAAATTTGGTTGGTCCAGAACCGGCCTTGCACTGTAAAGGTATCAAAGGTGAGAAGAAAAAACGCGTGGAAAGAAATTTATTATGTATATCGACGATTTAACCTGAATTGTGCTAGTTGACGATTAATTTCAATTAACAATAATAACAAGCGATAGAATGTACTGTATTTGCAAACTGATTTCAAACAGATTTCATTCACCTTCTTAATCATATCCGTAAGAATATAAATTTGTATAAATGTCCGTGTCCGAATCGTAAAATTCCAAAAATCTCACATATTTACATCTTTACAATAAGAAATTCTAGGAGATTGCTCCGATCAAAGTTAGTGTCTCTGGAAGCGGTCGTTTCTGGTTTCGATCCACTTTTCCCTGTGAGGCAGAGGCCATACGTGAAAAATCAGTACGCCGATGCGTAACAGGATTAAAAATAACGATAACGAGTGGCCCGGCTGTGAATCGTTTCGCGCGGACGTAAACCAGCGTTCCGTCGATTACGTCGATTCACGTGCGTAACGCGGCGGAACTAACGCGATGGAACGCGTTCGCGGGCACAAAATAGATCGCAGGGTGTACCTTTGTCGGCTACCGTGACTCGATGTGTCGGTTTATAATTATCGTCTTAGATACGGCGACGTCTCACGATTCTCCACACTGTGTGTAACCGTCGACGATTCGTCTATGCACATACATCGGAATGTGACAAGAGAAAAATCAGTCTCGCATTTTGTTTCTGCTTACCTGATCGGGTGTCCGTCACGTGTCGTTTGATAACGGATGCGTTTAACGCAAATTTAAATTCGTACATTTGTATTTAAACGTTTGAACTTGAACACTTGGATTTGAACATTTGAATCGAAATTTTCGATATCGGTATTTGAACTTGAAATTTGATCGAGATGCTTGGATTTGAATGTTTGACTTTGAACACGTCTGAATGCGAATATTTCAGTGTGAATTTTGTAGCACGTGTAGCACGATTTTACGTAAGCGGTCGATATTTTAGATCGTTGCTGTTGAGACTATATTACCGTTCAAAAGTTTGCGATTGCTTATTTAAAGAGGAAGAAATTTGCATTTTTGAATGTAAAAGGTAGGAATGCTCGAGTTTCTATGTATCTTAAATTAGTACACACATCTATACTTAGTAAAAGAGTCAGATTATAATCGTTCGACGTTTCGTACGGTATCCTTAATTTCTTGAGTTCGTATTTAAGCTTACGCAACCGAGCATTGAGTAGAATGAAGATTGACTTACGTAACGAGAAGTCAAAGTATTTATTATCTATACGGTGTATTTAAATAATTTCGAATTGTAAAATTCTATAATTGAGTTGTATTTATTAAAAAAAAAAAAAAACAAAAAAATTGTGCAGAAAAGATCGAAAGGTAAATATAAGTCACATTTTATATAAAATAAAATGTTATGCAATTCGCTACGTTTCACCGACTACCTCTCGGTTTTTTCAGTGAAATAGGACAGACCATATCATAAAGTTTGGAATCTGCGTCTGTAATTTTATAATTGAGATATATTTCATGAAAATTAAGTAAGGGTCTGGCTGCTTTTGAGTGGTAGTGTACGTCCAGGTTGACCAGTGAATCAAAATGAAGCGTCTTCCTCTTCGGAGACGCTTCCTGTCGCCACGTATGTTATCCTCACGAACCTGCTTAAGCTAGACGTACGAATGGCCGAAGACACAGCGTCAAAGAACACGCAAGCCACACGATGATTCCTCTTGTTCGCTTTGTTTCGGCCAACTATTTCTGTACGACGAGCATTCTACGCTACTAGGAGACGACGAGCGGTGCATGCATGGGTTTTGCAAGTTTACGAGACCCTCGAAGCTCCGTTCGCCAGGGGACGCGAAACACTTCCGACTGAGAACCGGATTCGGCCCGATTTATACGCAGCCATGCAAAAGCTGTAAGGTATCGAGAGTCACGGTTCCATCGGTTTATCAAATAGTCGCCTTTGATCGCTTTAAAATCTTCGAGACGTCGTTGAAGAATGTAAATTCGCTATCAAAGAGAACTTTCATTTCCTTCACGGAATTGGATTACGTGTTGGCGTATGCTATTACTAGAATGAAGATGTTTATGCAAATTCATATTTCGATCCTATACACACACAGTTGATATTGTAACGAATACTTCAATTTCATTATTTTATATATCTTTGTGTATCATGCGCATTCGGTACAGTTTTATATAAATTAAATATTATATTACTATATAAATTAAATTTATAAAATAGAATGCTACGTTTTATCCTATTTACGTAATATATTTCGTTGTATTATTTCTATAGGAACGTATTTATTTGATTCGCCAGTATTAACATTTTTTAAATCGATATTCAAGATTCCAGCTTTACCAGTTCAGATATCACGGCTGTCTTATCAATAATTCAAGAATGCCCAGATTTAAAATTTCTCAGAACCACACGTTGGGAATCCGAAGCTTCCACCGGTTTCACCTTTCACCCTCTACGACATCAGCTTTCGCCGTGCAAGTGTTATTAGCATAGATCGAACTTCGACAACACGAACAACCACCGGTAACAAACTCTTTTAACCCAGGAGTCGTCGTCGCTATCCTATTTCACGATACTAGCCATCGAGTTTCGTGTCGATTCGACTCGAAACCTTTCATCTTCCCGTCGACTGTGCCATTATGTTTTCTCCGTTGGTTTCACGAGTACCGACCGAAAGAAGTCCGCATTTAGCGATGGAATTACCGTATTTAGAGGCACTCGAACGTTTCCATTCGACGTCGTCCGAGTTTTAATTACGTCGACGGGTACAATGGCGGCGTACAGTCTCGTATGTGTTCCACGTTCGTCGTCGACGAATAAAGCGTCCAGAGATGCCTGTTAATTATCGTCGCATTCACGCTGGCCACGTATCGCTCGGTATTAAACGCGTTGTTTCGACGCCGAGAATCGTTCGTCGAGTCGCTCGTCGACACAATAAATCCGGTCTTATCGGCTGGTGCACGCAGAATGCTCGTCCCTGTCGCGATTTCCCTTTGCGATAATGTCCGGCGAACGATCGGCTGTTAACTCGGCGTTTCGGCTCGCAACGCTGATTTTCTCGGCAACAGGGGGAGACTCGTGCAAAAGTGCTGATAAAATATGTCCAGACCTCTCTATCGGCATTTCGAAACGAGTCTGGAAATTGAAAATCAGTGCACACGCGACATTTATAATCTGTCGTACGTAACGCGAGTTCTAATCTATCGTATCGATGTTGTTCCCTCGTTTGCGTATACTTTTCGATGTAATTTAATTTGGTGTAACTCGAGGCGAGTGCGCGCGTGTGTATACGTGGAGGGTATAAGATCGGAGTTAATTTCTGGATTATTATTTATCTTTTTACGTATCTGCCAATGTGATCTCTTTGGTACAAGTTTTATGCTCTATTAATCGAATAGTCGTACTATAAAAATAAAAATTAGGTCAAAACTTGGAAATTCTACGAACGTTTATCTTATTTTGAGGAATATCGAATGACGTTCGCGTTTTAGAGTTAAGTATAAATGGAGCCTTAATTCAATGGGAATTTTGCGTTTAATCCGAGAAAGATAGGAGAGACGTAGATGTAAAATATCGTAACGCGGTTTCCGACAGAGCGGAAGTCGATGGAAAGTTTCGCGGATCGAACGGAGGGAGTTTCGTGTCGCGTTCCATCGCGTGTTTCACCGGGCTGCGACCAAATATCGAGTCTCGTTTAACGAAGTTAGGATTACTTCCTCCTATTTTCGATTCCGATACCCTTTGTTCCTGCGGTTAACTTTTCAAATTACGAGTGCGTAATAAATTAAAGCCGAAAATGCAGACGATTCGTTGGAAAAAATCGTAGGAATGTGTCCGCCGTGAAACGTACACGGTTGCATTATGCAAACGAATACGAGGGCGGAGAGGTAAAAAAGAAACTTTTGATCTGGTTTTCGCGGTAGTTGGTTCTCGTATCTCACGCTGACCAGGCCGCAAAGGGGAATAAAAAAATTCACAGAAATCGCTGGACCGCGACTTGCTCGGGCCACTTTCACCTCTGACGCACCTCGGGCAAGGCTGACCAGCTCTAACGTCGAAATAGGAGCGAGGAAGGGAGAAAAAAAAAATGGTCAGTCGGGAGGAAAACCGGGAAAAATTCTACTCGTTTGTCCATTGCCGTTCCTACCGCTTTGTTTCTGTTACATTGGACAGGTGTTCCAGTTCAGAAAAGGCCTTAAAGACCTGTTTGTTTTCACAGGTATTATTTCACATACTAACTGGAATTATAAAGTTGACAATGAAAATTGTTAAGATTTAATGCGCGACGCGGTAATAATTGTCCCGTTGTACGGCGAATAAAAAAGATTTGTAAAAATCTCTGATTTCATTCCAAAGTCAGCATGATATACCATCTCTTTTTCCGCAACTTTCCTTCTTGGCGAATTGGAAGAATCTCGAGGAGCGGAGTTTTCAAGGGAAGACCAAAGTTCGCTCGTAAGTCGTTAAATACGTGGCAACGGGGCCGAATTTGTAGCACGTCGCGTCGAGAAAACTGGTCGAGGTACGCTATAAATTAGTTGGCTCTTCTGGTACACGTAAGGATTATTATCCGAGCTAAGCTAAACAGTTCGCGTGCTGCTTAACTTTTTCTAATTGTTTGGAAAGCGGCCTGCGTCTGTCGTCAACTTTCGACTACTTTTCGACCAACTCGCGATTCGTGCACGTTAATTCGAAACTCTTCCATTTGTGTCGACTATTTCAAGCTCTCAACCTTGATGAGATTCTGCCGATTTGATTTGCTCCATTTCAAACATTAGGAAGAAAAGTCCGCCGTTATAAGTTGTAGAGTGAACTTGGATGTTTTCCGATATTTTCATCGAACTTGACAATCGAATAGATATCGAAAGATATTGTAATTTGTCATAAACGGTCTCGATAACGATGCATGCGACTCTAACAATTCCATTCAGGTAATTTGAAAACCTAGAAACAGAAATGTACCGTTGCAAATTACGAAATAAATTTCGATGTTGCGTTCTCTTTAAACTTGACAATCGGCATCGATAGATCGTATCGCAATATATCGTGAACGTCTAGCCTCGGTTTGTTTTGCATTCTACGATTAAGCAAATGAGATATCGCGTTGTTCATCCTTACATCCCTCGAGAATTCGTCGTTGTAATCCGTGTGATTTCTCAAAAGATAAAAGGTGTCTGCCATGCTGGCTATTAAAACATCGTCGCCCGCAGAGCAGAATCATTTCGCTGCTGGCTGCGATTAATTCTGCCCCGATGTCTTGATACGAAGCCCCGAACGGTGACAAAAATAATTGCCACATATTGTGCCCTTCTCCTTCGTATACATAGATTGTTTCGTGTTAGTCAACGTCATTATTTCGTTCGTGGATTGTTGTTCTGCTTTTGTCGCGTAACTCGTGGCTCGTTGCCTTTTCACGGGGAGCAAATTTCAGAGGCAAACGCGTTTGCGGCTTCTTAACCATGGTCGGGTAGCGATCTATGCCTTTTCATCGAACGGTTTTCGAACGAGATCTTTTTCCTTGCCTCCTTCTCCGCTTCCAGTCATATCCGTTGTTATTGTTGCATAAACGTTTAATACGCGAACAAACAATAGTTTCTCTCACACGTTTGAAAGCTTTGAGATTTTGAAACAAAAATGTCGTTCAAGGAGAGAAGTTGAACGAATCGCACGAGAAAAGGAGAATAGGGAGCTGAATGCGAGGAATTTTGTTAAACTTTAGAGACTTAGTTATTCCGGATCGACTTCTAATTCGAATAAGATTTCGAAAATAAACGAATATTTCTGATGGTCCTGGTGGATTACTTATTCTTCTTTTGTTACTTCGATGTTGTGAGATTCGACGAGATAACGAATTTTTGATGTATCCCCTTAATTCTCTTTTGTATTCACCCAAGGGCAGTATTTGTTCGAACGTTTCATTATTTGGTAGAAATCCGCAAATAAAGAAAGCTGCGACCTCTTCCAACAAAACAATAAATTGGTAAAAAAAGACACGAATAGAAAATACAATAAATAAGATGTTTGCATACGGAGTTGTATCGAAATAAAAGCGTTTGTTCGATGTTCGTCGGGAGATGTATAAAATTGTCGGAGAGTTCGATGAGTTTCATTCTGCAGATCGAAATAATTCACCGGGTGGCTGAAGGACGAACGAATTGCTGTTGCTGCGAGCATTAAGCGCATCGTAGTGGCGTTTGAGCGAACGATAGGTCGTTTAAGGCCCCTTGCGAGCTATACACACGTGGTTTCTCTATCTGGTCGTAGAAACTGTGCACTCGTAAACCGGTAAGAGTAGTCGCTTGCAAGTGAACGTTCCACGACCCGGTAATTCAGACACGAAACTGACATATGATAATCCTATCTAGCTCACCGGCTGGCCATTTCTGTGACGATTATCGATAACGATATAGTTACCGAAGGAGCATGAAAATCTCACTAGAAGTTGCGATTGTATTACATTTATTTCGCTCTCGGGCATCCACAAAATGCTATTAGGTCAAAACTCTGAAGCAATGTTATGGCTATAAATCTTTTAATTTTTAAATTTCCGAATTTTCAAATACTCAAACTCTATGAAATATTTAAATATATAAATTTTTCATCAACGAATTTTCAAATATGCATATTTTCCAATTTCTGAATGTTTAAATTCTTAAATACTCGGATATCTCATTTTCGTTTTTACAAATACCGACATTTTTATATCTCCAAACTTTCAAATTCCTTTCCTATTTCCAATTGTTCAAATTTTTCAGATTCCTTTTAATTAATTTTTATACTTTGAAACTTCCAACCGTCCCGTTCATCGAATCATCGGTGAGTAATCGTCTCCGTGCAAGTGAATCTTTTAATGTCACGAATGCCGTAAGATCCAATTCATTCCGATCAATGTAAAAGCCTGTACGTTGTTATCGGATACTCTTAACCGCTCGCGTTGGTTGGCTCGGTTCGTTCGTTTTCCTTTTGCTCGCGTAACATCGAGATTACTTTCACTTAATTAATCAGCTGGTGGTCATCCCGAGACGCGCGCAACGTAACATCACTCCGGCGTAATGATCTTTGCATCACATACTTGCGCAACTCTCAGTCGCGGTCACCTGCGTTCTCTTTTCCTTTTTTTTATTCTCGATAGCGGCAGGACCAGGTTGGCCTTGAACCAGAAACTTCCCAAGCCATCGATCATTGGCATCGCTCGTGCATCGTGCCATTTGCGTTGCCTTCTCCCCCTATTGCTCCGATTCTCGTTTGTTTTTATTTTTGTTGTGAGTTTTTTGCCACGCTATTTCAAACGTTCGGTTTACGCATTGACTTCTTTCTATTAGAAAATCGAAGGAAAAATGCCTGGCTTTCTCTTTCGACTTGAGTAATCGTACCGAAGATCCAGTGTAATTTAACATACGACGGTTTCACATTGAATCGAATTCAAATTTGGCTGCTAGCATTCGAAGGTTAAAATTACTTGCGCAAAGGTTTTTTATGTTTCGTTTCGATAGACTCGAATAACACCGATTGTGAGAATCGATGTATGCCGGTGATTCTATCACTTTTGGTCTCGGTAACATCTAAATGTCACTCGATGCCTTGGAACGTGACCGAACCAGCGTACAACGTAGCGTACAACGGTCCCCTTGAAGCGTGCTAAGTAACATTTTACCGAATCGCGATCCTACAACGATTAAACGCCCACGGCGTTCGATCTTTGATATTACACGACAGACCCTCGATCATGATCTACCAAGAATCACCCTTATCCCATCACCTTTTATCGTCACTTTAGGTCTCGAATCCATCATCCGTGACGTTAACCTTCTTCGATCGTCCTATTCTTCTCTTTGAAATATCATTATGCAAACATGCTTACTAACATCTTAATCGTCCATGGAACTACGTCTCACGATTTTGTTCCGTACGTATAATCTTTCGAAGCTTACGCGTCGATTCGTCTTTAATTTTTTAGTAAGCATTCGAAAGCTCGTGCGTGATTTATTTCCGCTGTATCAATATCTATAATATTTGAAAAATACAGGTTGAAAGCACGATATCTAAGCACATTTCCGTTGATTTTCTAACTTTAATGACACGTTATAACAGAAGAAAAGAACGTAACAAGATACGGTATGAGATTCAACTCGACCAAAGACTGCAAAGAGTTAATCCAGATCTTAGTACAACATCTCCCCGAGATATGAGAAATCGATCATCCTCTCCGATTCGCTTCAGCCAAACCGCGTTCACTTCCATTCGCGACATTTTTATCCAACGCTTTCATCTCGGGAAACGCGGCTCCCTGGGGGTAAACTAGCGCATGTACACCTGGCACGGCTGGTAACGAGCAAGTAGAGAAAGAAGGAAAGAACGGGGAAGATAGAAAAAGAGTGGCGGTGCTCTCTCGCCTCGGCCAAGCTTCCCGTGAAAACCGGGCACGAGATTTGGCGATGGGCCAAAGCACAGTCGCTCGAGGGTCCACGTCCCGCGGCTTGGATTTCTGCTGATTTCGGGAGAGGCGGCGGCGGAGGTGGCGGAAGGTGAAGGAGGCGGAGGCGCCTGGGCGTCCCCAGGGGCAACAGGTACCCACACATACACGGCCATAAGCTTTTCTTCGCTGCAGAGAGATATGCCCGGCCACGTGCTCGCGCTAAATATAACGTCTGCCCACTGTCTTCTTCCTCCCACCATCGTAGGTCCGACCCAGCCCTCTCTATTTTGTTCGCGTTCGAGAATCTGTATCGCGACTGGATCCAATGTGTTTCTCCGTTTAATGGCAACTGCCGCTAATTACGTGCAATTAAACGGATTAGTTTTCGATTCGGTATTGGCGAATTTGTATACGAGAGAAGAAAAACGCGTATAAGGGGCGGGACAGTTTAGACGAAGTTCGTGGAAGTTTCAAATTTTCGATCGAGATTTGCTTATGGTTAGTTACGCAAGTGTTTGGCGATTCTGTTAATCAATGCGGTCACGTAACGCTTGTTGAGATATCACGAGTACGAAACTTGAATATCGCCCACCCCGTTGATTAAAATTACGCTTCCGTTTGGAAACCTTACTGATCTCCTCCTATTTGATGTTCCTATATCGATTTCGTCGATATTGTACGAGTTTGTACTTCGTTGGTATTCCTATAGGTTGGTTCATCCGACGTTCAATGGATTATAGAAGCGAACGACGCGATAAAGCTCTCCGTTCTCGTTCGATTCGTTAATCGCTGTTCCGATAATGCAGATTCTATTGTATTTCAAACGTTCTTTTAAAGTTTTCAAACTTTTGGTGCTTCCGGAAACTAATCGACTCGTTTATCAAACTGAACGTCCATCGGGACGCCAGGAAGGCGAAAGAACTCCGTTGGAACAGCGTTTCGACATTTGCGACGCTTTTCATAATCCCGCAAAGTGTCGCATCTTGATGTCGATCCGATTGAACCAGGATCCAAACGTTGTCGGCGCGATTTACCACTGAAATCCCTGGTGTATCGTCGGTTACGGGGTAAGAAAGTTCCCGGAGTCGAGTTCCAGCAACACGGCGGATGCGTATTGAATTACCGAGGTCGTCCTAGTTTCCGGCATGTTGGTAACCATCGGTGAATACCATTTTCGCTTTGCTACGTTCATTTTTCATGCCGGTAAATTCTGTATGACGAGTCAGCGCTGCTCCATCGTTTCCATCGTAGTTTCACGTTTATCACCGCGACGGATATCGGTTCGTTCAGAGACAATGTCATAGTGACAGCGAACAGGCTTCGAGGATATTTTGGTGATGCAGATGTGGAACTGTGGATGAGTTTGTTAGCGACGACGTGTTTCTAAGGGCCGTTGTGAATGACACCATCCTATTATTCATAGCCTTTTCATCTTCGAAAATGTTTTCATACCGGCATTGCGTTACGACAGCTCTGTGTCGCCGCAATGTGCCGATTCCACAAAGCGAATTCTTCAGAGGGCAAACCGATCGATTCTCTGTTTCATAAATTTCTCGATTCGTTGGTCATCGTGCAGTTTTTTTTGGCAATTTTTTTCACAACTAGTAGAAACAGCGCGATTGTACCAGACTATGTATACCTATAGTAAAGCACGGAAAGTTCATTGAATCTACTCGAAGGCCTCATTAGATTCGAACGCAGGAAATCGTTTTCGAACCATTTACGACAGGTATGGTCACTGGAAGCGATATAGCGGGGTCGTAAAATAAAACGTTTAGCGGTGACACCGACTGATCTAACTACATCTATGAACACAGGCATCCGCGTCAGCTTTTCCAAGTCATTTTTCATCATTGTTAGCGGTTAAACGATACGTTACAAACTTAGAGCTTTCAGAAATAAAATAAATCGGAAATTATAAGGGATTTTTAAATCAAAGGTACATCCTCGTTCATAAATATCAGGCGAAGTTCTAAACAATTACAACGATATTTATTCCAGAACTTGGAAAACGGACGAATATCTAAGTGCCTAATAAAAATTTCTATCAAGTTCGAGTTCCTGGCGACAGCTTCGTGTATTCTTTACCTTGCTCTCATTTATCTTGTACTTTAACACAGACGTGCTGCATATTTTTGTATTTTTTGCTGCTCAGGCTTTTCGACGTTCGCGCAGTAAATCGCGTTACCGTAGCGAATATCATCAAGTACTGTCATCAGGTTTCTGGAGGAAACTCCGAGTCTGATGGAAAAGCCGAGGCGAAGAAGTGAATTTGACTGTTGATTCAGAAGTTTGAAATTCGGCCGAAGCGACTGATACGTGTTTCCTCATCAAACATTACATGCTGTTCTCGTTGCTAAAATAAATTCAAACTGTCATCCGGTGGATTCAATTAGAAGCGAATTCCTGCCCGAAACAGTCGAAAGTCAATATTCGTCTTCTAAATGTAGAAACTTGACTCTTTATCCATATGGGTGGTTTCTATGTAGGTAATTCATAAAATAAGCGGCAATTAAGGAAAATTATATATTCTATCCGTAATTTCTCCATCCATCGTCGTTTTATGATTTCTTATGACAGCAAATATATCTCTTAATAGGTTTTTACTTAATCGTTTAGCCTCCAACGGTAGAGTGGATCGTTTTGACTCGACTATTTCTTTTATACGTTACATTTCCTGATGTTGCTTCTACTAATGTGATTAAGTAAAGTATAGGTTCACTAAGACAAGAAAATTAATCTACCGACGACTGCATCACTTTTGATGCAACGAACTTTCTCTTTCTTCTCCTTCCCTACCCTCCTTTCCCCTAGTTCTCTTACATTACACCTGCACGATCTAACGTGTCTCTGAGATAGAACGTTGAAACTTCCCCTAATTGGTCTACATACTGTTGCGAATGTATCGTATAGTTTCCATGAAAGCCGGTAGCATGCCGCAGGATCGACGAAATATCATTAATCCTGACCGAGTAATTCCTCGTCCTGATTTCGCGAATATGGCCAATCCTCCGCCTATTCGTTTCGTGAGGCGGATCGAAAGAGTGTTTTTGCACGCGTGGTCGTGATCGCGCGAAAGGAGAAACCTCGGAAGAAACGGGCTGATGGCTCGTCGGAGGTTGGAGGAGACGGTTATGCGAATAACTCGGGGCTGGCACGGACATACTCGGCTCACGATCCGAACCATCCTCCCTCTGTCTGCTTGGCCTGGCTGTCCAGCTCCTAACATGCCACGGCCAATTTCTGCCCCGCCACATTTGTCTCCCTTGCCAATTGCAATGCTCCGCGCCGCTTGCTTTTGCCGAATGGAACACACAGAACCAGGCGGCAGCCACGAAAATAGGGGATAGAGATAGGAGCAGAGCGAGAGAAAACAAAACGCTGCGGTGAAGAGTGTGTGTTGAGAGAGCGTGTGCGCGCCGGATAGGAGAGAAGCGAGAAAAGCGGGCTAAGCGGATTCCGGTGCGGTGGATAACTCGGCACGGTCAATGATCGCGGCTCGATACCTCGAATAGTAGAGAGTAGCGAGAGCTTGGTGGCGAGACGAACAGAGAGAAAGAGAGGGGAGCGAGATAGAAGTTCGAGTGCGTGCCTGATAATAGGAGCTCTCGGTTGGGTGGGCTGGAAAAAGGTCTCGATGGCGTCTCCGCCAGCCGTCGGGTATCAGACTACAGCCTGATTGAAATTTAGAAAATTGCTTGCGGTTGTATTGCTGGACCTATCGTACTCTTGTGATTATTAAGGGTTGAAGTAAAATATACAGTATTAAGGGATAAATTCTCGCAAAAAAATCACTTCTTGGTATCGTCAATTCGATATTTGTGAATATTTCTCTGTCAATTTTGGATCACGGTAGAGATCTAAGTTTAAATCGTCAGCTAGATGGAGGAATATTAATCAGTCATTAGCGCGTACGCTGTCTAAGATACACGGTAACTTGCTATCGTAACGCGCAACTGTTGGATGATCAATTCTGTTAAGTCGTGTCACTTTTCACGTAAATCTCTTAAACGTGTATGTAATTATACTTAATATACAGATGTTTTGCAGCTTTCCAACACAATAAATAGAGGACAGAGACTCCAATGAATGAAATTCGTTTCAGCTATTTTTATCGATCTCGTTCTCTCGCTTTGCTTTTATTTTTCATCCGGATCAAAAAGTTACGAAGGACGTACGTAATAGTTTTCTTCTATCGGAGAGGTTCGAGTGGCGTAAGAAATCCGATTTTTTACTTGGAAATTCGTCGTTGTCAACAGAAGGCTATCATTATGCGCCGTTGCGGGCTTTCACGAAATCTAACTGGCGCGACTACGAACGATGAAAAATGGTGGACGGTTGCACGCGGACTGAAATACGTTGTGGCAAGCTAAAGGGGACTAAGCTTGTGCGTTGTAAGGCATTCTCGGTGTCGGTAGTGTTGTGTCCCTTTACTGCAATGCAGAACATTGAATTTCCAACCGCAGTCTGTCTGCACACGCTCTCTTCCAAGTCGTTGTTACGGCTGCGAATGGTCTTCCGCATTCGAGCGATGATGCGTTTGATCACGTGTGATGTGTTTATGAGTTCTGTGAGGAAATTCGGTCGCGTTCTCTCATTTTTCCCCTTTGAAATTTTAGATCGCCTCTTACGAGACCGGGAAAATTGATTTTATTCTTGTTAAATTTAGCATTCGTTTTAAGTGGAAATTTGACCGTTTTATTTTCTTTCTCTTTCTTTTTTCTTCCATTCTGGAAGAAATTTTCCAGTGGAATCATCTCTATGGCATCTATGTCACTTATGTCAACATCGTCCGAAAATTTTGTGAAATTATTAAAAATCCTCTTTCGATGTCCAGGAACCCTGCAAGTTCCAACAGAATTTTTTCAACCATGTCGAATTATATCGGATTATATTACTTCTCTACGAACAATGCCTCGGTAATGTTTCTGCAAGATAAAATATAAAAATTGTATTTCCTAATTTTCCGTTGCACTTTGAAATTTCAAAGCTTAAAATTCTATATCTGCGTATTTTTAACATTCCTGACCATAACCGCTAAGCTCTCTTATGCCATTGAAAAATTACATGAAATATAACTTCTACAGGTAATTCCCTAAATCCCCGTGATATTTTTATAACAGGAAATATTAAAATCGTAATTTAACATTTTTTATTATAGCTGGAGATACGCAAATTCTAGATAGATAAATTCATCGCCATCGTCGCTAAGTCTTCCCACGCTATTTGTATATACATCGTTAGTTTATTGAAAAATTGTTTTAAATAGCGTTCGCTATAATAAAAGTACAGTAACGATGGCAATACAAAATTATAAGCGAGACACGAAGAGAAGGACAATGAATTCTTCTCAGCGAGACTGTGTATTTGAAATCGAAACAAGCAGAGGGTGGGTCGAAATAAATGGGATAATATTGTTGCAGCCGAAACGAGAGACATCGTTCGATAATATTTATCTTGCTATATGGTCGATTTAGAGTAGGTCGTGGCTTGTTCCGTATATGCACATTGTTGCATCTGCTTTAACGACGCGTTGTTATTTTTATAGTAGACAGCTTTCCGCCTCTTTCACCCTTTGCCCCCCATTTTTTGTCTGTTCAATTTTCACGCTGACGGGGATGGACGCGAAACGTTATTATTATATGCGAAGTCGGTGCGGTTTCTTTGGTAGTAGTGGATTTTTAATTAAAAACGCGAACGATCGATGTCAGCGACATTGGACCTTGAATTTGATTTTGGTTCGTTCGATTCGATCTAAATAATCAAGAGGCACAAAAATATTGCGTTTAAAGGAGCACGAAAGATATTTGGGAATTCTGTCAGATGTACAAACGATATGATCGATAAGTATCGAAAGTTGCCTTAAAAATCTGACGACATTATCGGTCTTATATTGTAGAATTTATTGTAAAAGGAACAGTCACGGTGCTAGAGGGAAAAAATAAATGGGTAGAACTGTCTGGCAGGCGCATAATTTCTACGGTCGACGATCGTAGAAACGCGAAACGCTTCGACGAAAGGGAGAACAGAGTAGAAGTTCGAATGAAGGTAGGTCATGATACAGACAGCATCTGGTTGCAGTCGCGTTATTTTTACGTGAAAACTCGGTGGAGATACACGGCGTCGAACAAGCACCGTGTCGTGTAAGCAAAGCCTCCGGGAAAACGAAACGGCGCGCGGTGCGGTGACACATCAAAGAGATGAGTTACCCCATCTCTGTTTCTTTCTCTCTTTCATCTTCGGAAATTTTCTCAATCGCGGAACACTCGAGCGATCGTCCTTTAAGTTTCTCAAATCGTAGAAATATTTCGTATATGTATGCACGTATCTAGCGTATTTCGATGCGATCGTACATTCGTTGAGTGTTCCATCTCTGTGTTTTACATTTTATTTGTTTCCTCGTTATTTGGAATATGTATACATACGTATTTATCATACATCGGTGACGTTTTTTCGATAGTCGAGTGAAACTGCATTGGTATTTTAGTAAATGATCGATAGTTTCATCGATGTAATTTAATCAATTTTACGTGCAGTCGGTTAAAAAATTCCATATTTACCTTGTGGTAAAATCGTGGACTTTCGCTTTATTAAAAATAAAGGGCACGAAGACTTTATCGACGGACTGCATATGTATACGGTATACAATATAAAAATGTATATAATAATATATATCTGTAAGACGATAAAAATACTCACGGATAAAATTCAAGGGATGAACATAAGTAGACTTGTCACTGACTGTACGTATTATTATTAGATACGAAAGGGAGGAAAGTAAAAGCACAGACACATAATTTCATAACGATAGCTGAGAGAAATGACAGAAAGAAGAGAAACGAGGAAACAGAAGGGGACTAATACTCGAATAAACTGAGTTAACAAGCAATTTCCTCCGATTCGTCCCGAGACACTCGAGCAGTCGTTCTCTTCTCCCTGCAATTAGAACCTGGTCTTGCGTACTTCCACGAAAATCTCGGCCCGGCTGCAATTATATATTTAGCAGAATTACACCCGCGGGAAGGATATAAACGATCGGCTGGCTGATTTATAATCGACTTCGTCTAATCAGGTATTTTGACGTTTCACGGGATGCAAGAAAACGCCACCGATATAATTCAACGAGGTATCTGACGACGAACGCGACGTCTTTCAACGTTTTTGGCATTTTACCCTAATTGCCATGCCCATCTTTCCGCCATGCGAATATTATACGCGGTTTCTCTTCATCCAGCCGATCCCGAGATCGGAATGAAACACACTCGGCTTCGTGTCTTTCGGTGCGGCACGGTCATCGTTCATCGAGAAACGTGGCAGCCGACGTGTCAGGATTACTTTCCAAATACATTAAACCCATCAACCATCGTTTCATTATTCATTTTCGACCGTATCAATTTTCCATTACCATTCGAACACCATTCGATGAAAAATAGATTTTCGCCAGAACCAAGGTTTCCGCGCAGCAATTGGTTACCTTTATGCTCTGTCTCTTTTGTTAAAATGTCCTATCTAACGCTCCTTGCACGTTGCGATGCTAAATTGTACTATCTATTTTGATACAATAACGGTCATTTTTCATGTATCTACACAGCCATGCGAGAATCACCGCCGTGGAACAGATTTAGAGTCACCGAAATGTTCAGTTCTGCAGGGATACGGATCTTCGCTCTTTGCTCGTAACGAATACTCCGATTCTGATATTTGCTGAATTTTCCATCATTCGTGATTAAAATCACTCGTTCGTTCATCGTATGGCACATTCTCGCACTATCGTTCTCGAAGAACGTCAAAATAGAGCCGGTATATTCGAAACACGCTTTCGTATGCATAGAAGAGGCTTAAGGGTGAAAGTTCGTCCCAGCTCGTTAGAGCTCGTTGATTCTCTTTAATTTTGCGTTGCAATTAGATGGTGTTCGAACGCGAAGAATCCCCCCTCTCCCTCTAATGAACTCGCATCCGTCATTTGCATATCACGTTTGTCGCGTCATTAACTATATCGTAGATAATTTTAGAGCGTTACCACTGGTAATTGAATTCTCGCGATACGCTTCGATGAAAGAGATCAACGTCAGAGGCAACAGTGCAAGATTTGTCAGTCTCTTTGCCAATGATAGGATTAATTATCGTTTTAGTATAATTAGTTTTGAATCTAAATCCAACTGTGCGAGTGTTTGCGCGTAATAACTTATGCCAATTACGAACCATATGAATGGACCGTTGGACTACATTGTAAGATCTGCTGCTCATTCATGCGTTCCTTTTGCACCACACCGAGCTTCTTCGGAGCCACTGCCAAACAGGAGGCCGCGAAGCCTCGAGATCTCAACCTTCGCTTTCGCAACTTTCCTTCTCGGGACTTTACGATGTAGGGAAAGCGTACGCGAAATTTCGCTTACGTAATGCTCATAAAGTGAATTTAACGTACGCTATACGTCATGTACAGTCGGACAATTTATCGGTTTTTGAAATAACACTTCTGCCTCCTGGTTATATATCGGAATGTTTTTAGTTTGATGGGAGTGATGCTCAAAAAGTTTCGAGCACCGTTCGGTATATCGATAGGAAAGTTGAGAGTTCGTGAGAAACCGAAGGATGACCAACGAATGCAGTCGATAATGGATCGCGAAACTTTGCGTTGCGCAACCGAGGCACGGTGAAAATTATTCTTGGGTGCGGGCATCGGTGCACAATTCACTTTTTATGTATCGACGTTGGGCTAAAGGCGGAACGTTTTTATCATTTACATTATGACTCATATTCAACGATCGCCATCTTTCGACGTACCAAATATCACACGATAGCACGATTCTCCAATTATTTATCACTGCGCGTAGTTCCTCTATGATAAAGACTGATCGATCGTATTTACGAGGCTGTAAAAGGATAAAAAAAGAACGACCGAGAGAGAAAGAGAGACAGACGTAATCTTTAATCTTACGTAAGTCGGTTGAAATGGCACGAAGTGAAACGTTGCCTGCCGCATTATCGTCGACTTTGCGTGTGCCGCGAAAGAGATTCCTGGTGGAGTATTCATCCTGGATCGGTTCCACGATTACAGATTATAGCACCAATTATACTTACCACTTTCTTAGTAATCGCGATAAATTATCCGTTCGACTATGTACGCCGAATGACAAATCGCCGACAGGTGGTTTCGCAGAATCGGCTCCCTTTCAAACAATCAACCAGAGAGCTAGCTGATCCCTTCGATCGTCTTTTTTGATCAGTTGTTTGTTACTGTCGTTGTACCGTTATTTCCGATCTAGTTACCCATAGTTCGCTATTAGGGATCGTCGGACAGATACGTATTTTGTTATTGATTTCTAGCTTTTTAAATTTTCAATTTCAAATCGATTTTTTAGGGAATGTTTTTCAGTTGTATTTTGTTGAATTTTCAAAAATGTCACGTATATTCAAAGGTACTGACCTAATTTCAATGACCTAATATTTCGTTTTCTTATATTACAAAATATCGCTCTTGTTATCTAAGCAACGGCGTGCAAAAATCTTTCTCTTTAAGGGGTTAATCTCCTCTACTTCTCTTCCCATTGCTTTAATCTCTCCGTTACTTTGGATCGCTTCTTCGTCAGATATTTTTAGCCACCGCGTAGGTTGCACGTTGTATCGCGCAACGGGAGGATTTTGCCAGGTTTTACGCGAAATCTGCTCGAGCGCTTGGTGGCGGAGGTGGACGCACGGGTGGCAGAAAATCGACGAATTGTTTCGGAGCGAATGGTTCACCGGTGGCCGGTTAGAAAGTGGGAAGAGCATTCTTCGACGAGACATTTTAATTATACCTCGTTACTCAACGAAAGTAAAAGTCTGGCGATGTGCAGGATCGCGAGCGTGCAGAATAAATCGTGTAAAGCGTCGTTCGCTTAGAACGTTTCTTCTTCTTTCTGTCCTCTTCCGTTGAAAACAGATTTATCGTCGTGTCACCTATACTATCGACGAGGTAACAATTTTGGATTCGTGATCTCTACTACGCGTGATTTCTCACTTCGATTTTATGATTTTTCGTTTTAATTTCATCGAGGTCTTTCATCGAGGAACATGAAAAGTCGCGAATCGTAACCCAGTAAAGAATATGCAATGGTCTTGCAGTTCCAAACATCGTCCAATAAGTACAGGGATGCGACCGATAAAGATACAACGCAGAGCACATTTATTACCGGGACAATTCTAGTGGGCGGAATCGAGCCATTAATTTCGAGTTATCCGCTACCGTGAGTCTCGTTGCACGCGGAGGAACTCGCAAAGAACAGCGTTCGGCGCGAATCTTCCACGAACGAGTGTACAAATATCGCGCGAGCAAATAGCCAGGGGCATAGCTCTTTGTCGGCAACGAGATACGCGGTGGCTGTATGTGTTTCACCCCGAGTTCATCGTTCCTCGTCCATGCGTGTAAACGAACGGTCATGCTTTATACCTTTATCTTTTTAATCTGAAATCGTTAACAATAGAAATCACAACGGTTACGATCCAAATTAAAAAGATTATAAATATGTCGGAGATGTAAGGATAACGGGCCTTTCTT
Source organism: Bombus vosnesenskii (assembly GCF_011952255.1). Taxonomy (NCBI): domain Eukaryota; kingdom Metazoa; phylum Arthropoda; class Insecta; order Hymenoptera; family Apidae; genus Bombus; species Bombus vosnesenskii. The sequence continues at coordinate 841,078 of NW_022883012.1, forward strand.
TTGGAATTTTGGGAAGATACCCAATACTTTGGTCTAGACTGTTCGTTATAGCTGTTCATTATAGTATTATAACAGTGGGCTTGGGGTCGAGGTGACACAACTGGTCGCCGAACGTAGCCACGGTCACGGGACCAACGTTTTACTTAACAGTAGAAGTACCAATATCGAGGGACACACGCTGTATTAACAAACAAGCCCCGAGGCAGGAGCAATGACGGCTCTACGCGGGTCTGCCTAGTAACGGCGCCTGGAATTTTGTCGATAACCCCGATCAATACGCAATTGACAAGTGTGATCTTGTCAGTCTTTTATTCTTATGATCACCTTGGAGAGTTTACACACAACGTCTGGTCAGTCGGTCAGAAAGATACCGTACGTCACAGCTAACGTCACTTTGAGTTTCTAAACATATCCAATTGTACAAAGAGTTATCCCGTTGACCGTGGATTCGTTCGAACCAAAGAACATTGTCTTTACTTTAAGAGTGTCTAACAATCACGTTTAATTGTTACACTCAGTTAAATCAACACTTGTATATAACATTGTAAATATAAACCTCTTTGAACAACTACGATGGCTAGTCCTAATGAAGATACGCAACGCGCCCCTAAAACCAGCGCCAACCAGACAAATCCGACAAATATATAACACAAATGTACGATTAGAAGAGAATCAATATGGTAGTTTAAATGATTTTTTCAAAAATAATCGTATACATGATCGACATTCTTTGGTACCACGACAAAATCGTAACAGTTTCATTCTAAAAATTTCAAAATTTTCTTGCCAATTTTTATAAACCTGAAATAACGAAACTACCTAGTTATTCATTGAAAAAGTCGATTCAATTATATATATGACATTTCATATTTCGTTATACTTGATTCATTTCCGCTTATTAGCCAAGAAATTGGGCTTGGTAACGTAGGTCACGATATACTATACGCTATCTTTATCCCGTACTGTTGCCGAACTTGCCTAACATAATTATTTTCTTTGCTTTTGATTCTACAGCATATTTCATTATAAGTTTCGGTACATGTACTCGTTACATATTTAGATCAAATATTTAGACATTAAATACGAAAGTTGCGTTAACGCAACATTTAGTTTTCATTTTTTTTAGTGGCTATAAAAAGGAAATTTCAGAGATCGCCTCGATATGTTCTTCGTTTCTATCTCTTTCATTTAGATTCCAGGATTATATGAAATTTAAACAAATTGCAGTATCTGTGACATGATAAATTAATATATGGCCCTTAAAGAATTAAAGGATAGAACTGTATTTTTAATTGTATCAATATAAATCTAAATTAGCATAAACATCCGCAGTTTAGTTATGCATGAACGATCCGATCGAGGAAATTCAAGGTTCGCGCGCGCGTTGTTCCGTATCGAGCGACGTTATGTCGCGTTACGTGGCGCGTTACGCAAAAACTCGCGTGACGAGGCCTCGTGTCAATGACTGGAAATCTCGTGCGTTGATAGCGTGCGTGCCTCTCTGCATATCCTTTGGTTCTTGGATAATAAACCGGCACCGCTCCACTTCGTATCGACTAGCGTGTTCTCCTGCATCTTTTGCTTCTTCGAATTAGTTTTGTACGAGCGTAACTTTAATTTCCGTGTCCTCTGTGGTTGCGTGATGCTATTACGCTTGAGTCTTCAAATTTTTATTTTGGCATGTACAGCGTTGCGGGTTAATTTAGCAGATGATTACTCGTGACATGAGAGAAGCAGGTACTTCACGTCGTGGACACGTAATAGTATATGGTGGTTATTACACGGTAATTTTCATTTTTAGAAAATGATTTCATTGATATGACAGAGTTAATATAGTTTTCAATTCGCAAGATAAGGGTATCAATTGGATTATTCATTTCTTGGAAATTCTAGCTCGATGATATAGCAGAAAAAGCGTTTCAGCGATAAAAAGAGCTAATGCAAAGTGCAAGAAAGCGTGAAAAAGATTTGATTAGAAAAAATAGCGTAAAAAGATTTCTGAGAATGAAGCAAGAACCGTCGTAATATGAAAAAGGAAGGAACATAAAAAGTAAAGACAGTGACATTGATGATTCCAGGAAGTTCTTGAACGAATACGATCTTCGCGAGCACGATCAAATTCCTGGAATATCCTAGAATTCTAAGAGACATATCACAGAACTCTGAAATTGACTAGTTTTAACCAGCTTGGAGTTATATAAGCTCGTCGATGCAAAAATATGACGTTATACGATCGAGTACCTGTACCTTACGATAGTGGAGTAAGATAATAATCGGTTGTCAGCGTAGACCAAGCGTCCAGTTGCAATTTTGAAAATCCTTTCACCGGTGTGTCAAAGCAGTCAAAGCGCGACCTTCGCGAGACTTCAAACAGAAAGAAAAACTGCTTTTGTTCTCGAGCTACAGGTTTCAGTCGCGTATTCTTTTGTAATTTCGAGCGATGCAATCATCCTTATTAATCAGTTGTTCGTTAAAATAAAATGCGCTCGTTTAAAATAGTCCGATACAAGGAACATTAACGTGTTCGTATTTTATAGCGATATCGAGAGAGATATACGTTTATCTGATCGCTACTGCGTTACTCGGTTCATTGATTCGAAAATTTCTTTACATGATTAACGCAACGTGCTCGTTAGCTTCCGCGAAACATGTCGCGGTGAATCTCATTGCACAATCCGCAGACTTGTTCGAAATTGGTTCTTTTATTTAGTAAAATCGAGGACTTCGAAAGAGGAACTAGTGTCAAATATTCAGTCTAATATTGTAATTTATACACAGGATTTTCTATGTATATATACATATATATTCAAGATCGAGTGACTTACAATCGCTAAAAGCAAACGTGGATAAGAAAGAATCGAATGAAAAACGAGTAACCCCTGTGCGACGATCAATCCCCATGAACGCGATACATATCGCGTACAAAGCAGAGAGTCGAGAGGAAGCCCTCCATTTCAGGGGGCAGCCGAAGAAATCCTATCAGCCGAAAGAGACGCTGAGAATCTAATTTTTCCACGAAACGAAGAGCTTTCGAATAACTTTGAACACAGTGTGTGACATATACATGGAATACACATTTTTATGAACAATTACGAATCGGTGATATCTGTCGCTTTATACTTTTAATGTCAATCCTTTACTCAAATTTGGTAATTTTACAAAATTCTAAATAACTGTTTCATCGGAAGATTTTTTTTTTTTAAAGATTCACAATACTTTATTACGCGTTGTTCACTTTCCATTCGAAACGAATTGTATCGTATCTGTAATACATTTGCAAAAGCTAAAATCAATTCAGCTAAAATTGATTTGTCTTTATTAACGTTTAATTCCGTGCTTACAAGAACTTTCGATTAAGAAGAAACTCGGTTAACAGGTTAAGTTCTTCTAAAGAAATTATAAGGGAAGGAATTAATCGCACATAAACAAATTTATCGCTCGTAACAAACGCGCTACACCTCTGTAGTTATCGTTACCTGGTTTCAGCCGGGTCGAAGCAAATGGCCGATGAAAATCGATTCGTTCGTCGGACTGACGTTTATTCTTTGTTCAAGAACGTCATGTTCGCGCGTGTTTGGTCTTTCCCTCGTTCCACTTGCAAAACGGAGACTCGTTGTGTCACCGTGTTCCTCGCAGCCTGTATTTGTCATTGCCGCCCTGATTCTGATTTTTCTCGTTCGCGGTTCCACGAAAGCGTGATTTGCAGTTTGTCGAGTGCGCCTTTTCGTTTGGTTCGAACGGGCAACGATTGATAGCGATCATTGTTATAGGTGGACGTACGACAAACGCTCGGTGCTATTTTTTCAGTATAGGCGGAAAATACGTAGGCCGGACGACAAGTTATTTACTTCTTTCCTCTAATTTCTGTTCTAAGAGGTGATTTTCTTGAGAGATTATTAAAATTAAAAAATGCTACATAGGGCGCTTTAATTAAATTTCAATTTGAATTTGAGGATTTGGAAGTCTGTGGATTTGTTGTTAAATTAGACTTACCACGTTTGAGAATGATCGTGGATCAACGTCTGGAGTCCATGGTAGCGGAATTTATTCCAAGTTTGACATAGATTCTCAAATTTGACAGGGAATGCGCCGTGAAATATATCCAACTGGTCACCTCCGCGAGAGCAATGGGTCCGTGATCAGCAAGTGTAATGACGGTCGCATTAATATTAATATTCGAGCCGTTCGTCTCTGAGCGAATGCACGTTTGTTCATCAATATTTGCCTTAACGTACGGCACCGGGTGCACCTGCTGTTTACCGACGCCTGTCATTTCTCTTGGTTTTAATAACGTCGAACGACTCGTTTCGACAGCGCCCTATTTAAAAGCAAAGCAAGTAACGCGACATTAACGCAACGCGATCGAAATTTATCTGCGTTTATCCGAAACTTTACGAACTGCAACAGTTATATTTCAGGTTATGTTTCTTGCTTGTTGCTTTCGCGAAGTTTGCATGGAAAGTTTCCGATAGAGAATAGAGAACTTTGAATATTTCTACTCTTTTTTCGTCGACTTGAACATTGTATTTTCTGCAAATTTTTCTATACGTCTGTAGCTTCGTGGCGTGGGAACGATGGTTTACAAGTTTTCAGTTATGAAATATTAAGTAATACGAAAGTGTGTTTAATAATAAAGTAGCCTCAGCGACAGATTCACGACATATTTTTATTCATTCGCTCTTCGAGAAGTCTCTCTTATTTTTATTACGAACCTGGGAACTTTCTATCTCAATGTCGCTCTTTAATAAGCAGAAAAGTGTTTTTGATGTTTTAAGAGGAACACTAATACGATATTCAAAACAAGGAATTAAGCGTATACGGAACCATCGTCCCGTCATTCTCTTATCAATATCTTTACAACGCGTTCTTTTTTCCTCCGGGATATGTGCGTCTCTTTCGCAATTATCCTTCGATATCGCTTAAAATGCAATAATTCAGCGGAAATTGCTGTACGCGTATCTTATCGGCGTTGTAACGACGAGAATACTTTTTAACGTTCGTCACTGACCAGCAGTGAAGCGGAGTTACTGTACGTACGTCGCATGAATATTTCGAGGAATCGCGCTTTTTCATTGATGGCGTTTTAACCGAGCTTGTTTGCGGAAATTCGGCGGTCTCGGGAAAGGCCACCGTTTATAAATATGTGATTCGTTAAGGGAGAATCGGGGCAATATGGGATCTCGTTTGATAGTCTACGAGTATGCTCCGTCTACCGAAGTTAGATACAGTTATATTCCCAGGTGTATGTCCAATTTTAGGTAGCACCTGTGTCGGTCGGTAATTATATTTAATGAGAATGTAAATAATTCCGGTCAAATCTCTGCCAACTTTCCAACGAGTCGATGAAATTGCCGTGTAATTTAATCGGTGGCGACTATTCCCGATCGTGGGCTTTATTTTAATGCCGAAATAATTCCAGACCCGGTGTTCGTGCTCGAATTCGTGGGATCTTCCCTAAATTTGCAGATGGAAATTAGAAAAGGATTACACCTTTTTAATATTAGTTTTACGGACTATAGGTTTTCGATGACATCACGGAGTATAAATATAAATCGTTTACAAAGTTTACTTGTAGAATTGTACTCTTCTCTTTTTTTTTTCAACCAAACATTTTACTCTTATGTAAGGAAACTTATTACCACCAGTAATTTGTTGTAATCTCTAACTAGCGTAACGTTGGTAATAATTGTCCGAGATAACTTTGTTTTTTATCGTGAAACTGTCAAAGATAGACACACCTCGTTTTACACGAGTCAAGTCGACGATATCGACAAATCTTATTTACACTTTTACAAAAGCAAGCTCGATGTATTTTTTATTAGTGTCACCGCTAGTAGCAAGAAGCGGCATAATATTCGCGAAGCAACGTCTAAACGACGAGAGTACATGAATAACGGTGGCTCGACCAGAGGGCTAAGGGTGCGTAAGAGTCGAAAGACGACAGACAATGGGGTGGAAAAGGAAAAATAGAGGGAGCGAAGGATGGAAAAGTCAAAGGTAGGAAACGGTCGTGCGGGTATCGGTGGAAAATGGGGTGGGCAGGGGGTGTGGTGCGAGCGTCTGGCGGCCTAGAAGCAGCTCGAACGAGGTGGTGGGGGTCGACGCGGCCATGTGCTCGAGCGTCGACGCTCGATCGGTGATCAGTCGTTGCCGCGCGCTCACCGAGTGAACGTTCGGTGTGTACGTATTAACCAAACGTCGTCTATTACTCCGTTTCATCGTGATCGACGATCGAACCTGACGAGGGACAAAATAAACGAAACCACTGATCAACCGACCATTGTCCGAAACCAAAAATACAAGAAAATAAAAAGAAAGATCGAACAGAGAGAATTTATCGGAACGAAATTTGTCGTTCTACGATGACGTCAGTGCACCCTAACGATAGCTCGTCACGCGTGTGATCAAGCCATTAAATCCTGAAATAGGGGATCGAGGATAAAATCGCGCGAAAAATCGGTCATCCCCGAGTAATCGTGTTGGAAGATGCCAAGGTGATCCTGTTGCTTGCCTCGATCGTTTCGTCACACGTTTCCTTGAGGCTGTTCGGCCTATAAATCGTAAATCGTAAATCGTAAATCGTAAAGAAAGAAAAACGCGTTAGCCGTGGAGTACGCCCCGTGATCGTGTGGTAAATCGTTTATTTCTGTTCCGCAAACGCATCCTGGCGCGTTGTTTTCGCCATACAGTGGAATCGTTGACGATTGTGCCGCGATCATGCACCACACTGCGCCCTGGTACCTACCCTGGGGCCTGAAGCTGGTGCCTCTGCCGATCCCGCCTGGACACCCCGCTTCTGGCATCCCGAATCCTGGATTGCACCTGCTCGCCCCGTTGCCAGGCATCTACGCTCCTGAACCGAGAAAGGTAGGATAGATTCTTCGTTGTACTTGCCTCCGTGTTTCAACTTTTGCTATATCGATCCGGTGAATTTCCGTCGGCGAATCGACGTATTCATTGTTCCGATTACACGAGCGAATTACGAATTACGATATTTTGTTTCGTGGATTTTCATAGATTTCTATTTAAGGGTACAGTGATATTTCATTTCTTAACGCGCAATGGAGTAATTTTTGTGCGCGTCGTTTCTTGAAAACAAATTTACGATTAAAAGTTTTATCCGCCTTATCTTAATGAACATCGAAGAAGACGATTGTCACAGACTTCTTATCTACCGAAACGTTAATTACCAATTAATTAAATTTCTACCGATGGAATTTGTATCTCGTAATATAAGATATTAGTCAAACGAAAAGTCACAGACGATAGAATGTGAATCAATGAACCATCGTACGAATTTTCTATACATATTCCATAAACGAAATTATGTCCTAGCTTTGTTTATTATGATCGCGTGAACGAGTAGGCTTATCATATAATACGCGACACCCGCTTTCGGCGAAGCCTTCCTTTGTCACGAGCGTTTGTTGATGGTCAGATTAGGAGGATAATGTTATTGGTCTCGGTCGGAATGACCCCCTAAGGGTATAACGCGAAAACAATTCTCGGAAGAGGCTGACGGGTGGACGCGAGAGATATTAACGCGCTGATAACGATGTATATACATTAGTTTAAACGGGAATAACGATATCAGGTAGAATAATGCGATTACTTCGGCTCAAGTAGAACAGATAGCACGCGCTTTCGTTACAAATGACCACGCGAAAAAACACTACCGCGAATACCTAACGTTAGCATCTTATTAGCTTTATATTTGCTTATTGTCCACGGCACGAGGCGGTTCCGTCGTAGAAAAAAATCTTGCTCCGATGCGATGTTTATCCGAACGAAACATTGGCATTGTGTTGCTCGAATCACCAGCTCTGTTTGCTCTGATTAAAAAATCTGCTTTCGTCGGTCCTTTCACGGTGCCTCGCTTATTGTGCCCATTTCGTTGCTATTAATTATAATCCAGTCGCGATTTTGACACCGAGACGTTGTGTAAACGAGCATCGGCTCGTTAACTAAGTTAACGCAACGTTGAATGCGCTCGCGCGCTTCTTTCGCGTATCATTTTATCGAGTTATATAATCGGTGCTTCTCTTTACCTAACGAATTCGGAGAATTTCGTTTCTAAACGTCTCTTCGAGGCGAACGTCCTCGCGAAGAAGGTTTCATCTTAAAACCATTTAAATCCGAACGTTAATTATCGCCGATCCCCGACCGTTGTATCTTATTCGTCGTCGCAATTGAAGGAACTTGCCCGCCGCTGATGCATATTTTACCGATCGCGAGAACGATTCTGCTTCGTCGCGGGGATAAATGCATTTTTTAACGAATGCGCCGATCCGAGAAGCTGCAGATCTGTTTTTGAAGCTGAAACTTCGTTGGCGTTAATTATCGTCGTCCGGGAAAACTTTCACGGTGAGAATTAGTCTCCGTCAATTACGCAGATTCTTCTCTCGCTTTTTTGTGCATTCACGCGGTCATACGACGCTGTCTCGTATTGCTTACAAATATTGTCGATAAAAAATTCGAAATCATTCTCCTAATCGAGAGGAAAGACGCATTTTTCTATTAACTTTGAGTTTATCACTCGGTGAATATGAACTTTGTTTCGCGTTAGCCCCGTACGTGTACAACTTTTTTGCATTTTTAACGATTCCAACGATTTGAAAAACTAGACAGCCGTTTTTTTTTTGGCTAGAACTTGGTCTACGTTAACTGTCGTTTTTTTTTATATAATTATGGAAATTGTAAGGATTTTTTTTTTGCCTTGTTTACCGCGAGTTCTGTAAGTTAGAGTGCTCGTGTGTTTCGAAATAATTGATTCGTATATTCTTTCACGTTACTTGTATACGATATCGATCAAAAATGTGGAATAACTTTTCGAGGAAATAACCAAATATTTTTTCGTAGGCACAAAGTGAATCGTTTATCTCGAAGCCTAATTTTTGTCTTTGCTATTTTAATCTTTTCAAAAATCCGAATAAATTTTAAAATAGATACTTATCTGTTACATTGTGTATAGCCACTGGCTTTTACAGTCAAATATTTGGAACTTCCAATAAAAATAAAGGATCTTCGAAGAAATAAAGATGTCGAAACTTTGTTTAAACTATCAACGATCAACTTTCAGCTTGTGTATACCGATAAAACTTTTTATCAAAAAATTTTCTAAAATAACAAAATTCAAGCTAACTCGAAAGAAATGATTTCCAAATTATTCCTCGGTATAGGTATATAAACGCAATACAAACGCGTATACGTAGTTACGTACGATACAGCCTTTCGTTGATTCTCGATAATCGTGCTAAGTATTATACACCGGTACTCGAAAGTTGCCAAGGATGCGGAAAACAAATAGACGCTTAGGAATCGGCTATAGTTCGCGTTATTCCGGTCGCTGTTGCTGCTCTGCTTACAACAGAACGTACGTTTTATGGAGTTAGATTGGTGTGCGCGCATTTTATGAAATACAATGAGTCATAGATTTGTTGGAATATCAATTTATGCGGCTTTTGTAGCGTTGTTCCTGGTGCTGGAGGAAAGACATTCGCGTTGTATTGAATTTCAAACGTATTAGAATGTTTTGTATTCGTCCGAGAATTGCTCGGTCTCGAACAAAATGTATTTTTCCATATCTCGTTCGCATTTCAAATGTTCGTTAACGTCAGAAAAATACAATTGGAACGAAAATGACGAGAAGCAGAGAGAAAATGTATTATTTGTAACGTTGACTAGAATTCGTACGCGAGGTAGAGGAATCTGTGACTCGTTGCACGAAACTGAACCGTCGCGTGGCCGCGTTGTTTATTTCAATGGAACACCAGTCGAATCGTTGGCGGTTTCGCCATTTGCGGTCTAGCTGTTGGCGGTCGCGGCTGAAATTTGTGTTATTAACAATTAAGGCGTCCGAATATCGGATGCTCGTGTGAAACGGGAAACGTCGCGCGAAACGATAGATAAAATCGATATAACTTAACACGTTAGTCGATGACGAAAACCATTGTTTACGGACGTTCGTTTCATCTGACGTTTGAAAACCACCATCGGAAACGATGGAGTTTCGAGCACATTTTATTCGACCATGCGTGACAACCGATCCTTTCCACGTTGTGAACGATATTAATAAAATGGATTTCATATGAAATATGACGCGTGATTTCACTTCGCGTAAATTATTCTGACATTATTTTATCACCGTTCTTCGATCTTCAAATTTTGCAAATACTTGTACGGATTTATGGTTTCTGCACACGACGTGGTAAGAAACGCTTCCGATACCACGTGAAATATGTGACTGAGACGACGCGTAAGGTGTGCAGGAACACGTGTGTCGCATGTTCCAGCACTTATCAACGAAGAACGAACCCCCGTGCCGTTTTGGTCTTGTCGGCTATCGAACCGTAGGCCGTTATTATCAGCAAGAAACGAAGCTCTATATCGTAGCTTTTTTATTTAGATATTCCATATTTTTTGTATATTTCGCTTAATTTCTGACAAAAGTAAATTACGCGTATCCTCCTTGTTAGACAGTTCGTAGCGAGATTTAGCAACAGTTCGAACTTGAGTGATATAAGGTATTACATGTTTCAGTTTAAAGTTGATAGAACATTTGATCCCAGTTATAGCCAGAGGCAAAGAATTAACAATAGAGAAACGTTTCACGTTTCTTAAATATAACTTAAAATGCAATTGAAATATTCACCTTTCGACTGACGCACGATAATATTCGTCGGATACATGGAAAATTTGCCCAAACAAAGTACCATATAAGCATGTACGTGTCTCTTGGATCGTGACCAAGGAACGAAGGGTTTGGAATTCAATTTGGAATAGAATATGCCGGCTATACTGATATAGCCCTGAGGCTGTTTTTCATGCTCACGAAACACGTTTGACTCGGTGGTTCCTAAGTGATAACTTAGTAATCACTTTGACCTTGCGAATGCGGGTTAATATCGAATACAGCTTCGGATAAAACAGGGTCTATACGAACCGTTCGCCCGTCGAAAACTCTTTAGTTCGACAACGTTCACGTGTAAGCAGTTGAGAAACTTTTATTCCCTGTCACGTAGAGCAGCATTCGCAAAACTCGACGAGTTGGTCATGACTCACGAACGTGGCTGACGTGTTCCTCGTTTGCTTTAATTTCTCTTTCAATCGTCTTATTAATGTAGCCACGCGATAAAAGATACAGAGAAAGAGGGCACGAAGAAAGAGAGGGAACCTGTTCGAATTTGGACGACGATCGCAAAATCTTCCGTTTTTCAACGACCATAATGGTTTAAAGATCCTATTGGAATCGCTCGAAATTGGCAGTCTTCGAAGTGCAAACGCGCGTCGGTGTGATCGTGTTTCAGATTTGGACGAAAGTCGTCGCAAATAGAAATAGCACTGTTTTACGACAATAATATCTCGAATTTACGAATTCTCCAGTTTTTCAATTTTCAGTTTAAAATTCTCAAATATTCGATCATTAGAATATGCTAATATTTAATTTTTAGATTTTTTCAACATTTCAATTTTCGAATGTTCAAACATTTAAATATTCAAACTTTCAAGCAACCTTCGAACCGAGCCTCGCGGTCGTAGCAATTTCAGAAAACATTGACTCGAGGCGGAAACACGTGTCGTTAGGATCGTGTTTCGAATTTTCAATGAAATTCACCGCAAATACAAATTGCACGGATTTACAATGTCCAAGACCGTGGTCATTATTATTAGAGTAATTTATAAATAGCGAAGAACGGCTAACGTTGCAGTTCTGCTTCGCTAATTTCGACGTTTGAATATACGTATACTACGGTGTCAGAACTCCTTGTCGTTCATAATTTTCGTTGTGCGGTCACTGCAACGATCGTTGTGTCGTTACAAAGGTTCGTAAGACCGTGATATTTAAGACCGACATCTTTTTCAACGCTAAGTCTACCAAATCCATCGAAATAACTGCGTTCAAAATCGTTTTTGCGATTACGAAAATATCCTGGCGCCTTTAATAAAATTATTACATATATTCCTGCTCGATAATTTTACGAAAATTCCCAATATTATTAGTTGATAAATTGTCGTGCAAGATAGTAGCGATAACGATATCAACAAATTTATTAAAAACGGACTCGATCGATTTGACTTGCAAGGGGCTCGCGTCCATTTCGCTGCTTTAAATCGCCTTCTATAATCGTACAAGATACAAAGAGAAGAAAACCTGGCACGTGATATCGAACGTCTTCGAAAGTCGCTCGATCATTATTCAAATTCGACGTGAACGTGGAAAAAAGGTAACGGTGTTCGACGATTCCCGCGCAGTCATTCTTAAAATCCATCAATGGTGGTGAAATGGGTTCGTTCACCCGAGCTTGTTAAAGCGAACGATGCAAAAAGCGTGGAGGAAGAGCGGACACTTAGTGGAAGTTCGAATCGAGCAAGTGGCGACCCGAGTAGATGGGGTCGAAGCGCGCGTCGTAAACGTCCGCTGGCTGCATACCTATAATTTGACGAGCACTTTGCCATCACTTTACCATCGTTTTGCCGCTTTTCAGCCGGTTTTACGCGTCGCGGGGCTCACCTTTGCCGAGACACTGCATTACCGTAATTCGTGAAATATGAAATTCACGAATTTACGGGGGAAGAAATTGCGCGAAAATCGTATCGATCCGTGCAATGTCGTAAAGGGCAATCTGCTTCTGAATAATTTTCCAGACGAAATATCGTTCGGAATTTTATCGACTGCCGGTCGTTTCCAAATTTTTCTCAATTTTTAAGTTTGATAATGACCGAGAGAAGCTTGACTTGAAAATTAAAGAACTTGGACAATTGGAAAGTATTGTAGTTGCTGCTACTTCGGACTTCTCCGCAACTTGGTTCAAAGGATCCTTGTCTTTATGGTTCGAAGGTTGTTGTTGGACCTCCTAAACAATTCGCATCGAAGTCGTAGAACAACTGTGAAAGCAAAACTAGGTTGTTGAAAATCGCGGATAATTCTTTGCGTAAATAATTAAGTAAATAATCATTTTGTGGAATGTTCGATAGTACAATAGATACGCAAGACGACATTCAATTTTGCGACCAATTGCAAGCACGATTTCGGCAACACGAAATTGATCATTGAATTTCATAATCGTTTATCTTATTTTTTGCCTCTGATCTTCGTACGTACGTAGTCTAAGTATACCAAGCGTTATTTCGAATCTTGTATAACAAGCGTTTATTTTCTTTACATCTGGAGGTAACACTGAAACTCGTTGTTCCACGCAAGAGCGAAATAATTTAAACGCAGGCTTTTACCCGTGGCTTCGCGAACATTTCTAGCTTCTACCGTCTTAATTTCCCCCTCCCTTTGTCAGTCTGGTTGCTCTAGTTTCGTAGAGCTTAAAACGTTAATGGGTTGCGAGAGAGAACGTTGTGCGTTTCGTGATCGAGATCGATTTTATCGGTCGTGTAAGTCTTCTCTTAGAGGCACATAGATCCGGGATCTTGGACAAACTTTTGCGTTTGAAACGACCACCGACCGTATCGTTACTCGTATATATCTTGCGCGTGTCCCTACCAGCGTTTCCTTTTTCCCTGCTTTTATGGACAAACCTTTATTTATGTGCGTGTATTAACTGGATATGCAATGTCCGTGAAAATCGAGGTAACGCATACTACGTGCAACAGTTTACGAGCAGATAGGTGTGTCTCTGTTGCTTTGGTCGTTTCATGCATTGGTATCTTTCCGCTGAAAGATACGCGCGCTCTTCGTGTCTTAATTCCCTCACGGTGCCATTGGACTTCCTCCCTATTCTGCAGAAGATATATAGCGTCCCGTAACTGGTACAGTCGAGAACAGGATGATTTTACAGAGCGAAAGTAATTTGGAATAAAATTTGTTCGTAGAGACTCTGCGGCGGAGAAAATTGATGGATGCGTGTGATTTAACTGTGATCGATTCTGATTTATGAACTAATTTTTTATTTATTAGCACGTTCACGTCCAACGAAATAAACGCTAATCGAGTCGTTGCAGGGAAAGGAGAAATTCTGACACAATATAGTGAAAAATCCTGCTTATTTGTCCCTTAGTGCCAAAAATCTAACGATTTGTAGTACGAGACCTTTTTTCTTTATCCCGGAACGCTAAGAATGGAACAATGTTCCTCGATTCATCGTTCTGACACTAAAAAAAGTGAAATGTTTCCTATTCTTACTTAAGATTATTTTATACCATATTTATTATTGAATCGTAATAAACGCAGATTGAAATAAACATCGTATAGTTTGTTACATCGTAAGATACTTTGTAAATCTTTCAAATATGAAAGTACAGTGCGAAACATGCGTCGAAATGAGTATGCGGTTAAGGTAGTTGGGTTGCTGTCAAATAGGAAAGTTCAGTGCGGCTATTCGATCGAAATCCCCACGGGACATTGTCGCCCGTATCGCGAAAGAAACACCAAAACCCTCAAAAAAAAGCCGACGTAGCGAACGTGTCAAGAGCCAATATTTCTTTACAACGTTTATTTTGGGATTCCTCTCGATCGTACGTATATTATTAGATTCTACATAATCGAAGAAACGATAGCTATATAATTGATCAAATAAATCAATAGCATCATAGAAAACTGACGTTACGTTTTCACCAACTCGATAAAATTTCGCTGAAAGAGCCAAGGAGAGGTATCCTCGCTTTTTATACCATCTCCGTGGTCGCATTGTATTCGCGAGCGCATGTTGAATCTTCGTAATTTATTTGTTCACCGGATGCGTCTGCATCGTTTTTTCCTAAAGTTACGTTCGAGAAGGATGTGTTGAATTTAATATGTAAAACACGGTGTATTTGCAATGTATGGTCTCGGGACCATAGAATCGAAAACAGACGCGCGTCGATAAGAAAAATACGCGAATTTACGTTTACGTGTAGAAATCGAAGACGTTTCTTCTCTGCCCGAGAGAACAAACAACGAGCAAAGAAACTCGCGAATGGTCGCATGTAGATAGTTAATTTTCCTGACATGCTGTAAATTTCGGCGAATTAAACGGGAGCTGCGTGGCACGTGAAAAATCGCGAATCAGAAATGTACGGCGAAGAAACGCGAAATGTCAACGATTACCGCGTTTGTCTTTGTCGTCGCGGTGCAAATTAACCCGCCAGATGAGCGCTGCGTCTAGCGACTGATATATATTTAAGTGCGTTTGTCACAGACTAATCTAGGCTTTTTGTCACACTTCCATGTATTGTCCGAGAGACAATTTAGATTGTGTTCGAGTTCGAAACAGCTTTGGCGCTTCCCATATTAAGAGTTTGAATCCTCGAATTTCGTAACACGCTGATGGCCGGATTTAAGTATCTTCGAAATTTGAAATTCTTGCATTACCATGATGAAGATAAGTGTGCTCGTGGGCCATGATCTCCGACGCTCTTCAAATATTCAAATTTTTGAATCGTTAAGTCTTCGACGTTCCAAACGTTCGAACGTTCAAATTTTTAAGCGCTAAAATCTGCAAATTCTCACATCTTCAAATTTCTAAATATTCGAATTTCCAAACTCACGATCGTTCGTATCTTCGAAATATCGATATTGTCGAGTCTTGAGATTAAATTCCCGGTCTCAAATTCGAGGAAATCTTAGATTGCTTTTCATTTACGGTCGTAGCTTCGATCGGTAATTCGAAAGTCGACTAACTCAAACTCATCGGTATTGATCAAACACGTCGTTCATGAAAATCTTGCAAGTCGATCGGGTTTCATTGACACGAGATTTCATCGATGGAATGTGGTTTACACGGACGTTCAATTAGTTCTGTGACGGAGCTGCGACGAGGCCCGGCTTCCTATTTTTCGTCGATATTCGCGCCGCAATCACTTTGTATCGCGTCACGGGCGTTTGATCTACGCGTGATCTATGTCTGTCCGTGCGAATTCTCGCCTCTCTTTGAACGTTTCTCGCCACAGGAGTGGGCAGTGGCTATTTTCGGACAGTGTAATTATCTTTGTACGATAACTCGATCGCCACTCGGTCCAACGTTCTTTCCGTGACGAACGAATAACTAAGCGCGACGAGAAAAAATGCAGATAGAGAGGAGAGGTTAGAAAGGGAGAGAGAGAGAGAGAGAGAGAGAGAGAGAGGAGCTTATGTAATCCGTAGACCTCCACATCGTTGACAGATGACAGAACTGTCTTTTTCGTTGCCAGAAGAACCGAGGTTATATCTATGTATATATTTATATACCGAATGCGTATGACGACCTCTTTCCACGATTTTCGGCCTGCGCCAACCGAGGCCGTGTTTCGATCGTCGCTTAACATTACGTGATCGAGAGAATTGGTCGATCGATCGAAGAAAATCGACCTTACGCGTACCTCACGCGTACGAAAGAAATTTTCAAATTCTGCTTTATCGAAAACGTAGCGTCGTATGAAGAAAATGTTCTTCTGTATTTTATTTTATTTTCACGCAGAGTTCCCTTTGCCGATTGTACCATGATCACCGAGACATCTTGTATAACCGAATAATTTTGTGTCGTGGTAATCCGTTGAAACAGTTTTGTAACAGTTATTAATCGTTTTAGACATCGTTGAAGATTGAAATATGGAAATTTATGCGGTAGCTTATGGGTGCTTTGATGTATCGTTTCGAAGCTGGTAAGTAAATATACTCGTAGACCATTCGTCCAGGGATCGTGTCTTGGCTCGTTTACGACATTCAGTAGGTTGCCTAGTTATCAACTAATTGACGACAACACATCATATCGGCAACGCAACTGGTTTCTTATAAGATGCTTGTTTACCTTTTCGAATTATCTTACAAACGTACCCACCATGCTATTATCTTAACAAGAATGGATCTTGTTCAACTCGGAGCATTAGCTTAATTGCCGCTCTCTTCGTTCGATTTGCAATTTCAATCGTCTTTGCGAACCTTCGCTTTATTTCTCCTAATTCCCTGCAATCTAATTTCTCGACATCCATAATTAACTTTAATCCTTCGCGCTCCAACTTGCTGTTATATCTTAAGAACGCCTCTAAGGCACGCTAGTAATAATTAATCCGCGGATCTGTGTGCGTTTGTGGGAAATTTAAAGATGCAAGATCTATGGATTTTTCATCGAATTACGACACGATGGAAATTATCACCGCAGACTGTGGATTCTCACGCAATTATAGGAAATCTATGGATGGAAAAATGCGCAGAATGCGCACGATGTATCCAAAATATAATACTCGTTATAATATTTCACTAATGAAACAATCGTCTATCCAGATTTCGTTCTTTTAGTCGTATGCATAAAAATTTGAATTTGCCTGTAAATATTCGTAGTCACACTTGTCACGCTTTGTACACGCGCAACACGCTAAGACAAAGTGGATATTACAAGAAAATCTAGCCGAGAGAAAATCACGGTGCAGAGTTCGATCTATCGGAGAATCTTCGCGTATTACGTCGTGATCGGTGCGAGAACAACAAGGCGTGGACGTTATCTCAAAGAAAACCTATCAAGCGCACCTATTCCAGCACTATTTCTTTTAACAGCCTCTGAACGCTTCTTTCTTTTACCTTTCTACTTCTTCCCCTTCTCTATTTCATCTTTGATTTTCCGCTGCTTTATCTTTGCCTATCTTTGCTTTTATCCTTACTTTCTCCTTGCCTTTTCCCGTCGTCCGACGTTGCTTTCGTGCTTGGAGCAAAGTTAGTCGCTCTCCTCCTGGCGGCTGAGTTTCACTCGGTTTAACTACGTTGGCTTGGGTAGGAATGCAGACTCGGAGAGACGCAGCAGGCGAGATCGTACTAGCGTGGAAAATAGGAAATACGCAACGGAACAGTTAGACCTTGGCTTCCACGTGTACTCTCTCGTTACTTCCGGCTGTCGTCGATCGACGTCGATGTGCTTTTAGGTAATGAAATTAATAAAGTTCACGGACGTTGGCAGATGTTGCGTTTGATCGGTTGCCAAACGGAGATTGGACGAAGCTGGCTGCTTCTCCCTGGATTTTTCTTTATTCCCTTTCTTCTTACGTCGCTTTTCTTACGTAAGATATTTATTTAACGTAACAGAGGCCCGGATACAGAGAAACTTACAGTGTATATAGGGTATGCTGGTAAAACTGAGCAAGGCGCGATTCCTCGTAAAAAGAAATAAGTTCAAAATGTAGAATAAAGTTCTTGTTCTGGAGAAAAGCGATTTTGAAAATCTGCTCGCCACACGCGCGCTACATCCAATTTTCGACTATTTTGACATATTTATTATTAAGTGACTAATTCAAACGGAAAGAAGCAAGGGAAAGTAGAAGTAAAAGAGTAGATGCGACGAAAAGGTTTCGGTTGGCCACGTCGAAAGCGATTTTCGCGATTTTCGATAAATCGCAGAGGATAGAGATATTAGTCAAGAGCTTTCGAAGGTTGATGCACAGTGACATCAGAGTCAGAGAAAGATAACATTGTACGATACGAAGTTAGAACCAGACAGCGCCAGAAATACTGGAAAACCTGTCGTATCCGACGGAAGTTATCCCAGCCGAGGAACCCGCGTGTTAGGCTGGCATTCGTTTGGCCCGGCTTTCGAATATCTGCCGTTCTGAATCATTTTTCATTCTTAACTTCGATATCCTCCTACGATATACGACGTCTCGCAAAATCTTCGAAATATACTCCGACACTCTCAGTCAGCTTCTTTTCGTCTTTTGACAAATTAGTACACAAATTATTTGTTCGAAATAATATTTTATATTTTCAATTACGTAATTAGGTTTAAGGAAATTTAAGAAATACAGTCACGATCGCGTAAACAAATCTCCTTTGTAATAGAAAGTGCGATGCTCATGAACATGGCTGCACGTTAGCAACATCGTTTAAATAATTGAATGGACGCTACATACGCGTCGCTATCAGCGAACGCATCGAACAAACAAAAGCTAACGTAATTACCAAATTGTATCCAAATGTTCTCTGCAACCGAAAATACGATACTGCATCGTTGCCTCGTATCTGGATACAAAAATCGATCGTCCCTTGCGCGAGAGCGTTCACTCTGATTAACTGCCTATCTGGCAGCTTGCTGTATCCAGGATCCAGAGTAGTATGAAATACGTTTGGTTTGTTGGCAAACGGTGTAGCCCTTTGCGGCGCGATTTCACCGCTTCGCGAACGAGACGAGAAGCGGGTGGAAAACACACGGTCGCGTCTTCGAACCCGGAGTACCAGGAAACGAGTTCGCGAATCGAGCCCTCGAAAGACATATTCCCAACGGTTGGAGGCCCGGCGTTCTGCCTGTCTGCGAAGACGAGACGTTTGAGTGACACGGTTCCGCAACTATGGTTCGGCCATATTGCGGCAGGCTCGCTGTACGCTGCGCCAGCCAATATAGCCTACATATCTAATATAAACGGAATTTCATTTGGTTAATGCGGATGCGCCGCATTGCCAGAACAGCCCCCGGTTTGTTAGGGGACTTGCCCCTCCCGCTCTCTCTTTCGCCTTTGTGTATGCGTGTTCAGTCAGTATGCACGCGTCTCTCTCTCTCTCTCTCTCTCTCTCTCTCTCTCTCTCGTAGTTCTCTCGTTCTCTCTCGCTATGTGTACGTTAGAAGGCGAACCGATACGAGCCGGAAGAGATTGGTCGACGAAACGATGCTCGAGAATATCTACCGTCCTCTGTTAACCCTCCTGTGTAGCATATATATGTATATACAATTGCGTATATCGGCGAACCCCATTACGTAATTACGTGATTCCGGAGGAACGGTCATGGCGTTTTCCTGACCTTTTCTTTCGGCGGTGGACCTTTTGGATCTCGTAGACAGACATTCGTCGTGTTATACCGCTCCACGTTTATTATAATATTTTGCATTTAGCGATACTTACTGAAGAATCGAAACGTACGGTTTATTACGGTGAATCCTCGTACAACACGGGGTTAGGTTGGGGTTAGATACGTTTCGCGTTATCGGAAATCGCATTACACTAATCTCATTTTTATAGCAGTTATAACGCAACCTATAAATCTTTTACGGGTTTATCTATTAACTTCTTTATCTATACATAAACAAGAAATAAACACACGTTCGCTACCCATAGTGGACCGCAGCAAAATACCCATCACGGCTCATGTTTCATTTCTTGTAGCTTTTTCTTGCTACTGCAATTTTTTTGTCGCGTTATACGAGTCCACGTTATGTAGAAACGTGTTATATGGGGATTCGCTCGTATATAATATATTTTTATTGAGATGGAATTATACCGAAACTATCTAAGTTACAAAATCGTAACTTGTGTCATTTATTATATAACTGACCTAGTTTAGCATTATTAATCTGATCGCGATCGATCTAAAACTTTCTCTCGTTGAAATTGAAAAGTCGAATGTAAATTAAACCCTGTGGCAAATACAGCCAACTTTCGTCTATCTCGTTCGTCCGACTTCAGTTTCATTCATCATTTATCATTCTGCCGATCGAATTGCAACTATAATCCGTGTCACGAACGCGTCTCAACGTTACGAAGCAAGGAATTCTCGTTTTCTCATTGTTTTCTCATTGTGTTCTCTCTTGTAAGAATTGTTTACCGTTTGTCGGTTGTCACGAAGAATCTCGTAGAATCCTCGTCTGTTGTTTCAAATACTCCAAAGTCAGTCTTGATCGATCCTGCATTCGCAAAGTATATAAAACACCACGAAACGAGACCATGTTGTCTTCACGATCGAAACAAAATTTTCAGCTGAAAAGGCCCGAAGCTCCGCGGAGCTGAGCTGCTCGGTTCGTACGTTGGAATTCCGTAAATGTCATAGTTCGGGCGTAGCGTAATGCGAAGCAACGGGATGTTTTATCGTGGTTGTTGCTATTCGGTTCACGCAACCCCGTGCTAGCGTTTCTAAGTTGGCTTGACCGCTTTTTATAGCGCCGTAGTCGACGAAAATACACGCGGTCGCATAATATTCTGGGTTAATAAGTTTTATTTCGCACGAAAATCGTGTGGATTGCGCGCTGCCGTGATGCAAGCCGGGTGGGAGCCGCGCGATTGCAGATACCATTTGTCACTGGCGCGCAGAAACACGTTAGCGACACGGGTCACGCCAATGTCGCGTTTCTTTCCTCCCTCGGCATCGAAGTCTCTCCCCTTCCAGCTATCGTTAGATCCTCGCCTGGTTCGACGCGGCGATAATTAATCGTCAGGCAATATAAGCAAATCAATTGTTAAAGCAAATGGTTGGTGCCCACGCGCATCTGCTCTCTATTTCAATCTCACGCGGAACGCGCAATTAGTCTCGTCATCGCGAAAACAACCGAAGCATCGCTTTAACGAACAATGTCCGTTAACGTTGCCAAACGAACGAGAGAAGCTCTTGAAGAAATTTTAGAGATGTCGTTGGAGATTCGTGAAACGTGACGAGGATGTCACCGTAAATCATTAGCTGCCGCAGGAACAGGAGAAGCGAAAGGTTTCCTGGTGGAAAGTACGATTAGAACAGACAGCGTCGTTAGAGCCGCTTTCCGCGCGACCATCGGACAATCACGGGCCATTTGCAAAGACCGCGACGCTGGGACGTAACCCGTGGCGTGCAGCTTGCAGATTTACGCAACAAATATTTTGGCAGCGAGCAGAGTCGGCGTTTCGTAATCGCGAATTCGCCATTATGGTCGTCGCGAGACCGGCCAATCGCGTCGCCCGCAAGGTAGATCGCGAATAATTAGTCGCGGGTCAAGGCACGCGAGCCTTAATAGAGAAAAGTCGTTCATAAAGCCGACTTCTCGAGTCGAACGAAAATAGAATTATCTTCTCTGTCCTCAAGAATAGAGAGTGCTGTGGCGTACACTGTGCCCACGTTCGACCTGGTGCGACGGTCTATAAGATGCCTCGAAGCGGTTATCGGCGATCAACCATTTACCGCTGTTGGGAAATTGCATTCTCCTGGAATAGTGGTCTTTCGAACATTTGCTAACATCCTCGGATATTTGCTAACCAGCAAAGCGTTTATTTTTTGTTTCGACGAATCTTGTTAACCTCTTACGGTAGTTGCTAAATTATTACGATTTTTCTGACATCGCTTATTGACACATAGAGTCCCCCTACGAATCCTATTTTGAAAATTATTACGGGTTCATATATTGATCGTACTTGGAAGCAATCGAAGAATCGCTGATATAAACGATTCCATAACGTGAAACCGAGGGAAAGGAAGCGATAAACATTGGGAGGTGCCATAAATTATTAGGTCTTTCTTGGATCTGTGTCACGCGTTAGCTGCTATCGACTGTTTTGCCATCGTGACGCACAGAACGAACATTCTCTATAGAGTCGACATTGACAAATGTACAAACGGACGTCTAAAGTCGAAAAGGCACGACGGTATCAAAAAGTTTACTTTTACAATTAATCTTAGCCAAGATACAGGTTTTATAGTTTTGCTTTTACGGAGCACCGAACAACTGTTAGACAGTGACCATTTATCGTTTCTGTAACGACTAGGCTGGTTTTATCGGCTAGCTAACGGGCACAGGTGACTCTCTTTTTCTTCCGAGCAAATAAACGTCGGACTTTGGAAATCGTTTCCACGAGATCGACGCGTTCTACACGCTGCCCTGTATACGTACGAATTACTTATCGAGAGTGGAAGTTTATGGTTGCACAAGTGTTGCTTTTATTCGCTCTTGTAGGGTAGGATTAGTTTTGTTCATACGTTTATGTCGATCGATGCTTCGTATTTCTTGTTTCGTGTGACGTTCGCCTCACGTTCTAGTCCAAGTTATAGAAGAAATCGTAGATTAGTAGAAATCGCGATTTGACCTGTTATCCACTTCGTTATCGATGCATGAGTATTTGGACACTTGGTGGAATCTAGTTAACACACTGGTATTTTTATTACATTTTCAATTATGATAGAAGAACGTTTCTTTACTATTAATTCTTTACTTTTTGCCATATCTGCGATCAAACGTATCGTTAAGTCAAAGCTGAAACAAGTAACGCACCTGTATACATCGTGTTCTATATTTCTCTCTAATAAATAGTTGACGCTTCGCAAAATCTGTATGTATAAACTTTTAGAATATTCCAACAATTTGGCACAGCTTTGATCCACAGCAAAATCTCGACCGAGAACGTATCGCGTTTGATAGATTTCACGGAATCGAGTGGTTGATAGGCAGAGTTGTGGATCGCGGCTAGGCTTGGCTGGTCGCGTTCCAATGGATGAACTTTTGCCTAGCGGGCTTCCGGCGACACATCTACGTCCGCAAATACGCCTAAATCCAGACCGTTCCACGAGCGAGCTTTTCGGTCGGACTTTACGCTTTTCCGCGTCCTAGGCTTTCGGATACGAGTTTTCACGCGGATCGTATTATCCGCTTGAAACTCGACGCTGTCTCGTTGGAGAGGAGAAAAAGCCGCCTGTGGCTCGGCCACGGACGAGGGATTGGATTAAAGTCGTTACAGGGTTTTCAGCCGCGCGATTAGAAGCTCGTTGCACGTGTAAAAAGCTTGTACTTCTTTATTTACGGGCGCTGGGCCCGACGAAAATATCGTGGCCTCGCCTTAGCCGCTTGCTTTCTTACAGCCTCTGACACTCTGTATCTTTTAATTCTCTTTGTTTCTCTGCGACCAGCTTTCCAGAAAAACGTCTTGTTTCTCCGCTTTTCAATCCTTTGCTCCCGAGATTTTAACGCTATTTCGTCAATAAAGACGAAAGCATCGTAGTTGGGAATGAAAGTGGCAGAGAAATATGGAGTTTTTAATTTTATAAGGATAAGTACAGTAGTACTGTGCTGAAAAAATGAGAGGAAGAAATGGGGGATAGGCAAGCGTAAAAATGCGAGAAGATCATTAGGCGAGACTCGCTGGTCGACCGAGCCGAAAGAATGGTCCGAGCCGCTCGCACGAACGATTCCCGAAGGATTAGAAAACCGAAAACGAACCGTCCACGATCGTTAGCAGTACGCCGTCCGTGACAATTGCCCCAGTTGCCGTGATATTTGCACTCTAACGAGCCGAACACGATCCCATCGATCTCGAATCGAACATCTTGTCGGTTGCATTGCGTTATGTCCAAGATGATTACACTGGCAATCGAATCGTTAACAAAATTCGTCCCATTTCCACGAATATGATCTTTTCCCGTGAACATACAGCGGCGAGCCTATACGTAGAGAAATATTTCCTTGTAAATTCAACTAATCTTACTATGAAAATTTCCCTTTCTATTTTTGCTTCTACGACGTAAAGTATAAAAGTATAATCCGTATAATTTGTTATATTTTGCCCTTGGTACACGCCACGAATGTGACTCGATGCTGTAGAGCAAACGGTCGATATCTCGTAAGTTAAAATTGAATGTTTCGAGGATAATTTTATTTGGAATATCCGCCTGATCTCGTTTCTATACGATCGTGTTGGACTATCCAGGTAACGAGTCTCGCTGGAGTATGTTAGACTTTCCACAGGGGATGATTCTCGGTAAGAAAAGGCTGGATTTGGGCGTAACGCGCCAAACAGAGCATTACGACAGGGAAATGGCGTAACTTGGCGAATTTGTAGAGCAGACAACTCGTGCCGAGCTTTAGCACGGAAGATTAGAATCGTATTGTTTCTTTTTCGATGTCTCTCCCGGATGTTTAAGAGCAGCCGTGTCTCAACCGGAAAAGCTTCCCTTTCACCCTTGTTCTTTAACGCCATTATCGCGCGACTAAATTATACGGTGCTTCGAACGAGCTCCTTTCTCCTTGTATTTTACATGAACATTCTCTGTTTTAAGACACTCGGATCGAATTTTTCTCAGAGTTTCCATAACGCGTTATCGCTTGACCGTTTACAACGCCGTGTAACTCGAAAGTTACGCGTTTCTGTATATCTGTATTTTTGAAATCTTATCTTTCATCCATTCGTGATTATAACGCTGTAGTATCATCTTATCGCTATACCATCGTATAATTGTAAATAAGTTATTCGCAACAGCTACAGTTTCGGTATTTCTCAAATCACAGAGAGAAGCTGTAATCAAGCATAACGTTAGCCTGGATTAAATTTGGAGAAGCAGATTCTGTTCTACGACTGACTTACATCTAACTTAATCCTGTCCATTGACCCTCCCCTGATCGGTTGTGTTCTACACCTAACTCGCAGACCATTCTCGGTCCGATTTTCAACCTAACTCGGTTAGAACGTAGCTTAATCTGTAATTGACCTAATCTATATCTGGCCAGGACCTTTCATCGTACTATGTTCGAGTTAACTTGGAACCTAGTTTCTCGATTTAACTATACTGGACTCGGCGAATACTTTGGATAAGTTTTCAACTTCGACTTTCTACGACTAGAATTTCACGGTGAAACAGATGATAGTCGAACAAAATTAATATAATCGTGGAATTATAGAGTTACGTTAAATTGGCTATTTCTTCGGTTTGAAAAAGCTTGCGTATATGGAAAGTCAAGGGAAAAACGGAGAAAGTTGAGAGCGCAAGAAAAATTTGAAAGTTTTCCAGTTTAACTGTCTATAGAGAGAATTCCGTGATAAAGGGGATTACAGCCGGCTAAATTTAATTTAATCGTGAAATCATCGTTGCGTCGACCTACATTTGTGTTCTCTCTTGTGTTCTACGTTTGGAGGAATATATCGAATCGAATGGAAAAATGAGGGTAAGTTAAGGAAAAGAAAAGACGCTACTTGGAAGAGGCGTTGGAAGCGAGAGGTAACTTTATTCGCGGTGTTTTTCTTCGTGATAACAACATTTTTTGTTGACCGCGCGCGTCGTCGTCGTTTTCGCTGGATTAAATGGAGTGCAAAGTAGTCGATGGGATGGGCGGACAGAAGTTTGTAACCGACAGGATAAACGTATAGCGCTATTACGAGGATGAGCTGACTACATCGTGCACCCCATGATTATTTACGGTTATTCCAGAGTTTCTCCTAATTATCGTCGGTCATGGTTCACTTGTAACCTCGCGTCATTTCCACGTGATTTTTACTTCATTTGAGAAAAATCGGTTCGATCTACCGTATTTCTGTCGAATTATATCAAATCGAGTAGCGTTAAGATTTAGAAATTGAAAGTGAAAAGAAGAAAGAAGAACGTCGCCGTTTGTTCTTCTGAGATTTTCTTGATCAAATTATCTCGATATATTACACTTGATGTATCGTATTTACGTAGTTGTTGCTCGACGGCGTATGAAAAGATTCGCGGAAGTCAGGCTAATTTATGTAATTTCCATTCTCGTTGGCGGAATAGTCGAGATTCAAAAGTTGCTTCTACCGCGGCATAAATATAGGGCGAAGGTAAGTTTTCTTCGGGCCAGGTCAGCATTATCATATCCCTAGGGGTTAAACAGGCTGGAAAGGAGGTGGAGGCTGTATCCGACGTGCTAGACATATGGCGGCATTATGACGATGAATCAGTACATCGTGTACCTCGTGATAAGGATTAATGTCGAGATTCTAATGTGTCTCGTGATACGTTCGCACGATTCAACCTATACTCTCTGCGATTCGCATACAGTATTTTCCTTCAACCTCCATTTGTCGTATTGTACGATGCTTAACTATCACGCCGCTCGATTTTTTCTCAAATT
Source organism: Bombus vosnesenskii (assembly GCF_011952255.1). Taxonomy (NCBI): domain Eukaryota; kingdom Metazoa; phylum Arthropoda; class Insecta; order Hymenoptera; family Apidae; genus Bombus; species Bombus vosnesenskii. The sequence goes on from NW_022883012.1 coordinate 867,555, forward strand.
TGTATCCATCCGTTGTAAGAAATTCACTTTACATTTAGTTATTTTTACATTTTAGTTATTGTAGTTAAATCCAAGTTCTTGAGATAATCGTCATCGCGATTGGATATCGTACGGGAAAAGGCGACAAACGATAAGACGCGCGACATTTGTTAGTCAACGCGTCAGCGTTAGTTCCAATCTCGCGTCTCATTGTCACAGTGATCAAGGTCAATCGTTTCGATACCACGATCGAGCCACTGTTTGCATCGTAACAAATAAAATTTTATCCAAGATCTTACTAAAACTATCGGCTTTACGACGATCGAACGTCGGACGATCAAAATTAATATGCCAGCTGGACGCGTCATGAAATTAATTAGCGGAATCGAATCCCCCTGAGTCTGATTCACCCCAGCGAACGAAGTCGCGCGTCGAATCAGCAGCCTGATGTCACGCGAAATCAAGGCAAGTCTTCGATTTCGCGTGAATTCACCGCAGAATGATTTGGCGAATCGGGCCAGGTGAACCAGAAAGAGAGTGCAGAGAGGGATTGAAGAGGTTAGGAGGGTTAGGAGAGTCGTGTCAGGTCATTCCGGCCGCATAAATAACATGTAAAGCAAGTTTTCCTCGCGCGAGGGTAGCATTATCATATCCCAGGGGTTAAACGGGGTGGAAAGGGGGCGGAGGTCGAAGCCGACGCGGCAGACGTATGGCGGCATTACAACGATGAGTCGGTGCATCGCGTCGTGTAGCTTGGCCAGGTGTTGGTATTTTCGTGTTTCCTTGGACCTGTCCCGCTGACGTAAGATTTCCTAAGGGAAAAGCACGCCTCAAAGATGGAACTTCAGACTTCATCGACTTTCCTCAAGAACCGTGTTTCCCTCCTGCGTGTTTCAACCCCCATCTTTCGAATTTCTGGGAAATGTTCGCGTACCAAGTGTTTTAGGAACGAAGCGTAATTATAAATAAGAAGAGACTTTGTCCTGATCTAATTCCATCGTCGAATAACGGTTCTGTTCTTTTTTTCCTTTTTCTTCCCCCTTCCCCCTTTTTGGTGTTCGACAAGGTGAAAAATGTTCGACAAGAGGAATCTTTGATTGAACAATGAAACGTTTAGTATCGCGAACGCCTATTTTTCCATATTTTAAATTTCCCTATGAAATATTATTATTGTTTATTTAATTTCGACCTCGTCCGCTTAGAAATGGATTTTACTTGCAATTCCTTGTATTCGTTCTTTCATACTTCATACGCTTGCACTCGGATCGACGCTCGTTTCTCACACTCGCTGCTAACGGTCAGATCATATTATTACGAATTATCTGAGGATAGATACTCCATAGAATGTACCATTTGACCTTTGCTATAAATTAAGTAGAATAAAGATATTCAAAGGACCAAAAAAAGAGAGAAGAAAAAAGATAAATCTTGGGAAAATCTCCAAAGAATGAATCTCAGTGACTTACGTAGGTGTAACTGATGACGTATAACGTTTCAGGCTTTTGGTATCTTCGTCCCGTTGAAGTTTAGTATCCGAAGAAAATGGAATTCTGCAAGGAAATAAAAAAGGAGGGGCGTGCTATAATCGTGCGTGCGAGAATGCGAGAAAAATATTCTCCGCTCGGTTCGCGGAGAAAGAGAGACAGTGAGGAAGAGGGAGATTTAGTCTGGAATCCGATTTATTCGTTCGTCGGTTCGTGCACGCTCCAAGAATCATTCCTCAGGAATATAAGGGTTGGTGTTGGTGGTTAAAGCGTGAGAGAACCCGTAGAAAGGAAGATTTTCCGGTCTACATTTCCGGTAACGCTATCCGACGACTGACGTCGTGTCGCGACGTAATAATGCACGGGGTGAAACTAACAATCGAGTAAACGCGAACAATAGGGCGTTTTAGCCACGTTGAACGCTACATCGATAGGAGCGATTTTTTCCAAGTCGAAAAATGATAGGGGAAACCGGTTCGATGTTGTCTAAACGTTTTTTTTCCTTCTGCCAACATATTTTTCCAGCAATTTTTTTGTTCTTAATGGTTTTTCGATCGATAGATTAACAAGCTTTAATAAGACGATGATTAGAAATATGTCGTGCAACTTGTTCTGTCTTCTTCTCTGTACTAAATTCAAGTATCGATTCGATTTTAAATTTATGCAACGAATATCGTTTCCTGACGAAGTTGTAACGAGAGTTTGAAGTTATAATAATACGATATTTTCATAATAGAAGGATGAGACAACTATGTATTCTATATTCGCGAACAGTGTAGAAACAGATGGCAAACCACGAATTGTTTGCGAATATCGAATCGCGAAAAGCGAGGACGAGCCACGAGAGACTGGGTACTTGGTTTTCGGATTTCACTGTCTTAGAAGGGAATGAAGAAAGATGCGTTATTAATGAGAGAAGGTCATAGAGCAGAACGGAGTCGTAATTACGCCTGAAAAGGGTGATTATATATTCTAACGATGGCTTAGAGTATCAGTACCGGAGGAATATAGGTCGTTCGATATTAATTTTGTCGAATTAATATCGAACCGCGGCCGGCCCTTTTTTTTCACGCGCCACCCCTTTTGTACGGGAGATATTCAGCTTTGACCTGGATTTTATATTCATCTGTTTGCAAAGCGATCGCATTCGCGTTCCTCGACATTAATTTTACGCTTCGAAGACGCCCCAACGATTCTCGTGTGTATGCGTGTGTCTATCCATAGACAGACACAAGTCCATAGAAAGCGAATTCTATGGATCGGGGATGCGCCTGTACACGGACCCTTTGGCCTGAAATATATTTGAAAATGTAATTTATCAAATATCATAATGTACGTGATAAAGCGATAAAACGATAAAGCGATGCTCTTGCTGCAGTCGTAGCAAACAGAGAAGAGTTCGGCTACGATGTTCGACGATTGGCGTCCGAAAGTTTGCGCTTCGACGTATTTACGCTATTGGTCGTAAGTATTTGTCCGCTTTGATCGATTTCGTCGATTTGTATTATATAACGAAGTAAACGTGAATTTGATCGGGTTACAGAAATTAATGGCGATCTAACGATTGAAAATTCTCGTGCAATCGAAAAGCTATAAAATTAGACCGATTATCGAAAAACTTATAAAAAGACTCCGTAAAATAAGAAAATAATTCTGCACAGTTTGACAGTAACGCGTATTGGTTTTTATGGCGATTGTAAATATCAAAATCGTCGCAGTTGGATTTATCATTAATTTTCTAACCGTAATATAACAAAATATAACTTGTTAAGGGTAAGCGAGCGTGCGAGTACTTTTGAACGATACTGCAAATATAACGCAATGATCGTGACCGTCCCTCGAGATTATATCCCCTCTGGATCTCGTTAGAGAAGACACGTGATCACGATAGACCCTACGCAATCCTCGAAGCCTCTCCAATGGGATAAAAATAATCGCATGGTTTTCTACTCTGTGCGATGTTGCGTTTGGCCGGGAGCCACGGGTACCTGCGCTTATTAAGGGAGACCTTTATATCTACTGCTCGGTTGCACGTGACGATAGCGTCGAGCCAAGTACACACACGCGATCCAGAAGCCGAAACGCTAGGCCGTGACCCGTCTCAGATTATCCTCGACGCGCATCGATTCGTTTTTCGAATTATCTGTTCGATACGATTCGATGGAAATACCTCGCTGCTGTGTGTACAAACTTACAGATTTCCTGCTCGGAGATTTTCAGAGCTGTTTAGTTACTCATGAAAATTATTTGTTAAGCCGTGTTCTCACCGGCAAACATGTCCACGAACGCTGTTCACAAGTACGTCGTTCGAACGTGTTGGCGGACAGCGTGCAAACGAGTAACAATCGTATCTTTAAAACGATTCGTGTTATTTAAGTAAAAAATTTCGCGAATCTTCGATCGGCGCTGTTTATATCAGCAGTCTGAACGATAATGCAGAGTTACGAAATCAAGTGCTATAGTCGACAGTACGTGGAGCCTCGAGCTAGAGTAACTGTGCAGACGTCGATTGAGTTAAGAAAGATACATCTGTCTTGTGGAATGGAGACGCGAATGGAGACTGATTCTAGCTCGGCAAGCATGAAAAGGGGGAAAAAGTAAGCAACGTATGACACGTGTTCAACGACTCGTTCGATTTCTGTCTTTCAATCAACAAAATGGAGATTTATATGAAAATGGATACCGTCCGAATGAATATGCTACGAAAATAAACATTTAGCGGAGAAAAATCAGTGAAATAGAAAAGAATCGAAAGTAATTTCCGGAACATGCCTTGAATCATCGTAGGTGTTCTCGCAGAAAGGTTTTACGACTAAAAAAAAAAAAAGAGATAAAGGTATAAAAACACAGACAAAAAAAACAAAACTGTCTAGTATCGTAACGAATCTGTCTTTTCGAACGATGAATGCTTGTTTACTTTAAAAATTAAAAACTGGAAAGCGTCAGAAATGCTTCTTGGAAGAAACGAGACGCGAAACGTAAGTCGTCGGTCGGTTCTATTCGCGAGGATTCTATTTCGCTCTCTTGTTCTCTGTGTGTGTTTTTTTAAAATTAAATTACACGCGTTACGGATGTACGAAGCTGAAAACGTTGATCGATCCTCGCGTGATCCGATTTGCTGGTTCTTTGTTGAAATTCAACGGTAATCCGATTTCAATCGGTCACGCTGGTATCGTTACAAGAGAAGTCGCGTCCAGAAACGCAGCTAACATTTCTGCTTCCGTTTGATCGGTGATCTTCGCAGAAATATCGAAACGCTGAATTTCGTTTCGATTTACCTTACGTTTTACGCGCGATATATCTGCAAGATAATTTTGTTGGATAATTTATTTCGAATATTTTGTTCGACGCAAATCGACGATGATTTTACAACGATATTTTTATCTTTTTGTTTCAGGTAAGTTGAGAATCATAAAAATACAGGTCGGTAGCTGTCGATGTGAGTAACGTTTGGAAAATGATTTTTTCCTCGTGCATGGTAAATGGGAAACGTCATTCTTTCTCTGGCCTGTGGACGCTGTAAATTTCAAAGAGAATTCAATTTTAAAGCGTACACTGTTTCACGAGGCAACTCGTAAACTACGATAGACATTAAGTGCCGCGTTTATCACGAAGACCTTCGCTTTTCTGCTTTCGTGCGTGACACAACTTCCATCATAACGTGTACGCCGCGTCGTATAACGTTAGGTAGATTAGAAATGCAAGGATCTTGATGAAAAACGTATTCACGCGAATATTAACACCCCGCGCATTATTAAACTCTACCTTTCATTTTTCAGTTCCTAATTAAAGCCGAAGTTTGCTTTTCTCTAGTCGTGTCTCGACACTTTCTGCATTCGAAAGATTAATCGCTCTGCTAAGAGTCAACATCAACGATCCATTACTCGACTGCAAATCGAGTAGCTGCTACGCACAATGTCGTTCAACGTAATGTCTCGTTTTACGATATCGTTCGATATACGATATATATCCTTTTCTACAGAAAATTCACCTTTATTCATTTTTAGTTCGATATCGAACATTGGTTTGGTTTCTCTACCGAGGAGATTAATTTAAGGACTTTATCGTGAATAAAATCGTACAATCGATTATTTGGTCGAGTGGAGCCTAAGGTTTTATCCATACGGAGGATCGCACTTGCAAATTTTCAATGATCTTTTGTTCAAACGAAATCTACCGTTCTTCGGTCTTACGTCAATGTTCATCAATCACTATTAACTTTCTTAGACCAAAAGATTAATTACGTACTTCGTTAAGAGTCATCCATCATATATATTTCGCTAGAACCGAAACTAATAGCTTTTATCCGGGCTATTAAAATCTACCGTTTTATAATATTATTTAGAAGCATAGTCTTCAATGCCATTTTCCGAAGCAAAGAGCTTTTCTTCCTTCGCTCTTCGTCGAATCGTAAGGTATTTCAATTTCTTCGAATCTCACAACGTAGATGTAGAACCGAGATGGAGAAAGAAATAGAAGCGTTGAAAAATAGATGGAGCAAATTCTTGGAACTTCTTCTCGTATCCGCGATGTAAATTCGACAGACTTTGATAATTTAAACTGACTGACAAAACATTATGAACGAAATGTCGCGTTAACGCGACGTTGATCCTCGACGGATTAACTAAGATTGAAGTTTAACGGTCCATCGGTTCGCGAAAACTCAATCTCAATAGCTTCGATCGCGTAACGCGAGCCGAACTGGTTGCTGAATTCTTGTATTCGAGGAATCACGATTCTCGGCTGGCCGACAACGTTTCTCCCCCCGATGAAAGATTCAGGACGCGTGTAATCCCAGTCTACGTGATCCTGTCGCAGGATGCAAATAATCCTCCCTTCCCTCCCTCTGGTATCACGTTCGCACGGGTTGGCATGTCGGTTCGGCGCGCTCGAATTCTGACTTTTCTTCGTATCTTGGTAAAAGCGATCGCTTTTGACGCCGTCTTCACCTTCGTTCCGGCTGTCGATTTCGGTTCGCCGCAAACATCGCCCAACCGTCGGTGAATCGTGACGCTCTTACCCTTGTCTGAAGCTCGTGGAAAGTTTTTCTCGAGACGGGAATCGTCGGAGGACGTCGACGAGAATCAATTAGAGTCCCACGCGACACGCGGGGCTGCTCTTTGAAGTTCTTTTTTCCTCTTTCGCTCGCTGAAAGCTCGTCTCGAAGGGAGAGACCACCGCTCGAGGACAGCATGTGGCAGACGTTGTAATTAGGTGAGATTAAGCTTCAGGCAGCTTTTCCTTGCTCCGATGTAGGAAGCACGGTTTACAGGAAATATTACTACGATATTGACGTTGTACGTAGTCAGATATGCGCTTCTATTCGGTTTATGAAATTCCAATATTTAATGAAATCGAAGGGAAGGGATATCGATGCTTAATAGAGTGTAAAGTACTTTATTTGATCAGAGAATATCAAGAATTGCTGCTCTTTTTCTTTTATTTATCAACATAGGGTAGATAACGTAAACTTGTTTTTCTTTTTTTTTTTCTTTTTTTGTACGTGAAGAAATCCTCATGGACACTCCGCTGTTGCCAATAATCGGGTAACAGCAGAGTAGTGTCGGACCTCTTATAAATTAACTTCTGTTGCACCCCCTTCCCGCGTCCTCTTGTTCGAGCCAGTCCTAATAATTCCCTGACTGTTGAATTTGGCGTTAGGGGTGGAGCATTGCCCCTGGCGCTATCGCCCCTTCTAGTCGTGGTCCGTTGGGACGGCGATGAAGCGGCTCTAAGCCGCCTGACTGCCATCCTCCTCCATCGTCTTATCCTACAAGGGTGAGAGTTTTTAGATAACATAAACTAACGCTGCGCACGGAGTAACGAAGGTTCAAGACCAAAGGGGCCTTGTACATTTTATGAAGTGCTGCTTGGTCTATATTTAGGTAAAAACATGGCCAATATCGTGTAGCTTCTGACTGAGTTTTAATTTTTTCTCTATCAACGTTGTGTCCATTATAATCGTGTTTACTGCACAGGAGACAATGGTAGGAATCGGTGGTCGGTTTCACAAGCCAAGTTGCCATATATCCACGTATATACTTTGTAAGGAACCTGAAAGCTATTGTTACGATGGAAGATATAATTACGATCGTAATTCACGTACTACGAGATCGAGCTAACCCCTCGTTACGCTTCGTTTTTAGTTTTCCCACGTGACTTCATACCTTTCATGGTCGTTCCCTATTTTTAGATACAATAAGAATTTTTTTCTTCTTACGCTCTTACTCTACCGTGACATCATGCGAGATAATAAAAAGACAAGGTCGACGATTCTTCGAAAGGTCTCTGCAAAAGCAAAACCAGGGCTACGATGGTTTGACACCATCTTATCCTCGAGACAATTACATGGCACATCTATGGAATAGACGTATATCGTCGGACAAATTGGAAAGTTGCATCAGCAAGAATGAAAAACGTTGTTCCATCCGATTCATCGCCATTTATCGGTTTACCGATATTCTCTCGGTCTTTCGCTCGAAATCCCCACGACTCTCTTCTTTCACGGAAACGTCTGTATTTCATTTTAACGACGTTTTAGTCAATCTCTGTCAGTCGCATTGTGCAGCGTTGGCAGATCATCGAAGACTCTCGTGGCGAGAAGAATTCGGCTACGGCCGGTCTCCATTTCCGCGTCCCAGATCGCTCCACTCGTAAGTAATGGACGCGATTTTCAACGATTCGCACGGGGAATCGTTCGATCCAGGCCGGGGGGAACACTTTTCCATTAGCGCGTCTCGATTCTCCGCGGCCCATTCGCCGGAAGAACGAAAAAGAAAAGCAACTTGCACGGAAAGTTGTTACATTCTCCGGCTGCTGTTCGTTAGTCGGCCATTGTTTCCACTTTGTTTTACTCTCGCGTGCCATTTTCTCCGCTCGTTGCTTCCAAACTGAGGATTCCTTCGCCGAAAGACTATCAGGAATCGGAAAACCCTATGCAACGTCTTGTCTATCGCCATCGCGTACTTCTGAATTCCGCGCGTTCTCAAATCCTCGCTAAAGTCTACATCCTCCGAAGCTTTCCCAACTCTGCCACGGATTTTGAATTTCTATCTCGACCTTACCTTTGTTTTCGAAACATCCTAGATCGACGAACAATCGAAAATGTTGCAGAAAATATTTCAAGGACGGAAGTCACGCGTATCAACGAAGATTCTTTCGTGTTTTCCTCGAACTTGAAAAGTTTGTCGAAATCGAAGAATAAAAAGGTACGATTAGGCGTGCGAAACGATCCGAAGAACGGTTAACCTCGGTACTGGAATGGACGAACAACGTTTCACATTTCAGAAATTAAACGATTAACCTCGATAGAGTCGATCAATTTCGTTTCTACGTAACATAAATAACGTTTCGATATCCCCACGAACCTTTCCATTTCCTTCTTCCACTCGAGAGCACCGACAACGTTACCCAACGGAACACTTTCGTAACGCTTTCATCAACTCGACCAAGCAACAGGAAGCCGGCTACAGGCAAACTGCAAACCCGTAAATCCCGGGCACGATATGAAGGATTAATCACGATCGACGGAGTTCCTTTCGCCGGTGTACGGGCTACGATCTCCTTTTTGTCTCGTGGCGCGAGTTCGATGAAAGGTCGCGATAAACCGGAACCCGGTACGGAATTGCCGCCTATCAGCCTCGCGTGTAAGCAAAAGGGAAGGAGAGTTCATCGACGAGAAACTACTATGAATACCAGCAATAGACCGGGACGATACGCGCGTATCTAAAACGAGCCGCGGACCAGAGAATCGGAAGAATCGCGTTGCATTACGCGTATTCATCGACGAGACAGCGTTTCGATGAAAGATTCGAGAAGGTCGATCCACAGGGATGATCAATTTTCGCGATAATACGGACGATCCATGGTACGATTCATCCGCCGAGGTTACGTGTTTTCAATAGGAAGATTGGGTGGAAGGAAGGAAATCGCGGAGGGAGGCGTCTCGATGGAATTAATAAAGAAAACGCTACGCCTTCGAGAGTCAGGATAAAAGAGAGAGAAAATTATTGGGCATAGACTGTGAAATTGTAAGCAGTGCGAACGTCCTACATTATCGATCCTAAAAGACTAGTCTTCGAGTTTTGGCGACGGGTAAAATGCTTTACGACCACTTGACATCGTTGAAGATTCTCACGCGAGAACGTTTAGGTTACGTCATGGAAGGATCGCTATTTTTCAAGAAAATTTCGAACACCGGTATGAAATTTTCAGAATATCATTAAAGAAAAAAAAAAAAAAAGAATTTGCAAGGGAAGTTGGGCAACTGAAAAATTAAAAAAAATTGCATCTTTGTATAGAATTATGTATATGGTTTAACATAATAGTAAATGTAATTTAATTATCATAAATAATTTGCACGAGTTGCCGTAGCTCGGCAGGAGCTCAAGAAATTTTGTTGCTTCAGATTATTTAAATATTTGTAAGGAACTGTTGCGAAGATCATCATCTATGTCTGTGACAGGAGAAAATAAAATTTCAAAAAACTATGGGTAATGGAGGTAAATTTCGAAGAAAAGTTTTGTTTTGAAAACTTTCGCATCCATAAAGAACACTACGACTTTTGATTTCACTCCTCCCCTATATCTTGTATAGTTTGTTAAATATTTTTTCGGGGATGTTTTTACCCCTAAGACCGTTTTACTGCAGGAAAAGCAATTGCTCCGCTATTTGTATCGCACGAACTACATTTGGGCAAAGTTTTACATTTTTCTTGAATTTTCGAGTTAAAAGCTAGAACAAAGATCAGAATCTTCGTGATAATTTTCAAGAAATATCTAATTCAGAAATACGAATTTTTTCAATCGAATCGACGTGTCCACAAACGCGTACAGATATCGTCGAGAGCCGAAAGGGTTCGTTAACAAGAAATTCGTAGAATTTTCCGCGTGTTGTTTGCTTACGTGTCCTGGCTTCGCTATTCCCAATGCTGGAGTTTGCAGGCAGAGCACGAATCGGCGACAATTTCGATCCATGAACGATGAATTATCGTTGTCGAACACGAGGAAAACTCCCCTCTGTCTGTACTAATTAACTCGAGTTCTGGCTAGAATTTGTTACTACGCGAAAAATATCCGACGACGCTCCAAACTGTACGTTTTGTTTCCGTCTAATTTCCGAAGCACGCCATACAAGTTCGGAAAGTGGTTGATTTTAGATTCGCACAATTTTATTTATTCCGTTGTTAATACGCATCGAAGAGTCCATAATCATCGTTAAATTACTTCGATCGTTCCCTTTGACGTAATCCAGTTGTAACAATTTCTAAAATTTATTCATCGTCCATCGATCGTTCATTGAATTTATTACTTATAAGATTTCTAGTCGTAACGACGAAGAGAAGGTATCGCGCATCGTTTAGTGAGATTTACTTGTACGCGATTTATTAAAATTGTTAATTCATCTTTATTAAATTTTGCTTAAAAATCTTATATATCCAATAAATAAATTTTTCTTTTTGAGAAATTAGAAGACGATAAAAGAGGGGAACTATTTCCTCCAACTGATACGTAAAGACGATATAAATTTCAATGGGAAGAATTTGTTTAATCGCGAAATACCACACTGGAATAACGAATAATGCATTTTCAACCAATTCAGAGTCGATATATCGCGAGACGAATCTCGACTAGGAGAAAACGCCACCGTAATAAACTGTTCTCTTCGTCGTATCTGTGCGTTCCAGCCCAAAGGGCAGCTGATCGATGAACAGTGGAGGGAAAGACACCGATCTCATGTTGCTAGGATCGATTACTCGCCTACTCGTAAGTACTCTCTCGGACCATTGCTAATTCTCTAATCGAGTACCGTACTGATTAACTCGCGTGATCAACCCTAGCTACTCTTTCGGCTATCGTTGATCGTCGACCGATCGCAAATAAGTCGAGATCTCTGTCTCTCTGTATACCCTTTATCCCTTATTTGTCTCTTCTTTCTTCTTAGGGGAGGGAAATAGAAAGAGGCAGAGATAGGGATGTAAAGAAGGGAATAAAAAGAAAGGGAGAAAAAGGCGAAGAATGTAGAGGAGATCGAGAGGAAAGAAGAGAATAAGAAGAACAAAGCGATAAGGCAGAGGAAAATAGAACACGGTGAAACGGGAAGGAAGGAAGGAAAAAAGGAAGCGAAAGGGAGGAGGAAGGTTAAAAAGGAACGAAAGACGTAAAGGGTTGGAACGTAGAGCTTAGCCTAGCGTAGGAGTTTGTACCGGAATTTCCAACTATCTTACGCTAAATCTACTTCGCCATAACTCGATCAAGACTTTTAATCATGTATCTGATCCGAGCTTTTTACAAATTTCTAACTATCGCAACGCTCTGAATTTTAACTAATTAGGTCAACAACGGCTAATTACTATTGCAACCATGAATTAACTCTGCAGGAGGTTGATCTGTTTGAAAAATTAAGTAATTAGGAAGTTTGAACAGTCATTTTGAACTTGCCTCCTGTTGTTATATTTATTTTACAATTATTTTTTCTTTTCTACCATATTTATATTTTAGTTGCTTTATTTTTTTTTTTTCGATAACTTTCGTCTAAAGCTCCGTGATCTTGCGATGATGGAGGGTGTTTCGCGTAACCCGTAATCTAATCGTAGAAAGATATACCAACAAAAGTCTCGTATACATCAAACAATCGGAGAAATAGTCGAGTCAAAAGGTAAGTCGGTCGGAAAAGCTGTTGATCGTAAAGAACGAGAATAATATACGGCGAAGTGTATAATCCAGCTGGGTAGCTGAAGTCGTATTTCAAGCTTAAATCGCGATTATCGAGCTCGGTCGAGTCAGCACTCGGTTAAAAAATGAAATTATCAGCAGCTTTTCGAGAAGCTTCCGGTTCGATTTAAATTCACGGTCGTTCGTCACGTTTCTGTTCTCCGTTTGCCGTACGAGACGATCTTTTTTTCACTTTTTCGTCTTTTGAGAGGGGGACGAGTGAGGCAGAGAGAGAGAGAGAGAGAGAGAGAGAGAGAAGGTGGGAGAGAGGAGAAAGGGGCATGCTCGATGCGCGAACTGGGCTATTTTGTGGCTGGAGAAAGAAATTGATACTCCACCCCTCGAATCGACTGCAACGGCTGGATTCCGTCGACGGCACATCGAAGGCAGGGTGGTGGGATCTGTGGGCTTGGAAACCGACGAATGATCACGTCGTTAGTACCCTCGACGCGATCGGGTGATTTTTTACGAAATATCGACGCTACGAATTCGGTGAATCGAGCCGAGGTTCGCGAATAGAATTCGTGATTTTGTCGCATAGAATCGCAGGACGGATAAGTGAATTTGTGGGTAATAGGCCATTGTGTGTTTGAATATAAATTCTGTTTCATTTTGAATTCCTATTGTGTAAGATGGAGGTATTGTCGTTCCTTCGATTTGAATTAGGGTGAATAAAAGAGACAAAAGTAATTCGATCGAGAGATTCGAAGAGCCGCGTAAAATATGTAGTACACGCCGTTTAGGAAATTCATGGAGAACTTTGATGATAATTTCAAAGTATCTCTTTGGAATCAGAGTTTTAAGAGAAAGCGCAGGGCGTCCGTTTCTCAGGTCGTTTGCTTTTTATCGGATAACTTTTAATAATTCTCGTTTATTTAATAATTTTCGTTTGTAGGATCGGAACTGAAGTTGGCATTCAAACTAAACTTTGTTACGAATACAAGCTATCCTTGTCGAATTAAAACCGTAATCCCTGCCACAACTTCGATTTGTATTAAATTCTCGATCTACGTTTCGTTCAAGACCAAGCGATTTCCCGTTAGCTTGAAAAGTATTACGTCGGTATTATCAAAAAGCGTTATGTGGAAAAGGCTATAACTTTTTCAGGCAACCTGTAATATACCTTACTAGAAGAAATATAGAAACGTAATGTACAATGTGCCGTACCACGGAATATCTGCGCTAAAGTCCACCGCTATAATTCCTTATCGAGTATCAATATTAAAGGGTGGTCCGCTTTTGCACCTGTCAAATACATCCCGAAATCCATGGAAAGAGCCTCGTAACCTGCTACGTCGATCGTAGCTAGTTGAAAACCGATTAGGACGAATCACGGCGGGTATTGTGTCGAAACACGATGTCTCAAAGGATCGGAAACCAGCTCGAATTTGATCCGGTACAACCATCGAATTTCCACTCGAGTTTCCAGCCGCGGGTTAAACTTTTCCCATTTGGCTTAGTGTCTTCGCTATCGGGTCAACGTAATCGCGACGGAGTTTCGCGGTCAACCGTGCATCATCTGCTTGTCTCGTCCGATAAGATCTCGCACACCACTTTTGCTTCTCGTTTCTTGGAAAACAGATCGTTCCTTCTTTCGGTTACGCCTAATGGGGGAAAAGTAACGTACGAGTGGACTGATTGTTTATGCGACGGCAGGTATTTCTTTTTTTTATTACCGAACGGTGATCAGCGTTTCGATTTTAAGGAAGATTATACAAGATTTGATCGTAAACGAGCACTCGCTCCATACAGAGTACTCAGTTGCGTTCCGTTTTATACTCGAGGACCTAATTATTCGCGGATGGAACATTTTCCTTCCTACTTTATATTAAGACTTACCCCGCTACTATTTTCCGTGTTAGTGTCGCCGATATTTCTTCAGCTTTGCCATTAGGGGCTGCTCGCGTGTACACGCGCACACACTTGTAAACCTGGGAAATTTATGATCAGTAGGGTAATAAAGCCGATGACGTGGAGGAAGTGCGGTTCGATACAAGGGCTGAACGCCGAATGGCTCGTTGGAGTTCTCAGGATGTCGACCAGCTCCGACGTGGACGAGAGACGTTTACAATTTGCGTTAAAAAATGATCTAACGCTAATAGAGAATTCCCTTAGTCCTCCTCGAACGATATATTTATATTCGTAATATCGCATACAGAAAATAATCTCAGTTTATACGTCTTTTAGGTAATTTTGAATTTGCGCGTCATTCGTAGGACGTTTCGTTTTCTTTAATGCGATTGATAATCGGTAGTTTGGGAAATTCGAACTTTCGCAAAGTGACATTTCACATGCGCCAACGTCGTATTTCTTTTTAGAAGGTTGTAAGAAGTCGATGGGGACGTAAGCGAGTCCGGAAAGCTCGCGTGTCGATTAGCGAGCGCGGAACGTTTGAACGGCGTTGGGAAATTTAAAATGGAAATTACCATCGACAGGTATATCTAAGAGAATTTAGACTATCACGGGGGGAGAGAGAGGCTTGTACAGTGTTTCCCCATGAATATTTATCGTGTTAGCGGTATCGACTAAGTGGGAATTTCATTCATTGTGAAATCGTGTGCCAACGCGATTATTTATACTTGTAGTACATAGGCGGTTGGATGCTTTAAAGTACTAAATTTACGAAATTCTCCAGCTCTGGTATCCAAAGAAATAAATTTCAAAATTATGGAGTTCGACGCTGGAAATCTGTAAATCGTTGAAATTCGCAAATTCCTATAGACCGCCAAATTTTTGAAATTCCAGCATTCCAAAAGCTAGAAGTCGATAATACGAAAGCTTGAAAGTTTCGATCGCGTGGATTTCTATAACGTTACAAATTTTAAAAACTGCCTTTCGAGAATTCTAAATTCACAAAAATTCTAATCTTCGTTCTAATTGTTGCTAAATTAAAAAATTCTATGCTCCGAGAATTCTAAACTCGATAGTTCGAACTTTACGTCTCCGAACTCGTAGAATCCTTCGTTTCAGAATTCTGGATGCCCAGAATTCGAAGGTACGCGAATTTCAAACTCGCATGCTTGTTAAATTTACACTCCACCGGTATTTGCTGATTTTCTTTCTTTTTCGAGGAGCACAACGTTCTATCGGATATTTGGTTTAATCGGTGATTGGTTTAATCGTCGTATACCGCTTGAAAAGGGAACGGTGCTAAACAAAGTGACCATCAACGTTCACAGGGTTGCGTTTAAGGTAGCCGAATGGAAGTTATTGGCGAAGGAAATTGCCTCGGTTATGATTTTATGACGCTCGTTTACAGAAGCTCCATGTAATAAAGCGATATCGATTTACAAAGCGGGAACGATCCTGGATATGGTGAACGTTTCGACTCGCCGAATTGCTCGGAGAATCCGGTTTTACGCTCTGTTCGTGGTGGGCAAGGAACACAATTGATTGCTCCTATTCCACCTCCTTCCGATATTGACTTAACACTTAGCGGCTCTATCCAATGGCGAAACGAAACGGCCGACGAATCAATGTGACTGCAGCAACCAGCAGTTTTAACGTTGACAACGTGAACATCGTCTATGCCACTTGTACAATTCTCGTTTTTCGGTCGATTTAAAACTATCTCTAATCGGTCTCTTACGCAACTGGACCAACGCTATAATTAGCGATACTTTACAAAAGTTAAAAGTTACGATCGACGAAAATAAACTCGTTGTATTTTTCACACGCGATCTACGCGTTCGAATTATAAGGTTTTAGTGAAATTGTATCGTAATAAAATTGTATTTCTGGTGTGAAATTATAGATTAGGAAATAACAAGCAGAGTATCTCATATGCATCGTGACGATAAAATCCTCCGATATTTATTTAATCGGTTGAGATCGACTCGATCCAGATTTACGAGAGAATAAAAATAGATGGAACGTTTTCCAACGGTAGTAATTACGGGTCGTCGCTTAATTTCCATCGAGAAAATTCAAAGTATTTGGTTCCGAGAGGAAAAGAATTTAACGGAGAACGAGTGGTTGAACGAATCGACCATCTCGTTACACGAGGAAAAAACGATATGAATCGAGTGGATAACGATGCGACAAGATCTTTTCCACCCTGTAACGAAATATTACGCAAGGTCGAGTCGTGATTAACATAATACGACGTATTTCTGAAAAATATATCGTCGGTTCTCAACGAATCTGACGGACGTAGGCCTGGCCGATTACGAGCAAACATCGTTACATAATCGCGAAGATTTCTCCGACGCGGAAGTCGATTCTATTTTTACGACGAGTATTTATTTTATCCTCAATTTCTAGGTATTTCGTCGAGAATTAATCGGGCAACTTTTATACTTTTATCGACCGAAGACCGCCGGTTAATTTTTCTCGCATTTCGCGATTATTCAAGGATGGAACCAGAGAAATATCGATGCAAATTTCCCCGTAATTGCTTGCAACTGGCGCGCCGCGACAAACTTCGGAACTTGCCACGCCGCTTGTGCCGAGAACAATTGCAAATTAGTTTAGTTACATGAAGGAAGATGGCGAAGAAGCGTTTTGCGCAAAACGGTACCTCCGCCATCTACGCGATAGATATCTGCGTTCCTGT
This sequence comes from Bombus vosnesenskii, assembly GCF_011952255.1. Lineage (NCBI taxonomy): Eukaryota > Metazoa > Arthropoda > Insecta > Hymenoptera > Apidae > Bombus > Bombus vosnesenskii. The sequence goes on from NW_022883012.1 coordinate 884,285, forward strand.
AAATAAATATGCGCACACTATGCTTCATCTGTGTCGACAATATGCGATTGTTCTTAAAATGGAAATACGAGAAATTCCACTTACCACGTTTTTCAGTTATTGTTTTAATTTGTAATTTTGTAACCGAATTACATTCTCTCGCGAGTAAGCAAGTGTCCACGTACCTTTGAACAGTAACGTAACTGCGACTTAGTGGCAAAACTCCCTTCTTCTAAAGGAAAGAGAAAGGAAGAATAGGAAAGAGAGAGAGAGAAATGTAAAGGATTTTTAAAGATACTTCGTAAGGTTAATGGCACGGAATAATTGTCCCGTTTGCCTTGACACGCGATGATCTTGGATTCGGGTTATGGGATTCGTGCCGAGATGAGAGGATCTCGGCCAATTTGTCTCACAAGCCACGGACTGGATAACGATTAATCCAGTTACGTGCACCTTCTCTCTAAAGAGCAACATTACTATCTGACGTGCAGCTTCCAACAAGCTGACTGCCACAACCTGGTAACGAGACGCGGACACGATGCTTGGATAACGAACTAGCTTCGACCAACTTTCCTGCACTTCGCGTATAAGGCGAAGCTGCTACAATTCTGCCTCTTACCTGCAAGGGAAATTCGATAAATGGAAAATCAGATATATCTATATTTTTATTCTTGAATTTATTTCACTACCTTTCGGAATTCGTTACGTGGTGTCTTTTATTTGGTCGTTTTTCGATTCCTGCTGTTTAGGTTTCCGAGCTCTTTCGAGGTATTTTTTATTACGGTTTTTCGCGGAGCAGAAACAACGAAATTTTGACGCAGAAGAGATATTTTGACGCTTTGGAAAAATCAGCGACGTTTTTAAGAAAACAACGAAGACAAATCTTTCGATGAAATTGCACTCAAGATGCCCAAATACTTGCGATGGACAGCGTACGTCTACGAATCGTTGTGCGAGTCTAACGAGATAATGGGTGGATCTACGGGAAAATGGGAAATGTCATAGAAAACGTGTTTTTCAACAATATGATGTCGTAACTTCATCTTTTCTCGTATACCGAAATAAAACGTCATTTTATTCCGTATCGTTTTAGACTTTTGCTTATAATTTTAACTGTAACAAATGAAAGGTGATCGCCTCTCGTTGTACGCCACAACTTAAGGTAAAAATCAGAAAATTTTCATAGCCAATGACGAAGAGCGCACACAGGAGCGCGGCAAAATCTGTTAAACCGAAAATTCGCTAAAATTGACATTTGCCTCTCTGCCGTTGTCCCCACAAACGTTATCGTTCAGAGTTTTCTACCGCTATTAAAATTCCTACTCGATCGCAAACATCTCTCGCGTGTTCCCTTTCGATTGCCCTTTGAAACACAGCCACAGGTGGTCTGAAAAGAGGCAGCAGTAACGAAACGTAAAAACCCTCTGCCGGACATGGATGCGTGTTAATCGAACAGGGGATGAGGACGTTGGCGCGGTCGCGGGTCAGACAGAAAGATTAATATCCGATTCGATAGCGTTCGAAATAATTGCGATTGACAGGGAATAAACTGGTCGTGATTGGAACCGCGTCGCGACGTTGGTGGCCAGACCACGTTAAACCGCGAACCGCGTCGAAATTCCTGTTCGCAGTTGTGACCTCGTGTCACCCCTCTGTTCCACGTAAATGTACCGTGTTAACTGTCGCGCGACGGAAGCTGCGAGTTTCCAATGATTCGATCCGTGATGTCTGTGGCACGATTAAACGACAAGTGGCCCGTTAAAACGAAGGAATCGAATCGTGTCGTTGAAATTTAATCGGCTGTGCGGACTTGGCGTTCGCGGGACAATCGTTTTCGATGGCTTACCGAATGCGATCGTCGTGCCACGTTTGCGGAGAAGATGCAATCGTTCGACTACGGTTCTCCGTACATCGTGTTTCTGAAACGCGAGGAAGAACGTTGCCCTGAATTGTTTGAACGTCGAAAGACGTTGTCCTGAAATTACTCGAAGCGATAAATTGATAATTCCTCGTAAAAATTTATATGGTTGTGATATTCTCGGCGACTTAAATGATTTTTGGTAAAGCGCACGGATGAAAACTTGCTTTCCCCTTTGTATTGTGCACGTATCTTTTCACGTAGCTTCCATTTTCATTTCTTTCGGTAAAATCGGACACGACGCGTTACGCGCGTTGCTTCCATATGCGAGACGATCGATCATAACGCGCATTACACATTATTCTAGCGTAGCAACGTCGTTGAAGCCAACGTCGATGGTTGATCGTGAAAGGGATGTAATTTTTATGGAGACGCAACGTCTTCGAGCCACGTGCACGATTTCTACGCGCTCATTGAGCAACGGAGACGTTGTTATATCACGTTGCAGCTGGTTCAGCGCGACGATTTTTACTCGTTCGTTGCATCACGAGATAATAACGCAAAGAATTTCCTCGACGAGTATGTTCGTTGCTAAATTGGAAATTGTAATTGGCACGGTATTCTCGTAGAATGACGAAAGAAGTTTTTTCCCAGTCGATTCTGGTTGCTGTCATATTTTACGTACTTTGTTTCCTTAACGAACTTTAAACACGTTTTTAAACGTGTAATACCGTTAAAATCTCAAAGACGGCAAAACGACGAAAATTTTCAGGATGTTAAGTATCGGTATTAATCATGTTTCTTCTTCTTTGTTTATTCCCGCAACGAATAACCGATAGCAATGAGCTATATTAAACGCGCAATATCGCAAAATAAAGCCACCTTGTAATTACTTCTCTGTAAGGAAACTAAGCGTATCTGGATTAAGGTGATTTCTAGCGAACGATTCCAGTGATTGCAACGCCCATAACACGACCGGTCCCTCGACTTTCTCATGCTTGATGCAGTAGAGACGTAATAGTTCTGCACGATTATCAGCCGTAGCTACTAGAAGTGAAATTAGCTGTCAATGGTTAGACATTTCCATGCATACAAGAGTTACGCAAACGACTAGCCGATAAATTCCGTTGTTATCTAATACGTCTAGAACTTTAGAATTTACAGATCTATCGTTCCTCGAAACGACGAGCTTCCTCGACCGAGTTGCAAAACTAAACAGGTTCACAGCAACGATCAAGAACTTTTTTAATCCGCGATTCGTGCAAGTGGCCTGTTTTCGAATTTAACGAACTTCCTTCGCGTATTTCTCACGCCCTTCCTCGGGAATCTTGTTTCAATTATATCCAGACACGTTTGAATTCTTAGATCGACCATCGAAGCTCTTTGAATATCCGCAGAAAATGAACGGAATAGAAACTGAACAAGAACGTCGTACAGAATATCGACAAGAAGCGAGCAGAAAGATAATACGATTTACGTCTGCAAACAAAATGAACGTTATAAAACTTTATAAAAAATAGATTCTTCTGAAAACAAACGAATAATAAAAATCGCTAAAATCTGTATCGAGGATAACCAGCGTTTCTAAAGATCGAAGTCTTTATTAAACGTCGTTCTATCGTGGGATCTATCTATTTATACGCGGGATAAACGTATTTCACGAATGTAAAAGAAGCTGCGTGGAAGGGAAAGCCACGGTATCGACGTATTCGTAAGAGGGCGAGAACGATGATTTACTCGTAAGGGTGACTATTGGGAAAACGGATACGCGCGCTATGTTTTCTCGCAGCTCGCATTCTTGTCTATCAAGGATAAAGCTTGACATTTATCGTGCGAGGCCAAAGCCGATAAAGCGGATTTCAGGACGGCAGACGGAAAAGTCGCGACCCGTTACGCAACTTCACCAGAGAAGCTTTATTGCAAATTAGCTTCTCCATTCTCTACGGAACGAGGAGGATCGCGGAGGTTTCGAGGCGCTGAGAAGCGAAACTCGCGATTAAAGCTGTACCTGACATAAGCCTTAAACGGTGGTCTACTTGGTACCGACAGCCTGATTCAAATTTGCAAAATCCCTTAATCGCTCGCTAAATACCGGAAATGACAGACATCTTTCCGCAAATCTCCGAGACTGTGGAAAAGAGACAATTGGTGCGGCGATGACTTAAAAATGTTATGGTCTCAAATGCAGTAATTTTCGAAATGACAATTTATCTTCTGTAAATTTCCAAAATTCTCGAAGACACCATCTATAAGGGCAATGAATGCGAATGACGAAGTATCGAAGATTTTGATGAATTTTAAATGCATTTCCAGAGAATTTCTCTGGACGATGATTCGCCTTTTATAAATATCTAAAGCTCCGCGAAATAAATCCGTATGGACAATGGACGTGGGTAGCAAGGACTTGAAAATTTGATAGCCGTTAAATTATCTAAAATGTTCTTTCTAATTTTCGGTAGTTTTGTAGCTTTATCGACCGTGTCACTTGTCAAATGTTACTTTTACTTCAAGTCCACTCGCTCCACCTTTCAATTTGCCGGAAATAGAAATTTGGCAACTCCATTAATCGTAGTAAACAGACCTGACATTATCGATCGCTGTCGTTAGATTCGAAGCTATAATATCTTACATTGAACCTTGGTTATGCGATATTTCGGTATTATGTAATATATTTCTAGCTGAATTCACGCTACCTCGTTATTTTATGCTTTAAACAAACGAAGTTTGTCCCGTGAAATTGGCACGAGTCCCCGTTCAAATATCGTTGCGCGTGAGAGTTGTAAACTCGCCAAAGTCGAGAACTTTGAATAAAACTTTATATAGAAATTTTCTTCAAGAGATTCAGCGTAAATTTTTTAAAATTAAGAGGAAATTCCCAACGCTATCTACGTTCCCGAACAAGAAGATATCGTATGGTGCAAATTGGGAAAATTTTATCGAATAATACAAAAAAATATACAAAGATATGTTTCATTAACTTAACGGATAATTTTTAATGTACGCTATATAGCTCCGAAGCGAAAATAAATATCTTTTCCTGCAAAATTAGAAATAACGATTCGGTCGAACAAAATGACGGCACATGCTGCAGAAAAATGAAAAATTACTTATATTTATCAAAGATATTGTCATGTCAATATTTCCTATAGTTTCCTTTCTTTTTTTTTACAACCGCTGTCGTTCATTTTGCTAACGATCTAAATATCTTTTTCACTTCTTTTTCTCTTATTTTTTTCTCACTCTTCGACGATGCGTCTGTTCAAGTTACTTACATTCTGCAATTGCCGTCTATTTTGATAAATTGCTCCTATCTTTTAAATTTGCTGGCCATTGTAAAACTTTGATCTTTTTCTCAAAAAGAAAAAAATGCTTCTTCACCGACCGTGCAGTGGACCGATTAGCAGCGACATTATTCTCTTAGAATACGAAGTTTTCGTATTCTAAGCCCTGCGATACGCGCTGCACGTGCCAAACCTTCGATAAATTATTTAATAACTTGCAACTTTGCACCTAACAAGTATTTGTACCTTGTATCGTGCTCTCGCAAAGCATTGGACGAAGAAAAGAGGAAAAGGTTAAATTTGCGATGCAAACATTTCCCAGAAATTTTATATTATCCAAAGGAATTATTCTTCCTCTGTGTTTCGTTTTGTTTCCATCGTTGACAAAAGTATAATATAGTCGCAGTTGTTGATATATCGGTTGTCGTTGGTTCCCGTGATACATCGATTTATCAATTACCATTCGATTATCCAAATGATCGCTTCTTATCCGTTCGATTATCAACTCTGCGAACACATCGAATAATCGCTAGGTTTTTCATGACACTCGATTTCATCGGTTCGCGAATCGTTAAGTCCTGTTGCCTAACTAATTGCTGTATAACCGACTGTTCATTATCGTCGAATCGAATATTAATTAAATCAACCGTAGCTGTATGCAATACGCTGTGTCAATACCGAAATTAACGTTCTTTTTACGTGTACGGTTGGCAAAAAGAGGATATTTTACAAGACGATCTAATATCTTTCTAAACGAAATTTCAATTTAACGAGTCATTTGTGAATGATGTTCTTCCTTCTCGTTCCTTCGTTTCCGCGTATCAATTTCGTCGATAGATGTTTGTTTCAACGATCGATAGCACGTTTAGCAAATACGTTGAAACGATTCTAAAAATCTGTCGATAGATGAATAAGTCGAAAAGCATTTGTCGAAAAAGTAAAGCCGCGAAAGATCAAGATCGTTGTCGATCGCGTTCGATGCTATGATCGTCGTCAAATTGAAGATTATTTTGCAACGCGATTGTCGTCGTAGTTTTCTCAGGTGCGATGACGCAAACGTATAAATAGCCTAGAGCGTTCGCAGCAAAAGTAAAAAATTTCGTCATCGCATCGCTAAACGGTTAATCGATGTTCGTACACGGTGTAAAGGAAAACCTAAACTAACGTCTTACGTCATTTGTACATATGCGTGCGCTTGTATATATGCGCTATTATCCAAAAGTACGTGCTCGCTCAACTTATTATCTTCGATAGAATGTAATTTAGCCAGAAGAATTTAGAAATTGAAATGTTCAGGACGACATTATTCTTTATTACAGTCGACGTGGAATATCATGACGCGTGAAAATTTATTTTTAAACGTTGATACGTGCAATTCGGAAGTTGGAATCTGTAAACTTCACATATTACGCGGCAGTTTCGTTATTTAAAAAGTTCATTTCATTGACCGTTTGGTTATCAAGTTACAAAGAAGACGGAGCAAGTACTTCCAAATTAATAGAGACAGACTATCGCGATTAGTACTGGCAATAATGTTTTAAATCATTCGTGAATCATGTATTCGTGCAATAAAAAGATATTTTGAGTATCATCGCGTATTTGTCTTGCGATCTTTGTACGTCTCATGTATCGTTACACGCGTAGGCCATCGAATGTACGTTTAATACATACACACTCGACCCTTCGCTGCAAACGGTAAAATTCTCGTTTCACTTAAACCCGAAATCGATACACGAAGACGCATATGGCAGGGTAATATCAGGGCTCGGTTAAATGGCGGAGCGGTTAGAGCAGAAGGAGGGAAAGGTCGTCTGCGATCTCGCACGAGGCGAGGCCTAGACGACGAAAGACAGTGACCCTGTGCGAGATCCTGTTGGGAAGGGGTGACGTTATCCTGGCGGGATCGATCCAGCCGCAACTGGAAAAAGAAAGAAGGCCATTCGACCCTGGTTTCGTGTATCGCGACTCGTGCTTTCGATTTCTCGATTAGGGTAGTTCTCTTATCGTGCTTTGCAGCCTTCGCCGAAGATGAAGGCTGATTTTCGAGTGTCTGCCGCTCGTAAAACCTGCGTCTCCACCAGACGAACGAAATGGGGGAAGCAAAAATGAAGTAGACAGGGGCGAGGGGAGGGAACGATTTATTAGTCTACGTCCATCCCCGTTGCGCGGGCATATCGTATTTCAGTTTTCACAGTGGCGAAGGGTAATCCTCAGCCGGTATTTTCCTGGCTTATTCCCCTGCAACTTTTTCTCTATCGTTTTTCCTTCGTAGCCAATGACGATCGGGATATGCCGACGCTCGAGAATTCTGTCCGCTTTGTGAATTAACTCTGAACTCGGAAATATGGGTTGATTTTGTAGGATTTTGAAGTTAGTAGGACGCGAGTAGATTCGACGATTTACTTAACAAAATTGTACGCAAGAAAAATTCCGCACGATTCGACGGTGCTCCGCGCGATCCGAATAAAAATCAAAAATTCCTCGCGATCTTCCTTTCCCTTTTATCTTTGATCGACCGATGTACTCTCGAACGAGTTCGATCGATCGAATAAACGAAAAGTTGGTCCGAACCAGATCGTCTAAGAGCGTGGCGACGATTAGAAGAAACGGTGGAATCGCATCGGTAACGGAAAACGGTACTCGAAATGGCGGTGTGTGGACGAAGGGCGGCGGAAGGAGAGAAGGCTCTCGCGGTCACGTGTTCGATTTGCTCACGGGTCGACGGTCACCCTACGAAATTCCCGGTGTCGTAGCTCGATACGCCCCGGCTGGTTGGCCTTCGAACCACCTAGACGCTCGTAAAGGCCACCCTTCCCCAGAAAACTCGATTCTTCTTTTCCACCCTCTCGCTTCATTTCAGCTTTCGTCCACAGGCGACACCCAAAGTTCTCGTGAACGTCCGCTGGTTTCAGACACCGCTGCGAGCAACAGGCCCCTTTATCGACCGTGTTTTCCGCGTATTCCATCCCCGTTTCCCTGCCAACAACCCCTCAGCTATTCGATGCCGCCTTTCTGCCGTACCAGAGCTATCTGGGATTGCCGGGGTCGACCAGTCGCTGTTAGGCAACTTTTATTTCGCCGATTGCGTTCTCGTGGCTCCGCCAAGGGTCGCCTCTAACAGGGTTGCCTAGTCAGGGGATGGTGAATTTCGATCGGTCGAGGGGCTAACGACGTTCGATGGCTTCTGATACTATCCGAGAAGCTTATTCGTCGCGAATCTATCTTTTAGCGCGCGTCTATGAGCAAGGCAGATCTCGAGCCAAAGAACGTTTCGCTCGGGACAAATCATAGGGGTGAAAAAGGATGCTTCGAGGAAGAAAGAATTTGCTAAAGGGATACGCCATTCGGACAGTTTCTAAAAATCACGTCATTTTTTTTACTTCTTTCTTGTGTCTCAGCCGTGTAAAATATTGCGTTAGTCGTCTGTTAAGATTAGACGTTCCAATGACGTTGCAAGGATGAACGCACAGAAAATTTGCCAGCGAGAAACGTCGGGAAATGTCTCTTACGTTTTTCTCGGAACTACGTTTTCTGACTCGACACACCACGGAATCTCTCATCGCGAACGAATACTCTGATTAACGTGTACTACGTTCTGTCGTAGAGTTTGTTCGATATCTCGGTTATTTAATTTTCTAACTGCTGGCGTTTTTACGATCGCTAAAGTATTCGAAAACTTCTGCGCTACAAGTTTAGGCGATAGATCCATACTTGGGAATTGGAAGAAATTTTTCACTCGAAACATTCCGGTCTTTGCGTGTCTAGTAAAAGGTGTTTCGAATATAGGGAATAAGTTTGCCATTTTCTCTCAAGCTGAAAAGTTACACGAACGTCATCGAAAAAATCGAAATTTTTCATTTTCTACTTACAAACGAGAAGTTTTAGATATCTCAGGGTGGTGTATTCCGATGATTAATGGCACGCTCTGTATAGTAATTGTTTCTGAGATCCGACAGTTCACCTTGGTATTTTATCACCATTATAAAATGGAAGGACGAAGGCAAACACGAATGGCAAGCGGGGTCGAAGAGAAAGAGCGAGAGAAGAAAGCGAACGAATTGAATTTACCAGTTAATCGTTGCCCGCTTCTGTTCCCGTTTTGCTCGTCGCCGAGTAAACGGGCGTCTGGTTATGCATCTCTCTCCTGTTTTCTATCCTCGTGCAGCAGCCGAGAAGCGACGTTGATTAACGAACAGTACGCCGGCTGCTTTTTCGAGATGCCGTTCTCTTGTCGCCGCTTGTTCTCGCGTTTGATTTCCACACGTAGCTGTCGTTTTAATTTGTCTGCTTAAGCCAGACCAGCAACTGCGCGCGAAACGATTTGTCGCAATTTTTCTGCACGTTGATAGACAGGATTTTTTTATGCGATTAGTAAAATGTCCTGATAATTAGCCATAACGATGATCGTTTTCTGCTCGTTTAATCGATTTTTATTTAAATACATGTATTTTTTAATTCACAGACAACTTTTAGTTCCGCGTTATCCTAATACGTTACAAAAAGAGGACTATTTTTCTCAACCACGAAATTTCTCCTTTAGCCATCCTAGTTCAGCGATCGTATCAATATCGTGGAAGACTTTTAACGTTTGAAAGAAATCTGTAGCGGGAAATCGAAACTCGTTCTCGAGAATTAGAAAGCTTAATACCGTACTAAAATACTTTTATAATATCGATCGATATCGAACGACAGCTCCAGTTAATCGAACAAACTTTTTTACCTACTAATGCTTTCTACGTTATCAAATCGCGTTAATAAATCAAGAAATAACGAATCGTAAAGGACATGCTGAGAAAATGGCAGCGATTATTAACGAACAGCTATATCCTTGTATTCTCCGTAGCGCAGGTACATTGTCACTGAATTAATAATCTGGTTTTTGCCATTCGTTCTGCGCTCGTTGGTCGTCGCCGAACAAAAGTAACCTCGGAAAAGTGGCTTACATTTATAAGCTTATTTCAGCATTATGTAAATGCGTTGTACGTGTCCGCGGGCGGAATTTCGCGGGGATCGGAATTTCGCGTTGGCAAAGTTTCCTTGTTAACGTTAGTGCGAGCGAGATATCGGTGGTTGGATCCTGTTGGAGAGCATTAATGAACATCCGACTAGTAAGTTTAACAGGTATTGTGAAGAAAATTAATGGCCGGAGCATAGACGCTATTAGAGGGAAGGACGTCTTGTAATTTTGTCGCTTAATTTTTCTCATCGATCAACCGTGCTTTTCAAACCTCCTTCTTCGTCGTGTCGATACACTTTTGGAGTATAACTCAGCGAATCTTTTCTGTTTTTCTGAATATACAAGCGGGGGAATATATTAGGTCGTCCGAAAAGTTTCTTTCGTTTTATAAGGAAATAATGGATGCACAATATTTCCTGTTTTATATTATTGTCGAGAATTGTGGATCTTTGAAGCCGAAATAATGTTACACGAACGTTAAATTTACACTTGGAATTAATATTAGAATAGTAATATATTTATTTTATGGACAATTTCTTATATATTCATCGATACACACTTGCACGCGTCTCGGCACTTTCTTCTGAATAGTTTACATTTATCCGTTTTCGAGACGCCGCACACACGCGTACCTCCACACACTGATGCCCACATACAAGTATCTCTACTACGCATTTAACCCGGTCCAGCACAGAAAATTATACATATCTCGACAAATATTTTATCGAATTACGTATGATCCATTTTGTTCTATCGAGATAAAGATTACAACGTTCGACAGATTAGATTTCGTGTTTCTATAAAGACGCGTCGTTGTAAAAGACGTGTCTGTGGAAGAAAGACATTTTTCCGACAACCTAATATATCCATCGAATTTGGAACTTTAAACTTTTCGGCTAAAAGTTATCGCGTCTTTGAATTGATATACTATGCAGAAAAATGTAAGTTAAAAAGATATACTTGCGTGCTATGTAAATGCGGCCGAATTAGATAAGCTTCCGCTTATAGGTAGAACATATAGAAGCGAGATATGCTAATAATCGTAATATCTAACGGATATCTCAAAAGTTATACTACCCATAGGGTCCACCGCCTCCGACTTACCCTGGTTTCGTAGAATAACGACACTTAAATGTAACTTAGATAACGTAAATGTAAAATATCTGCACGAGCCGAAAGCAACGCAAGCTACTCAGTCCGTGATTTAGCACGTTTGCCGTCACAATGTATTGGAATACTACGTTCGGAAATTATGTTTCTTACTTTTCGAATATCCGTCTAAAGTTTATTTCGAATGTCGAAGCAAATCGTTTAGCTCGATTATTCGACTATTTTATCGGTAACGAAGCAAAAAAATATATGAAAGTCGTGGATCAAGTTACACGCGTTTTTTTCTTGGTACTTTTCCATTTTGACTTAACCACTTTAATTGGTATTATTATATCATCGGAGTAAAATGTAAACGAGCGTAAAAGTTATACGCGAGATATCAAGAACAGCCGTTTAGAAAGATCAGAGGTCCCGAAACTCGTAAGATTCGCTCGCGGACCGAAAATCCACGAAGGCCAGATTACAAGGGCAAATCTGGAAAGTAGCGAAACGAGCTAAACGCACGAACCGTCTCGACGTTAGAACAACGAGTTAAACGATCGTAGGAGGAATCGGTTCCACGAAACGGGGGCGATACGGAAATTTTCAGCTGGGTGGTAATTACGGTTGAAGACACGTACGCTCCAGGAAGGCTGTTAGAGAAACGGCGCGGTCGGAGGAGCGTGTCTGTATGTAATTCCTCTTTGCACGTTCGCGAACACGCCATGGTCGAGCCCGTGGAACGGCGTCGCGCGATTTCGACGCGGAACTTTTGCTAACCGAACTCTCTCCGAGGATTTTCGAGGTCGTCGGTCGCAATCGGGCTAGAAATAAACTTCTTGCGACGAATGGACGGACACATCACCGGCGAGGATCGAGTTCGAGTTGCATTATTAGTTTATTATTAGTTGTCTCGGTAACCGTGTTCTTTTTTCTTTCTTCCTTTCTACTCTCCTCCTCGCCTGGCGTCGACAGTTTGTGCACGGTCTAACAGACAGCGTGTTAATTGCCTCGTCGCTGAGAAATTAACGGGGGTGAGACTCTATCGAGGTCGTTTTTCGTTTCTTCTCTCTTCTTCCGCTTCTTTTCGTTCCTTCGTTTTTGTCGTGCACGTTCTTGTCCCCGGATTTCCCTGTTTCCATCGCAGCTGTTTAAAGTTTAATTGAGATTTCCCTCGTGCGTGAAAGTAGGTAGATCTTCGACGAGTTTTAGTTTAATTGGATATGATATTTGATATTCCGAGAGGAGGGAACACGCGACGAGCCACGGTTATCGTTTATCGTACGGGTGAGATTGTACGAACTGTCGTGATTCGATAATATCGTCGATCAATAATTCGTTACGTCAAAATTTCCTGGTTTTTATACCTTTGAACAGGCTGTTCCTTTTCTTAACTCTGTATTATACGAAGGTAGACTTTATCGTCGGATAACTTCGAAATCAGAAAATCTACGAAACTGTGACATCGGTCTAAATCGTTTAAACGACGAAAAAAGCAACTAGTTCGCCGGGCAAGAGCAAAACGAATTAACCCGTTTACCCAAGCGGCAGGTCGTTGCCGCAATTGTGAAACAATTACGAAAGAAATTCGTCGCGCGATGGGGGTGGAGGCGTTGTCGCACGAGCGCGTTTCATATCCGTTTCGCCGTTTTCTATTTCCGAAAAGAGGTAAATGGGAACGAACGCGCGCGCGATTTAATCAAATCTCCGGCAAACGAAACGAAACGTAACGCGCGTTACGAACGCGTCGCGACAACGCCGGACTCGGTGAGAATAGAATTATATCGTAAATTAGTTAGTCCGCAGTTGGAACGTACATGCTGGTCGAAAGTCAGTCGGGAAATCGGATGGACTGTCGCGATTTTACAGTATTATACGCATTTGTACGAACAGAAACGAATATTTGTGAAATTATTTGACTTACGTGTGCTAGCATTGTTGCATCCGATTTGACAATTATATAACGTGTAAAACGCATGCGTTAGGTCGTCCGGAAAGTGTCTTTCTTTCGCAAACGTATATTTTACAACAGTGCAGCTTCGTACAAACGTGGATCCAGGTGTGCGAAATGTCGCGGTGTTTGTCTCAACGGAACAACATGGATCATAAAACGAAAGAGACTTTTCGGACAACCTAATACAACTAATAACTAATAGAAAAGTCGAATAACCTGGATCTTACAGAATCGTGTAAAAGTTAAGCTAACTCTCGATCTCGCAACCTGGTCTCGCGTCTCCCAGTTTCGCATACACCGTCAATCTCGAAGAATCGCGGCGCGCCATCGATCGGAACCACGATACTCCAATTAAACCGCCCTGTCTTTTTACAATCGCATAGGTCTTGGATAACATCGCATCATCGAGAACGCATCGAGAACCGCTGCGTTGGCAATCGGTCTCGAGAAGCTTTTTAATTGCCAACCACCCCGCTTCTCTTCCTCTTTCCCTCGCCTTTTTCGCGATCCATTTCCTTCTATACGTCACAGACACGCGTATTAAGACGTTAGGACTGCTATTTTTATGTCTTATTTTAGTAACCACGTTATTTATCGTACAATCCGCTTTAGAAGTTGCAAAATACCTAGTTATTCGCACAAAAATTCGCGATGCAACGGCAAAGATGCGTGTTATTTTGGGTTTTTTTTTTTATTTTTTCAAATAAAATTATTAACGCCTCTCTTTCTTCTTCTCTTCTGTGTGTGTGTGTGTGTGTGTGTGTGTGTGTGTCGTTGAAACGCAAGTCGAAAAGGGAATGGTTCTCCTCGAGGACGAGGAAATTAATTAAGGTGCGTGGTCCGTTCGTTGAAGGAACGGCGAAAGAGAGGCTGAATTCCAGCCGACGGAGCCAAAGAGGAAGGAAGAAGAAAAAGGAGAGGGAGAAAAGTGGCCATCACGCGGCGGAATAATCATAGCGGAGAAGGCCGCTGGAAAAAGCTCTCTTCGATGCTCGTAGAAGTCTGGAGCTAGACCACCTTGCGAGTGCTCCGCTCGAATTAATCGCTTTTCCTTCTAACTGCTTCCGTTTTACTCCCGGAGTCTTGCTTCTCTCTTGAGCGTGGATTTCCGGAGACGCTGCCTACCGGTTTGTCCTCGTGCGTCTTTAACCGCGAAATTGTGAAACCTCTGGGCTCTCGAGTGTGCCTAGAAGGGTTGAAAAATAAAACACGGTGCTGTATCCGAGTTTCTGCAATCTCTAACGTACACGACGATCAAAGTACGCAAGCGATCGATTTTTTCTTTTTTTTTTTACAAAAGTATAAAGTAACGTATCGCTATAGATTTTGGTAATTCTTAATAAAAATCGTTTCGATCGAGTCATCTTGACTCTTGGCGACTCGACGTTTGTCAGAGTCACGGAGGATATAGCGTTATAGATCTCGATGATCTATAATAAAAATATTGCAATTTACTTATGTCGCGTTACGTGTTAGTTGGTTAAGTTGACCGTCATGAAAGAACTATGCCAGGCTGTAGTCAGTCTGTTACGGAAAAATAAATAATTTACTTTATTCACACACAACAGCTATACATATATATTGCGCTCTGAAGACCTCGATAACCTTCTTAGACGCACGCTTCTTGTCAACAGACTATTCTAGATTCTTCTAACAGCTACCAACCGTCTTTCGTCTCGACTGAGACCTGGACGTCCTCTGACGCTTACACGCACATTCACATGTACAGTGTAAATGTATCATCTACCTAACACAGTCGTTTAGTCGAGGATGTTGAATATTATGATAAGGTCTCTGTATTGTATTATCGTACCTAACAAAAAATACGTATACTATTCGTTTTGCGCAAATAAAATCCTGGTTACGCAAGGTTAACTATTTCGGTAACTTCGTAGCGAAATCTCTTGGACGCGGAGTGTCGCCACGTCTAATAGACGCGATATTTTACTTCCCTCTTCCCTCTTTAGAGAGCACGGAGAGAAGATTAGATCGACCCTCGCAGGAACAGGCGCGCACGTATAGACAGTATAGGAACACTTAGGCGCGTGAATCTTCTTCGTTCCGTTGGGGTGACTCAGCAGCGCGGTGCGGCGGTCGCATCCGTCTCTCGACAGACCACTCGTCGTCTTTGTGGGCGTGTAGTACTCTGGCGGCACACAGTCATGGCGAACGGCCTGAATTAATTAACGTCGTTACGTTACGTGTGCACCGACGCTGGCTGGCCGACGCGACGCGCCGCTTTGATCGCGGGAACACGTCGGTGCACGCGTTCCGACTGTTTGACGCTGTAGATTGTGTCGCGTGCACAGCCGGAAGTCGTGACTGCTTTTCCACGGACGAAGATCGAAGTTAATGCTGTCGTCTGTTGCTCGACGTGACACCGACCCGAAGGCGCGTTGAAAGTTTCGACGTTTGGAAAATAATCGATCGAACCTGTACACTGTACAGGCTGTTACAAAAGACACTGGGAATATTTACGGGGTGGATTTTTCGCGTCAAAACGGCGGAACAAGTACCTGCTGGAAAAATGTCCTTTGAGGCTTATTTTTCGAGCTATAAACAGCTTTCTTTTACGTTAGAAATACGTATAATAGTACGCAACAAACGTCGTTTGCAGATATGGTCTGTATACATTGTTCCTGGATATTCAGTGCGCTGCGTTATCACGTCTGTCTATTATATCATAATATACGTGTTGCGTGTCTATTCCTTCGCAATAGCATCGACTATCCGCAAACTGTCTGCAGATACCCAGAAACTTTGTTATCGCACACGCGTCTGCGAACATTTTCTATAAGTCTGGTCGTACTTTTACGGGATTCTCTATCCCCCTGTCTCTCTTTCTCTCTTCCTCGTTACTGGAAAAAGGAAGTCGAGGAAGAGATTCAGGGATCTAACGCGACTTTCTTCTTTCCATACTTTGATTTTAAAATAGGAATATGCAGAAGTATATTTTATGCGCAAAGTTATACAGAAGCTAGCAATAGCCATTTTGATCCACAGAGACCGAGGGTCGTTTTAAATCACTGGTACAAAATATTTCGATTTCTCAACCTCGTACTCTATACTTTTAATAGTAATAATAATACAGAAAAGAGACAAACGTAGTATTTCGCCGAAATATTTATATTTAAGAACATTTATATTTACCGACGATATCGGTGCTCGCTATAACGATCGTGAAATAGACACGAAACAGAAACTACATCGGCATACCCTAAAGAACTAACAATGCGACCGTATCGATATCGGTAAGACATTTCGGGCGAAAAATTCTTGCGGATTCTTGATTCAGCCATTCGTCTCGCGTTCGAGCGGTTCGATTAAACAGGTGCTCCAAGTTCAAAGATACGCGAGATATCGGGTCTCTAAATCAGGCCAGCTGCGCGCATTTAGCCGGACTTTTGCCCCATAAAGTTCCGAGTCGGACGTCCGAGCCGAGGGGGATATCGGTTGGTCCTGGTAATCGGTTCCGAGCGAAAAAATTCACCGCTCGCCTCGGTTACGTTGAATTCCATCCCCGGCACGAGAATCCAAGTTGGCTTCGTAGACGCGGAAAACGGTGGTCTGGCGTCGAGTGGTAGAAGGAACTTTTTGGCGATTCGTGCGGTGAATCGTAGCGACGTTCCCCTTCCATCTTCTGGAAACGAGCATTCGAAAGAGCCTGATATTTTCCACGATGGTACTCGTGACTTTTTCCTTTCGCGAAAGGAACGTCGATATCCTTTGCTCGAACCTTTTCTCTACATTTTTCGTCCCTTGTAGCGTTTTCTTCCTTTTTCTACCCCTCTTCGCCACCACCCCTTTCTTTTTTAGTTTTCAGGACTGTCACTTTCTCTCACTCGCCGTTGCTCCGTGTTTTACCTAAATCGAACGATAGACGTACGCGAAGAATTGCCGACGAATCGAGGATCTGGCTTATAGTTAACGACTTTCTGGGAGTAGATTTCTGTTTAAAGTGTACGAGAAAGAGTCGAATTTCAGCGATTCGGGGCTTCTGATTTTGTTTGCCACGTTGGAATCACCGCCCGGGAATTCCTACTGTTAATTTATCCATGTCGAGACGTTATCTAACTACGGACTCGCCGATACGCGTTTTTGACGTGAAAGATACTCGCTGCTGAAAGACCCGTTTGGTACACGCGCAATGAAATTTTCTCGATTTTTGCGTTGCGGCGGGGCCCTTGTTATACACGAGCCTACGCTGCTCGCGTTCGATGCTGCTTATACGAAGTATCGCCGTAACTATCATAAATCATTATCGTAAATGACCCAAGACTTTTGGACACTTAATGTACTACAGTATGTTACACATCTTGCATATATTTCACGCTATATTAGTTACTTGCATTAGTGATGCATTCGTTGCACGCGTATCTTCTAAATGAATTTATGTCACGGAAACGACATTGCAGGCGAGTTTGTAGCTTTCGAGCTACTTTCGTTGCAAGAATTTTAATACGTAAAATCTACGCGCTTGTAGAAACATCGTTACAGGCAGCATGATCACGGATGAAACGACTTACGCGCCACTTGCGAAT
Source organism: Bombus vosnesenskii (assembly GCF_011952255.1). NCBI lineage: Eukaryota > Metazoa > Arthropoda > Insecta > Hymenoptera > Apidae > Bombus > Bombus vosnesenskii. The sequence goes on from NW_022883012.1 coordinate 901,944, forward strand.
TCCGTGAGTGGAATCTACGCGTGGCTGGCAGGCTGACGTTTGCCATTCGTTGTCTGGCCTTTGCTATCGCGTAAGGAAAGGAAGACGGATCAAGGATATCAAAAGGATATCACGCGTCGTTCTTCTCGCGTTTACTGGATTTCTCTCTGTACCCGCGCCTCTCGATAACTTCGTTGCACTTACGGTTCATCGCTGTTTGTCACCGCGGCCAAGGTTTCCCTAAACAAGATTATAGATGCTTCGTTTGCTCGTTTGATTTCCACTAGTAATTGGATCGAAGAAGATTTTGCGCTTCGACTAGTTGATTTAAGAGGAAATCGATAATACCGAAATTTGTGACGCAAATTTGATAGAAAGTTAGAAGTAAAATTATCAAAGTGATCGAAATAACGGATTAATAATTATAAGGCAGACTGAATTAAATTGAACGTAAGAAGAAATTTGATTCTTTGCTTGTGTATTCGTCCCTGTATATACTGTTTGTATCGTACGAACACCTACGATCTACTAAACGCGCACTCGTCCAATGAAATGCAAAAACGTGTAAAGAATGGAGTCCATCGACGTGTCTTTCGAGAGACTTTAGATATCATGTAGCGAGAAATATTGTTTACTTTTTTAATCTAAACATCTCACGGGGGGTGGGGTGTAACCAATCGGAGATTGGCGCATCACGAAATCGTTACCCTGACATTGTTCAATTAGGTTTGCAGGCTTTTCTGCTCAAATCTCACCAAACCTGAAACGTTCGAAGACACCGAAATTTACCAAAAGCAATTGCGTGTCGCGAATATTTTTACGATTTATCGTAAATTGAAAACAAACGTATTCTACGAATAATTTTTTGTAAAATATGCGAACGAAATGATTTTTCTTCGTACGTCTTTCGTTTCGACTTCTTTGACACAGGTTCTGTACTTTAGTCGTCTAGCGTTGAAGATTTCAAAATCCAGGCTCTCCTTTATCCCAGCCTTCGCGATAGGGATTCACCACTTTATTTCTACCAGTCCATCCATTGCCGTTTCTCTGACAATCGACGTACATCAAACAAACCAGGAAGGAAACAAGGAGAAAGGAAGAAAGAGAAAAAACAATAAAGAGGGAGGAAAAGTAAAAAAATAGAGGAGGCATTCGCGGAAACGGAGTAATAACCGTGCACGTATGACGTCAAGAAACACAGAACATAGTACACGTTCCCATTAGAGTGGCAATGCCGCACTTAGCCCGGTGCACGCTTGAAACAACTCTCTCTCCCCCATCCCTACAACCCCTTTTCGACCGTGTTCTCTCTTTCCGGCCGAAGTTGTCGGTGGTTGGCATTCGCGAGTCTCCCAAGACGAGCCACGGAAGTCCCTTTGATTATTCTCGTGTAATTTACCGTGCAAACGATGTTCTGAAATATTACCGTGCTTGCAGACGCAAATTCCGTCGGGGTAGGACGCCGACGACACCGTCGAGCCCGCTTCTCTCTCCACGCGGAATTACTCGGTCGACGGTTCCGCGCAACTGACTTCAACAGCGTCGTCTTTCTCCTTTTCCCTCCTCCCTTTTTCACATTCTCTCTTTCTCTCTAGTTTTGAAAACCCTCTCCTTTTCTTCGTCTCTCAACCCTTCTCTGTCTCGTACCTCACGCGCGCCGATTTTTCCCCATATTTTCCTCGCTGCGTCCTCTTCGCTTTTTCCATCCGCGTTTAGTCATGGCGATTCCTCCGTCTCGCCTTCTTTATTTATGGTTTTCTATAATTGGTCCACCTGGTTTCGCCATGCCCCCCTGGTATCTCGTACTTCTCCTATTTTCGTTTTATTATCCGCGCTCTCCAGTTGGATCATTCCGGTTTATCCCTCTATGCTGGTATTTAGTGGCTTTTCCGAGTTGTTTGTTTTCTTTGTTGTTAATTTTTACGGCACCGTGGATTTCTTTTTCCTTAGCAAAACGAACCTACTCCGTCTAATTAAAACATTTTTCATTTCCCGCGTTAGCTTAATTATTTACAAATACAGGGATCGCGGACGAATTTTAACTAATCTTGAACGGATTTTAAGAGTAAATTCCGCACGGAGCAGTCACCGATATTTTCGAAAATTTTCCAGGGAACGATACTACGTCTCATTGATCGCAGGAGGATGAACAGATTTGCCGTGGTCGGGACACGCGTCAGATACTCGTTGCCGTATTTTCAGGTCTTAACGCTTGTCTTCTCAAATTCTCTTATCGTCGTCTATCTCTTTTTCGCACGATGCCGCGTCTCTCTCCACACCACACACCTTCGATATTTTAACATCTCTCCACCAATGGAGCAAACACAGTTTTGATTTCTACTGTCTTCCTTCTTCCATTTCTCGATGTAAAAGCTCTCTCTTTCGTCATTTTTCCCCTCGTATCAAAGATATTGGTGTGTTGGCCGTTTATTCAATTTTTCTTATTTTTACCACTTCCACTTGTTCCCGTATTCTATATCACCCTTTCACGCCACCACTTTTATCTCCCTTTCCGTTTCTCTTTTATTCAATTTCATTCAGTCGTTGCCTTTTCAACGTTCCGCCTTCTCCGCTTATTTTCCTTAATATCTCTCCACCCTCTATTTCTTGTATTTCTTTCGCTCAACCACCTTTTTCGTTTTTCCACGCCACACCTATTTTCCGGACTGACCTAACCTTACCCTACCGCGCATAAAAAGATACCGCGTGTCTGGAAACTTTAATCGATTTCTAACAAAGATACGTAAATTTTGTATCGTCTTGTCAAAGACAATGTGTTTCTACGTTTCTCCGTCCACGTTGTTATATCGTCCATCTTCCGTTCGTACGTTCTTATGAATATGTATATCGTTCCTCGCTTAACTCGTTGCGTTCCTGGTACACATATAAATCCGTAATCCCGCGCGAATAAATCTCTACAATACCAGTGCCGTTTCTTTTTAGTCTTCGTACCTTCGTTTGCGTTCCTTTTGGCCGCCGTCTTTTTCTCCTTTTTGGACGCTTGACGAATTAACGGCAGGTTCTCCGGATTAAACTGAATTCGTCGTTAAGCGAGGGCCAAACTGGCTTCTCGAAAGAACTCGCTGCCGGTAGACATTTTCGAAAAAATACGCTTTTCTCGTGGTCGAATTCGCGAATCGGTCGGATCCTCTTGCCGGAATTGCTCGTGTCGTGATATTAGGCAAAATTAGGCAAATAGAATATTATAGAAAGGGAAGAATAAAATACACGTAGAGTACATATATTTTGCTCTTTTTTCACTGTGAAAATTAATTGGAAATGCCGTAGGTGTTTTCATATTCCATTTTTTTACTAGAACGATCAATGCCGCTTTGATTGTATTACTAATTAAGATTAAATTTAAATTTTGACGTCGTTTGGTAGTTTGTTGTAAATAAGTTGCCAAAAAAACTGTACGCAAAAACGATGAACAAAATATACAGTGTATGCTGTAACATAGAAAACATAAAATAGGAAAAAAGTGACGATATATGTATCGAAGAGAGAATTCAGGTGAATTTCCCGTAACGCGATGCACCGAGGGGAATTCCTGAAACTCAACGGCGTCACTTTATTCCGGATAAAGTAGGTTTTGTACCTTTCCATAAAGTAGAGAATGAAATAAAAACAGCAGACGACAGCTGTAGTAATTAAATTCCAGAGAAAAAAAAACATAGCGTAGAATTAAAGTGCAAATACAAGAAGAAAAAAGAAAGAAAGCTTCGAGTGCAAACGATTAAATTTAAATGGACATTCTTAAAAAGACAGAATGTGAACTTTGTCGAGTCAGATTGAATTCTGTAAAAAGACGATCGAACCTTTTTCTAAAATTTGTTAAATGGAAGTGGCGTAAATACAGAATTACGTGTACTTGGTTTCGATTCGTAAGCCTGTATCTTAGGCGATGAAAATCATCGATGATATTCGGTGATATTAAATCAAAAATGAAGAACAGAATTGAACGTAATTGGATCTGTGTCTTGCAAAATGCTTGAAACTGCTTTTCTCCGCTACACGTCAGAATTTTGAAATAGAAATTCCGCGTTCCGTAGGTAAACATAGAATATTTTCCCCCTCATTTCCTTTTTTTTTTTTTTTTTTTTTTTGGCCTTTTTACCCTGAAGCGCATTTCGATCTTAACGATCTTCGAAATTCTCACTGTGTGTGTCGTTGTTGTATTTTATCGAGAGGACGCACGTTGAACGAAGTTTTGTCGTAAATCCGACGTTCTCGTCGCCGTACTCCGACAAAAGCCTGTTTCGAACGATCGCTTATCTCTCTACCCATTTGCCCCGCTGTTTCCTCTTCTTTTTTCCTAACCACCCTTTTTCTCCCCTTTTGTGCACGATTGTTTCACTACGCAAACCAAGAATAATCCGATCGCCGTTAAAAGTATCGAGGCATGTTTTATGGGTTGCAGCCTTCGTGTATTCAGCAGTATCGATCGATATTTATTGCCCGACACGTGGCATGGTTCCTTTTCTCTGCTCTAAATTTTCCAGCGTGTTGTTTTTCGTAAATTTTCCCGCGGATAGCACGACCAGGATGGATGGAAATCTGGTTTCATTGATTTAGATCCACGATATCCGAAAATTGTAATCGGGACCGACGTTTTTCCCTCAGGAGTCCGCCTTACTTTCTCCCCACGATTTTTGCCTTCTTTCCTGCTCGTTTTCCCATCCCCCATTGCTTTCTCCCTCTTTTAATATGTTCTCTTCTTTTCTTCTTTTTTTTCTCCTTTAGAGAATATTTAATCGTTCAAAGGAGCGCGATAAATCGTATGCTATTTCTCCCAAACACTTCCACCCTTTTCCACCGGGTTTTATCTTTTACGAGGGATTAAATTTTCTCTTGGAACAGCGGCGCGTGAAAATTTTTAACCGACACGACGTCGCGGTTTTAAAACGTTATCGACTATTATTTGCAATGGAAATGCCTCGCCGATGCCGTCTGCCGTCCGAGTTCTCATCGTTGAAACCCCTTCTCTTCTCCCCTCTCCGAGGAACTTTGCTTTTTCCCTCCTTTTCTTTGTACCTTTTCTGCCTTTTTTTTTTTTTTTTCGCTAAGTTTATACGACGTTTCGGCAAACGGAATTCGCTCGAAGAGACACGGTTTTAATTCCGCGCTCGTAACTCGCCGAGACCGTTACGCGATCCAGTTTCCGGTTCAAAATTTCGCAATTTCGGCCTCAACCTGTCACACGGTCATTTTTCGCAACCGCCGCGCCGTCGAAACGCGTACCATGAACCAATTACAAGTGCCATCGATTTTTACCGGTGACATGCAGCATGTACTTTTACATCGATCCAAGCAAAGGAAGTCGAGGCGTTTAATAATGTTCCGTATCTTTACCAAGATACGTACGCGGTTGTCAAAGAAATCGAAAACTTTATCGAAACTCGTATCTTACATAATGCAAAATTTGCACGTTAATGGAGAAATATCGGAGACTTGGTTAAAGCCCGTTACCTTTTCTCTCGTGTCTCTGTCGACTGTCTGCCGGTGTAATCGTAGTTGTACTTGTTGTTGTTATTCGTTGTTAATTCACGCGAAAGGATTTTGCGTTACGGGCTTGTAAAACATACCGAGGAACGACGAACTTCCGACGAGTGTCCTTTTTACGAGTACGCGGTGACGTTGTTCGGAAATGGACTGGAAAATGGGGAATATAAATATCCCGGCGAAGTCTCGACGAATACGGATGTCACCCTTGCGCTTTTTTAGCGCTGTCGAGTGCGATTACTTTCTTCGATGGCGATAAAGCTGTGTACTTGTGTTTTACGTATTTTAGAACGTGATCAGTTGCTAAATTACAATACAAGCGATAATATCTATTTGCAGCGTGACATCTCGCCGTTTAATTGTATTTATTCGATTTTATTAAACTTTCGAAATAACAAAACGTGTAATTTTTCCATAGCATATTATTTCACGCGCAAGATATTAGTTGAAAACAAAAAACAAAAAAAAAAGAGTAAAGTTTGTTCGTCTGAGGTTTGGGTTTCATGAAAATCGAGTTTGAAAGTTCGTCGAGTACGCATATACTTGACTAACTGCAGACTAGAAACCAACAAGGGTTTCAACCCTTGACACTCCACGTAGAACTATCGATGCGTGATACGATACAAAGGATACGCAATAACACACGTAGATAAAAATAAATAAGAATTAATTGATCAACGCTAAGAATTAATGCTAATTGCGTCCATAGCACGTGCATAATTTAAATCTTGATATTAAACGCACAAGAATCTTTGAAGAGTATTTTTACACAGAGTTACACAGAAATCGCCACTTTTTCCTCGAAACAAACATGACCTGCTATCACGTGTAATTGCAACGGTCGTCGGTACTTCTTCAAAATTCGCCGATCTCGCTACTCACGTCGATTCGTCTATTCGGAGTTCAACTTCTATCCAGATGCACTCGAATTTGTCCGTAATGCACGGAACGATTTGTCGCCGCTGCGACAACAATCGCTTACCAGCCAGAGTAGCAAACACCTAGTCGACAGATCGTTTCGTCGTTTTTTCCCCACTTTTTCACGACTCGTCCCCTGACCTCTGTTCGATATAAATCGAGCCCCGACGCAATTAATTCCCTTCGACAGGCCAATATTCGCATGGTTCTCAAATTTTTTACCAGACCTCTGTTCGCTTGAAAAGTTACCAGGAATTTATTATTTCTCTCTCTTGGAAATCGAAGGTAGTTGCCTTTGCCAATTACGATCCAACTTTTTCTCTTTGACATGTTCGTTGTGAACTGGAAACTGGAATGTACCATCGTTTTCCGCGAGGCTGTATTAGAATTGCAAAAAACAATGTGAGAAATTTTTGCGTCGCGAGAACTCTAGTAGTTGACAATCGACGACTCCGCTCAAACTCGACAAGAACGCGTTTTACAAACTCCGAATCGATCCGAAAGCTACGTCGATAAATAAATGGTAGATTTTTGAGAAGACGTTAGTTTCTATACCGAGAATTAATTTTTATGTCGGATAAATCACAGCAGAAAGAATTAAGCGTGGTCCAATGTCGAAGGATCCCTTTTTACTGGTCACAGTGAAAAGATCGGCGAAATATAAAAGCCATTCGAACGAAGAAGAGGCGTTTCGCGCTTTTTACGAGTTTCATCCCCTTTTCTTCCTTCTCGTAGTAAAAATGACGACGTTTGTTTGGGTGAAAACAAAAATAATCAGCCGCAATTGTGAGAGACCGATCGATTCGAATCTAATCGGTCGGAAGGGCCCATTGAAATCATCCAGAATTCCAACGACGCGTGTTTGCCATTGTTCCGGAAGCTTAGAGCGCCGCGGAATACAAATCGATCGTTAACGCGATCGACGGTTCTCGTCGCGGCACATCGTCCTCGAAATCTCTCCATTGAATTTCGACTAATCGCTCGTTTCGATACCTCGACAGGCGGCCTGTTGACAGTGAGTTGCTGTCGGCATGCCAAACGACAAAGAAATCGCTGACGACGCTGCAGAAAATTGGAAAAACCGATCGTTTCTTCTCCTTGACGATCGACGATTTTTATTTTTTCCCTATTGTCTGTACATTTTAAATCTACCAGTTGGTAATTGTTTTTTCTGTAATTTGTACGTAATTTGTATATAATTGGTTTATAAATAAGTAATAGACTCGTTAATTGGTTTTCAGTGTATAGACAATTACGACGTTTCAAGCTCTTTCTGCTTCGAAGATTTTTATGATATAATTTCATCGAGTTCAGCGATTTTTGAAGCGAAATCTGGTTAAATTAATATCTCAATTAACACGATCAAAATAATCGATTTCACGCGAGAATGAAATAAGCTTTTAAAAAAATCGAAGATCGAAACGAATGGAAACCTTTTGCAAACCGTAAAATACACGTAAAGTGCCTGCAAACTAATATTTCGGTGTAAAGAAATGTCACCTCGGTAATAAATAAATATCTCAGGATGACAAACTGCTGCTTGAATACAGTGCTTTTCCTCTGTTTTCGTACCCCTGACAGGATCTCGCGCCACTGCAAAAATCGTTAAGAGCGAAGGAAGAAACGCGAGAAAAAAGCGACCTATGATGTAAGACATAATGCAACAAGATGCATGAACTTTTAGCCCATTAGCGTTCCACTTTTACGCCGTTAAAGCGAAGAATACTTAATGAATTCCTCGAGCTTGTTACGTGACGCGACTCTGTCACTGTGCCACCCCTAACATGCACCTACCCCTTTCACGGGCGAATTATTTGAATTATTGCTTTACAGCGTGGAGTGCAGCGTAAATTTCTTGCGGCGACGGCAGCTTCTTGCGAGAACTCGAGCTCCGGTTCGCTTTTAAGCCGATAGAGACTCTGAAGCGATCCTCCTAGCTTCGTCCTGAGCATTCTTCCGATATTCCGATAGTTCTTCGACTTTTACGGGACACAATGCGCGATTGTCCTTTATCGATGATAAAAATTGTATTTGAATAGAGAGAAATTGGAGGTTGAACCCGCGGTATACGGACGAAAAGGATTTACGATTGAGAATTCAGTTTAAGTTTATATATTACTTTTCGTTGTTCTCTTAAACGATGCACAAGCTAGAAGTTAGGAAGCTTGTTCCTATTGTCTGACGATGAGATAGAAAAGTATATCTATCCTACCGATCGACGTATGTACGTGTATTAAGTCCGAAAAGTCCTTTCGTTTTATAATGACGTAGTAGATGCGTAACATTTTTTGTTTTATATTTGTCGGAGATGTAGGAACATCGGGCCTTTCTTTTGGAATTTTGGGAAGATCCCCAATACTTTGGTCTAAATTATTTATTATAGCTGTACTTAAATAATAGAACTTGGAAGCAGTTGTTGTGATACGATCTGATTATGTTTGCCCGAGATTCGTGACAGTAGGCTTGGGCTCGAGGTGACACGACTGGTCGCCGAACGTAGCCACGGTCACGAGACGAACGTTTTACTTAACAGTAGAAGTACCAATATCGAGGGACACACGCTGTATTAACAAACTAGCCCCGGGCAGGAGCAATGACGGCTCTACGCGGGTCTGTCTGGTAACGGCGCCTGGAATTTTGTCGATATCCCCGGTCAATATGCAACTGACAAATGTGATCGTATCGGTCTTTTATTCTTGCGATCACCTTGCAGAGTTTACACGCATCGTCTTGTCAGTCGGTCAGAAAGATACCGTACGTCACAGCTAACGTCACTTTGAGTTTCTAAACATATCCAATTGTACAAAGAGTTATCCCGTTGACCGTGGATTCGTTTGAACCTAAGAACATTGTCTTTACTATAAGGGAATCTAATTACCACGCTAAATTGTTAAACCCTGTTAAATCAACACTTGTGCATATAATTGTAAATATAAACCCCATTGAACAACTACGATGGCTTGTCCTAATGAAGATACGCAACGCGCCCCTAAGACTAACGCCAATCCCGACAAACCCGACATATTATTTTATTGAATTACGTTTGATCCGTTTTATTCTATTACTGCAAAATGGATACAGAATAAAAATGTTGTGCATCTATTATTTCACTTATGAAACGAAAGAAACTTTTCGGACAACCTAATACATAGGTAATCTTCGCATGATTTTTCATTTCTTTCAATGAATTTTTAATCGAGTTACACGCTTATATCGAGTTATATAATTACGTTTTAAATCGCTAATATAGAAGTTTGTAAATTACTTTCTGTTGTTTTCTCCAACGGTGTTACGTCCCGTGACCCTACCGTGTACTGTTGGCTTGGCAACTAAGTGAAGATCATTATGATAATGATATGCTAATGATTTTTACCACCTAATGACAATATTCGTAATCACTTAGTTGCCAACCCGATATAATCCATTTATCGGTCAAATTGGCCACCAGCTGTGTAAACATACTTACTCGGACCCGCAATAATCCTAAGGAACCGTCGTAAGATTTAGCATTTCGCTTTACCGTCAAGGCCCTTAATTGCTGCAAACACGCTTAAAGTCGAGGAGTTCCTTAGGGTTATTGCTCATTCCGGTGAAACATGGGAAAAGCAGATTTTCCCATGTACGACGTCCGAAGACCACCTCCACCCACGAGCGTCCGTTGGTGGGGGGCGACCAGCACCCATCGCTAGTTCCTTATAAATCTCACCGTCGCAGAAGCCACTTCATTTGCTATTAACTCTTCGTTGAACACGCTTCTACACGCATCACTCGCATTCTTCAAAGTCGTTGGAAATAAGGAGTATACTTAATCCGTTAATTCGGTGCTACGATCGTTCAACCACCCGTATTGTCTTAACCGAAATAGAAGATCGGCTGATTCGCGGCGTCGATTATCGTATCGTAACGAGAATTTACGACTCTCGTTGACGCGTTATAGCGTGAAACTGTCTTCCCGCGAAACGGTCAGACAAACAGGTACCATAGGACCGAAAAGCAAAGAAATCTTATTTTTTTCGTTATACATATCTATGATATCGAGCAACAGAGAACCGTCTATGGTTGTTATTTATAATAGCATCGATTTATAATTTCAATGAAAGACGGAGCCGATCTGTCGTTGGAAAAAGGAGCCCTCGAGTTTTCATTTCCTATTCGGTCATCCGTGGAACGCGAGTGTGCCCGTTTCGGCCTTCTTCTTTCGATAATCGTAGCCCATTGACCGTCTCGTAAAAACTTATTATTCCACGAGGATAATTTTCGAGAAACCCGGAGCGTTCAGTCGCGAAGTCGGCAGAAGCGTACAACGGAAGAGTTGGAGAGAGGTTCGAAGGGAAACCAGGTCGAAAGTCGTAACTCACCGGAAGGGGGACTTTCCGCGGAATTTCCAAAGTTAATATTTGCCTCGGTAACGACTATCAACGATAAATCCAACGTTCTCCAATTTTTTTTTTTCAATTTCCAACACTCATTTTTTTCTTTTTTTATTATTATTATTATTTATACTTTTGCTTGTCTTCCTTTCACGAAGTTTCAAGATTAACGACGTGTCGTCCGCGCGACACCTGCATGGCGACATGATAAATCGTTGTCGAACAAGGAGCAATAATCGTCACGACCTAGCCACCGAAATGGCAATTTACCCACGCTATTAATTATCATGGTTCGATCAGCGGCATCGATAAATATTGTTTCTACATCGACAGACTTTTTCACGTCGGTATTCCCCATTTGAAAATTGAGCATCGAAAGTTGGTGAGAGGCAGAGGGTCGACGAACTCGGGGAAAACAGGGATGTTTCCCTGCGTGTAACCCGAGCAATTTTTGTGGTTTGCTTTTCGCTGAGATTCGTATAACGAATTTATTTAACTGGTATTTTTTTTATTTTTATCGTAATTGATGATACGTCAAACGTTTGATACAATATTTTCCGGTGACGAGCTCTCTTCAAACAAGAAATTTTTGACAAAATTTCGTAAACGAACGAACATTTGTAGATACGTTCTACGTCCGTTTATGCTGCATTTCTTCTTTTCGTTGAGAAGAGGCGATTTCACTGCTAGAGATTTCGTTAATTAAGTTTCTGTGCCACGATTTCCATAATTTTCGTACGATCTTAGGAGCGTGGAGGAGAGCGCGCGAACCAGTCAAACTAATTCCACGAGTTCCGTAACTGTAATGAACGGTAATACCACTCGAATCGATCGTACGGCGATTAAATTAACGAAATACGATCTGCGACGCAACTTGCTCCATTCGTCCGTACGGTTTTACATTTCCAGTCAGGACAAAAAACCATGAGAATCAAAGTTGATAGGATAAGATAAGATAAGATAAGATAAGAGGGTTTACATTATACGTATTTATATATAATATTGATATAAAATTTTTATTTAATATGAAAACTCCTCTCCGATGAAAAATATGCAGATGAGAAGTTGTATGTCATACAAGTTTATGATATTGTAATATTTTTATTCTATTATTAAATAATATTTGTTTTATTATTGTATCGAATATTTTTCGAGGTAAAATTAATCTGCGACTCAACGTAACAACGAAACTGATAATATTTTTCATCTAATTCCAACATATTCGAATCGAATGGAATTATTCTGGGAAAAATGTAAGTTTTTTTTTTTAGAGATACAGTTTCCGTTTAAATATCCAACATTTTGTTATATTTTCCTATTTCTTGTTGTCTTTCAAAAAAACTTCACGTTGCGTAGGTAAACGTATTACTTTTTATGCAAAACGATGTCTAGCCCGACGCTCGAAAGAAGAAAAAGAGGGAGAGATTTCGCGTTTCGAATGAGATTATATTATAGGCTGCTTGTAGAGTGCTCCTTTGTTAGGAGAGGCGAGTTACTTCGCTCCTGACAGGATATCTAAAATTCCCTATCCGACAATCATTCGTTTTCTGGCGAACCCTCTGTCTGAACGCGAAACAATTTTCTTCGCAGCAATCTCCTTCGCTCCATCGTCTTTCTTCGTTGCGAAAGAGAATCGTCTGTAACAGAATCATTCCTTACATTCTTCCATATATAAAAAACGTGACGATTTCCCATTGCTCCGTTAAAAATGAAAAAAAAAAAAAAAAAGAAACAAAGAGGACATTCCACGTTTTACAGTTTCGACAAAGAACGACATAATCTCTCCTTCGTTCGCTTTATTTTACTTACTTGTCTTCAATCCTCGATCGATATCGTGTGCTTCAGGAAAATTAAACGATGTAATCTAAATATAATTCAAAGATAAATCAATATTTCATCTTTGTACGATTTCCTTCTCAATTTTCTCACTGTTTTTCTCGTCAGTAGAACGAAGTTTCTATGGAAGAACCGTTCTATGGTTTACCAAGTAAAAAACATATGAAACCATTGTTACATTAAAAAGAAAAAAAAAATAAACGAAGAAGCACGAAAAAATACCGCTATATTTCGTAACATCGATGAACAATAAAACAGCGAAACAACTGGAAAGGTGTATCAGACCGACGTGTGGCGTCTAAGCAATTTTCATCCGGGAAAACAGCATTTACATTCCCGTTGTACTTCTAAACAGAAACGTCATGAAAACAACGTTCCTTTGAATAAATCACAAGTCAGAAACCGGACTGCGAGTACCGCGTTACGCAAAACCTATACGCTATCTGACATTATGTAAAGTAATACGTTGTTATTTTGAAGAAAGGGAAGGAAAAAGTAAAAAGGAAGGACGTGTCTTCTAAAATAACAAAAAGTCGATTTGTGGCGACGAGTGACACCGGTGGATGACGAGTTGGTGTGCGACGTCTCGCGCGAACCCTTAAAATGTACAAAAAAAAAAAAAAAAAAAAGAGGGAGAGAAACGGCGGTGAGGGTGAAGGGTGAAGGTGACGGATCATGGTTAGAGACTGGTTTCCAAGCAACAGATATCATTAGACGGTGGGTAACGCAGGTGCATGCGAATATAAAGGATTCACGTTCCTTCGTCGAGCGTTCTCTAGACCCATTGTCAGGCGTTATGGTGACAGGATAACGCAGGCTGGAAACCGAGGGGCACCGCAATGCAGGCAAGGGCGTTGTCAGGGGCGACCCTAGCGACCATAAAGCCTGATTCGCACCCAGCCAACGAACCGACTCTCTTCGTGAGTTTGGTTACGAAATAATAGCGCGGGATATTGTAACGAATATCTCTTGGTCTACGCAAAGAAACTAAATTAACCAATTTGCCCCGAGAGAAATTATTTCGTTTCTTAAAAGTTAGGCTGGGACTTTAATCTTATACGAGTATCCATATTCTGGTATCAAAATTAAAAGTTTCCGAAGAAGTAGAAGTATTCATCGGTGACTTTTTATACGCGTATAAAACAAGCTTCTATCGTCGTTATGTAAAAAGGTTTAGCAAAGTCTGTATATAAGTATTTTCTTTAAGAAAGATCGCATTTCTCAAATAAGAAATCGGTAGATATAAAATTGGAAAAGTTGCGATTGTGTAGTAATTTTATCATTCGTAACGATCGTTAATGTACACGTGACAAAAGAGCGGAGAGTAAATATTTCTTCTCTCATAGATATTGATTTTACCGATTCCCATTTTACTTTAGTGGAAGACAGTAAAGATTCACGAAAGAGAAAAATGATGGTCACACGATCAGAACGCCGCTTTTGAAGCTTATTGCTGTATTATTCATTCGCAGTCTTTCTGCGAAGAAACTGAAGATGTATTCACACGTACAAACACACAGGATACGAACAGTGGCTTACTCCTTCGACACTAATGTGGCTGACTATTTTTATATTTCTTTTAACACTTTTCTATCTTTTATCGAAAGTATCAGACAATTAATCCAATGTATTTTACCGATATCGATGTGCAGCATAGAAATCGGTACGAATGATTTAGCTGGATTTTATTCCAGAATAAATTTTCTCATATCGAGGGATTCTTCTTGTTAAATTTGTTTTATACAAGCCATTTTGAAGGATTTACATATTGGAGAATTTGTTTTCGAATAAATTTCCGACTACGAAGGGTGAAATGGAGTGACTGGATATGGTATAAAATATCGTGAAAGCTCTGCGATTCTTCACCGATTTAGATGCTTCACATCGATCGTTCTGACTTTCTGGAACAGTCCCCCTTGCTTCGACGGAAGTTGAAGCACCGTCGATTCGAAACTTTCGTCAAACTGAAATCCACGTTTTCTAGAATAAAAATCCTAATTACAGATAAGCGTGTCATAATTTAGGTTGTAAAGAAACAATGTATCTTAATCGACGAATACTAAAATTCTCAATTAATTTCCTCGTTTGCTGTTGCAACAGAATACATCAAAGTGCCTCTGAAGAATCATTGGCTGATAGCGAGGAACTTTTAATGGAAGATGGTAGAGTCTACGACTAAAATACGGCGGTGTTTCAAACTGGCCGTGGTAATTCGGAAAGGATAAGCAGTTGTAAGGTGAATTTTTAGCAGGATCGTTGGGTCTCGGATGAAACGGCTGGAGGAATTATAGGCCCGTAAGCAAGTTAATTACGCGACTTTATTACTTTCCGTTTCACGACCTCCCTTATTTTCCTATTTTTTCCCTTTCTCTTCTTCTTCTACCGCTAGAAATAATCGCTTATAAGCTGCCTGATCTAGTAATTCACATCGATTACGGTAAAGTATAACCAGGACTGAAGGACGAAATTCGACTTTCGGATTTCGAGATTTCCGCCGAGAGAGAAGACTCGTTAGTTTCGATATCGCGAATTTCTTCTTTCTGATCTTTGACGCGTCGCTATATTTTCCGCTTCGTTGTAGTTAATGATTGCTTCTAAACTACTTGACTCCTCAACGTCCGAACGTTTTCTTTTTACAAATTTCGATTTAGTTTCCAACTTCGAAATTGTCGTTAAGAGAATTTTTTATAGTCTCGATATCGTGGATTTCCGAAATTACACGTTTAATTATGGACATTCTGATTACGTCGCGACGATTTCTCCCTGATGGTTGTTGGGACCTATGAATTTATGAAATCTCGGAATTGACGTTTTAAAAATGCATTTCCGTGCCCCGTTGATCCCTCAAACTCTGGATTCTATGACAAACGTGCTTTTTCGCTGTCTATCGCGTATAGATTCCTCTTACCGAATTAGAGTTACGCATCGCACTCCGTGATATTGCGAATCGAGGATCGACGTATATAGTTTAGATTAAACTACCAAGTAGACTATTTTTAAAACATTTCCAAATCTGCTCTAAACGAGAATGATAAGAATAGAAGGCGATAGAACAAACTGCGGGAAAGTTTTCCCATAATCTTCGAATCTCGGCTTAAACCATAACCGTCGATGCATAAAATTTGCCTATAGCCTTGAAAAAGCTTTGGAAACGCCTTTAATTGCCAACGTGGATGTAAAGCTCGATGAAATTTCCTTCTCGTCCATCGATGGGCTGCGCTGACTAATAATGAAATCGCACTTTTCCCTCCAGTTTAATATTCGAGTTAATTTCCACTGCTTAATCTTCCCTCCATCACCCCGTTCGCCCGTTAAATCTTCGATCCATTAATCTTTTCGGTGTCGAGAGAGGGACGGAGGGTAATTCTCGTCCGAGAGGAACCTTAACGCACCATTAAAACTTCGACACGTAATTACGCCATTCGCGAGACCGTGCAACTTCTCAAAAGAGGTCTTCGTCCATCGTAAATTAGTTACGTGGACAGACCGAACCTTGCGATCTCTCGGAATTAAGAAATCGACCATCGTCGCTGAGATCGCTGGGTCAGCAGGTTTTTGCTTGTAGGTTTATGCGTGGACTCGCATAGCTCCGAATTTAAAGGGTTTGAACGCACCAAGAATTTCTTGGTACACGTTAACTGGATTTCATTTGAGAGCTACACAGGCAGAATACGATAAATCGGATTATTCTTTGCCGGAGATTTTACAATTTTTACGAAAGTTATCCTTTTATCCGGTTTTGAAGCTGAATCGTTTCGTTCTCTCGGTAATTTTAAAAATATCGCTTGTTATAACATCGAGTAGAAGATACAGCGTTTGGAACAGCGTTTCTAGTCTCGATCGCACCTTTTGTTTTGTACAAAATTTCGTCGATTTATACGAACTATTTTTATGCGACTTATATCTTCGGGCATACAATGCAATTAGCATATATCGTGGCAGTATATGCGGAATAATCTTCGCTAATGGAAAAGCTTTACCCATGTGAACTCGTGTTGGAACACGCAACGTAAAACGCAGAGAAACGGCAGTAACTGCGACCCGGCGACCGAATGGGAGCAGAAAACGATCAGTCGGTGCAATTGCATCGCTTTAATCGGGCAAAAGGAAAGCATCGGTTAACGGAGGAGTCATCGATGCACGACTCGCGCTGGTAATAACACGGTAAAATCCTGTGATCTGCGTGGCCAGAAATTAACTTGATTGGATGTAAACACGATACCGCTGCACGAAACGATCGGACTCGTTGCGCCAGTACACTGGCTGATCATCGCCGTCCAGTCTACTGCCAACAAAATTACGGCTATGGAAAAGCTATAGCCTGTACTCGGCGCTTAAATAGCGATGGACGTCGATATTACGCGAAACCGACGAGAAACATCGGTTTACGAAATAATTTTCGAAGATTCGTTTGTCGAAGTTTTTCTCTGAAACTGGTGTAAAGCATCGGTGGCTAAAACGGAGACGTGACACGCTGTTTTATAATCATTCGATAACGATCGTTTAACCGATCGAATTAGTACAGGTGTTTACATTTTTAACGTGGAATCACCGTTTTACGCGACATTCTGTATAGTTTGCAGATATATTGTAACATGTTAAACACGTAATTAGTAAACTCGTAAATTTAATAGCAAAAGAATCGCAAACAGTAGTATTCGATTTGTACAGAAAGCAAATATCTGTTACGAAAACCTATTATCTCGAGCAATGACATCTTCGCTTTTTACGTTCTATCCTCATCCGTAAAAGAAGCAGATCTATATTTCCATCAGATTCTCCGTCGATTCTTGACACAGTGCCGAGCGTGCAATAACCCAGATACACCGAAATCCTTTCAAGCGAATAGAATCTCTGTTCCGCGACGATTCTCGAGACACGATCGGCCATTGTGCGTGCCTAATACGGCCACGGCCGAAGGTTTCGAACGCATCGATTTATGCTAATCGCTTTAACTCGTCCCAACTTCAGGCGTGCTGCCGCACACGCTAATTTCTCGTTAACGACGCGGCCAAATAGAGAGACGAGAGTCGGTTTAGCGGTTGGTAATTCGACCGGAGCCTAATGGCCGATTCGGTGAAAATGTAGTCGACATGTTGGTTGATGACACACCCGTGGCTTCGTTCTAACGCGATTACAGCCTTGTTCTTGTCACGGGTCCTGTTTAACCTTCCTACTGTCCTCTTTGACGAATCGGACGCTTGCCGGCCGACAATCTTGTCAAATATTTCATTTTTATACATGTACTGCGTGAAAAAATGGTCACGCTTCTTACGATCCTTGTGTCATCTTTCTACGAGATATTCTGTTCTCGTTAATTAATTGTCTTCTGCGATCCTTTTTTATTTTCAACGCTCGTTGTTAAACCAACGATATTTTAAATCCATGGAACAACGATATATATATATCACCTTAAGTGCTTCAACATTCTTTATGTCGTTTCAAATCAGTGAAAAAGATCTCGCTTTAATTAACCAAGAACATTTGCTTGTCTATTTCAGGTCGACTTGAAGCCTCTGCGGGAAGCGACGATCGCCGTCCCGACTCCGAAGATCTCTGAGAAGCGGAAGGCGGAGGAAGCCGACGCCAGCAAGGACTTGAAAAAGGTAAGCCACTTGACAGCCCTATCAACTGTTTAAAAAACGAACGAAAGAAAAGAACAGAAAGAGATTCACCGACTCGATCATACACTTTGCAAGCAAAAAAGGTAACGACTTGGTGAAACTTCCAAATCTTCGTTTTTCGCCTTTGCTCTGACAATTTTGTTCCGAGAATTACGTAACTAGTAGTACTACAAGGAAAAGAAAAGGAAACGGTGAAACACAGAGACGTTAATGTACGAGGCAGCTCGTGCTCTGTCTATTTTCAAACATCGGAGCACGGATGATGCCAGCTCCTTAGCCGTCGAAATTTCGGTAGACGCGAAACCGAGCGCTATATTTCATCCGCTCGCCAGGGCATCTCGGTCGTTTCTCGTGGAATATCGACGAGCGGAGAGAGAGCATCCTGGCGCCGTGACGGGCCACGTCCTCATTAATCCACAACGGCCAGTCGTCATTAACGAAATAAACGGCCGTGAACCTTGCCGCTTTTGAAATTCCACGTTGTACCATCGTTCCATCATCCAGGAACCTCGTTCAGGGAGATTCGCCCCGATCAGACCAAGTCACTCCAGTTTGTACTACTTTTTTTTTTGCTTCTTTCGGTGGATATACTTCTTCCTTCTCTCTTCTTTCTTACTATCTTTAATTATCCTCCCCCGAATCTTTCCGTATTTATGTAACGTTTTAACGGTGAGCGTGGAAGTTAACTCTCTTGGAAAGGATTTTCCTTTCTAACGATACGATACTATGGACTATGATATATTTCGATCTGAAAACAGGATATACAGGGTGGTTGGTAACTGGTGGTACAAGCGGAAAGGGGATGATTCTACGCGAAAAAAGAAGTCGAAAATGTAGAATAACAATATCTTTTTTTTTTTTTTAATTTTTCCATCGAGACAACGATCTACAGTGAGATCCGTTATAACGTACCGCACGCGTACCGAGCGAAAATTCAAAATCGATTTTCTCGAAAACAAAGCTTCAAACGAAAAATTGTTATTCTATATTTTCGACTTCTTTTTTCGCCTAGAATCACCCCCTTTCCGTTTGTACCGCCAGTTACCAACCACCCTGTATATCCGCAATAAGAAATTGCATTCTTTTAGAGATACTGTCAATGGTGAAAGGGTCGAAACGAGAATTAAGTTAGAATCGGCAAGATGTTTGTACGATTCTGTGCACGTCGGTCGTATCGAAAGACGTATTTCGAATCACGGTTTCTCGAGGCAAGTACAATGAAGTTCTAATGCTAAATCGACGTGGTGAATTTCTGACGAGTGCCGCTGACGCTGACTGAGCACCAAGGGTGCTCAAACAGAACAGTTTTCGAGGATATACGTAGGTTCAGGTATTTAACTTGGAGAGGAGCCCTCGGTTACTGCGCGTGTTTAACTTTCCACAAACTTAAACTCTCTGCAACGAAAAAGTTACTCCACCGATGAGAAATATACAGAGCATTGTAGAAAAAGAATCTACAGTTTGTAAGCTTATAGTACCGAAAAGAGTAAGAAACGTGCAATCGCTATATACGTAGTTGGAAAAATCTTCAGATACTCTGCTCTTACTAATGCAAGGTACTGCTAGAAATCTAAACGAAGAAATAAATACGGTACCGTGTAACGTTATTTAATTACATAAGCTCGCAAAGTCTTCCATCCTTTTTCTTGTTGCTCGTACCTACAAAGAAGAAGAAACAAGGAAAAATAATACATAAATTTTCTTGGGGGAAGTTAGTTGATTTAAATCGCTCGAGTCACAAATGTATTGCGCGAGACAAACAGGGGAGAACGATAGAATGGAGTTGGACAGGAGCCACGTGAATTTATTTGGAGTTTCGGCGTACGCGTTCTACGTAGATTAATGGCGGATTAACAAAGTGTTCCCAGGCAGACGGAGTGGTCTCGGTTAAGACTCTAAGCGCTACCTTGAGCAATTAATTTCGAGTGGATCTTGTGAACCGGCGCCGTAGCAAACTTCCTCCGACATTGAAAAAAAAAAAAGAAAAAAGAAGTAAAACAAACAACCGACGGTAAATTATCCACTCCGCGCCCACTATTTCCCTTGGAGCAATTACGTCAAAATTAGTAAAACACCGTGATCAAAGGATATATGGAGTTCCTGCTCTGAGAAAAATTACTCCGTTTGTTTGCTTAACGTAAGTCGTCGATTGATCTTCGTGATCTTTGTATACCGTACTATATTACTCATTTTTATGCCGATACGACGCATCTGTGATTCGATAAATCATAGAAATTTCCAATTAACTCGCCATATGGAACTCTAGATTAGTTAGATATCGTTTACGTACCGGATCGTTCAAGTCCATGCGGTTTTTTCTAGGTTTTTGTATTTTAAAATATCTCCCCAAAATTGCCTAATACTCTTCCAAGTTTCCAGAATATCATCCGATAGTTTTTATCGTTACGTGTTAGGAGAGATTCAAAGAAATGTATGGAAAAAATAGAAAATTACTTAAGACTGCTGGTCGAAAACTATTCAGTATGCGGATGACGAATCCTTTTAAACGAAAGGACATTCGGCCCATTTCTTCGCTAAAGAAGCGGAAATTTGCGTATTCATGGTTTGAGCATAAAACGAGATGATATGTTTATAGTATCGCG
The DNA here is from genome assembly GCF_011952255.1 of Bombus vosnesenskii. Lineage (NCBI taxonomy): Eukaryota > Metazoa > Arthropoda > Insecta > Hymenoptera > Apidae > Bombus > Bombus vosnesenskii. The sequence continues at coordinate 922,776 of NW_022883012.1, forward strand.
ATTCTGGAGATGGATAATCGAGATCATGCGATTCGAAAAATTCAATCGTTGATAGGAGAAAATATAAGCGGGGAGGAAGAATTAAGAACTTTCTTTTACAGCTTGTTTCGAATTCTCCGATAGATATTTCAAGTTTCCTTTCAAACTCTCTGTATGGTTTGTTCTGTCGCTTTATGTTCTTCCAATATGCCCAGCAAATTTTTAAAGAAACGATTTTTCTCCCTCGAAAACAAGGATATAAGAGAAAGTACAGCAGAGTTTTCTTCCTATCGAAAAAGGAATAAAAGAAGAAGTTAGAGGCGAAGTTTGCGGAATCGAAGGACGCTCGCTCCCGTTAACACGCCAAAAATGCGGCACGTATACGGCCGTGGAGAAACTCTGGTGCAGCTTGTTGCCGCCTGTTGCTGTGCTACGTCGCCGCTATCCAGACGTCGTCGGCAGAAAAATACGGTAATCCGTCGAGAAAGGATGAAAATCGGGCTACGTTAAATAAAACACGAGCGAGATATCGGATCGCGGCCTGGTTACACGCTCTTGTTCTACTTAACTTGACGCCTTAATGACGATAAGCTGTTTCGGCGCCGATTTTGAATAAAAGAGCACGATGGATGTAACGTTCTTAATATTTTACTCGTTTAGGGTAACGATCTAACGTAGTTGCGAGTTTGCTAAAAAGAAAGATTTGGATTGGACTAAAAAGAAAGATTTTACTCCTTAGGTATTTCAGGCTCCGAAAGTTTGGAACTTCGAGGATTAAACAATTTGAAAGTTCACAAATTTGATAATCTGATAATTCGAACGTTCGAGTGCTTGAAAACCGAAAAACTTGTCAGTTTGATCGAGAAGCATCCAAAGATCGAGTTTCTCCATCGAACAAGTAGGTAATTCAAAAATTGTCCGCTTCGTACGCCGATCGACGTAATCGCGAGAAACACGGCAAAGTGAATTATAGGACAGTGGGAAGATCCTTTTAACGCAGCGGTTTATAAACTGGTACGCGCGTGGTATTTGAGCTTGTTAGGGAGAGGAACTTTGTCCTTTCACGGTTGAAAGGAAGTTCGGAAGAAAGGAGGTTCGAGGACACGCCTAAATGGCAGGATGTCGGGCAAGATTTCGGTGCCACCAAAGAAACCTTTGAGAGAGACCTTTAAGGGGGAGAGTTGCTGCCAAAGAGAAAGAAAAGAGTAATTCCTCGAGAACTGGTAAGCTTACAGTCACTTTGATATCCTCTTAGGCTGTTTGATACTTACCTTTTACATAATCTCTTCTCATCGATTTTTGCGATCCGTGAAACGTCGTTTACAGAAAGCTTTTTCGCAAAATTAGAAGGAAAAGCTTCGATGAAAAGAATCGTAGACAAAAATTTCATTACGATCTGGCGATTTTATTACGAGTTGCAACTTTTCGCGACGTTCTTCCGAACGATTGTCAATCTTTGGAAAACAGGTTGAAACAACGATTTGATCTACGTTCGATTTAGATCACGAGTAAGTGGAAATAACACGATTTTGAAGAACGTTGCGATAAAAATCGACCGTATCTAAATCGAAATTTCGATTTACGACCGGGCTATGTCGTTTCCACGTGCCTTACACATTCGATCCTCGTTCTAACGCTTCGGAGAAAAAAAAAGAGAAGAAACAAAGAAAAAGGACAGCTTTAACTCGATCCCTCGATGCTAAGATTCTCCACTCGCATTATCTGTCTCGTCTACCTAAGAGGGAGGAAAAGAAAAAAAGGATCTTACGATAAGACGAAGCAGGAAGGAAAAGTCGAAGGTGGGCAAAGCCTAAATGGCGAATGGGGCGGCCTCGGAATTCACAAGGGTGGAAGTAGAGAAGGCCCGAGGCAACGAGTACGGCGTGGTCGATGTGGAAAGGAGACATTGACTTGCAGACAGAAAGCGTGACTGGTGGTGGCAGGGAGATGGTCGAGGGGTGGCTCGAGGGCCGGTCGATACAGCCGAAAGTCCAGAACACGGGGCCGAGTGGCGCGAAAATTCGTGCAGATGGAAACATAAGTCGGCCGTGTGGAACGGCAACGAAGCCTAGGGTGGTTTCTTGCTCTCCTTTTTCTACCACCTCCGCTTCTTTCCTTTTATTTGCCGGTCCCGCAACTTCTACAAGTCGAGTCTTCTAACATCGTATCGCGTTTGGAACACGGAACGCTTTATTCCGCGATCGAACGTGCTGTTTTCTCTTTCCTGTTCTTTTTTTTTTTACCTTCTCTCTTTCTCTCTGGTTCCCTTTTGTTTCTTTTGCTAGGCGAGAGCTCGCGCACGAAGGGAAATATTAACAAAGTCGAGAGAGAAGGAGAGAGTATTCGTTGCTAGTAGAGAGTCGAGGATTTCTTACGTTGGTTCAAGTTTTTCAGGATATTTCAGAATACGGTACTGAGAATTTTGTGCCATTGAACGTAATAACTTCTTTAGGTAGGAATTCCCCATTCCCTTTATACGTCATTTTCTTTCTGCCAAGAATAGATTACATAATTTACTTGCATCGACGTTGGTACGTTTTTATTAATTGTCCCATGGTTATTCCGCGATTAATTTTCCAATTACAGAAGTTTCTAGTCAAGGAACGACCTGACTGAAAGAACAAACAGGTATATTAAACGAGCTAAGAATTAAAGCATCGTTTATCGTAGCCCTGTTCAACGGACCTGATCCGAACGTTTCATCGGCATGGTCAATATCGAATCTACCGACGCTGTTTCCTGTGATTATGCAGAGCCCTGATTAACTTCGCACCCCTGCCCGGCCGCTAATGTAAATTTAATTGCGATTTAAACGTTACCATCGGCGGGCCGATTCTAACACGACAGGACGAGTGCCCTGTGAAATAGAACGAGCAACGTTAATTCACGGTCGCACGAGCTCGTTAAATTAAATTTGTCGCTGACCAAGTGGCCGAGCTGTGCCGTTTGATCATCGTTGCCTGGACACTGGAACACGGCTAGAATTTGGAAAAATCGGATCGACATCGAGCTCTACCTGGCATTCGATTAAGGTTTATCCGCGACGAGAACTTTGCCGAATTCGTTTCAACCCGGAGCATGGATATACATACTGCGCAATGTTCCAAGCGTATCAAGAATTACCATACAGTTGCGTCGCCTGTTAATGGAATTCTAAATGACTAGAGACAACGAGACCGAGATTATCCGCGTACGAAGTTTAAGACTAATTTTTGGACGATTTTGAATCTTAATATTTTTCGAACGTTTGCGAATTTGATAGGATGCTTTTGTCGTTTGATCGAACAACAAGTCGTTTCACAGTTAAAGTACGCGGCGGTGATCGATAACGAAAATGTTAATGATATACGTACGAACAATGGAAATCAATGGATATTATTGGTGGAATATGCAAGAGCTTTTCGATTACGTTGTTTCTATTACTCGACGTAATAGTATCGATCGGTCCTCGAACAGAATTGTTTGCACGTCGCGATTTCGTGTTACGCGACCGACCAATCGGATTTACATGGGTCGATGTTTCGACTAATTATTGTCTTAATTAAAACACGTATAAGCGAGATGTTCGTTGTCGAGAGCACACAGGCTCTCGAATATTAGGATCCATTAACGTAATGCGCCGTTTGTTCCGGGTGTGCGAAAATCGCGCATCCGGACGTCGTTCCGAGCCTTTAATTATCGCGCTGATTAACAGATATTAATACGAGCCAAGCCATGATTTTCACGGGCCTTGTAATGGCTGTCGACGTGATCAACGATTTTAATAGAACGGATATTTAGGAGCGCAACCTAGGAGGGACGCGTTTAGATTAAGTGCAATTTTATTCGTCGATAAAACGCGCGCTATTACTTTGTTTTTTATAGTATATGATGGGGCAGAAATTGCTTTTTTAATCGACTAATGTTTTTAGATGTAAAGCGAAGTTTGCTTCGATATCGATAATTTCAATGTATCGGATAACGAGACGCTGGAAAATTTGATAAAATATGCCAGGACTGTATTCTATCTTTTTTTTTTTTTTTTTAATAGAAAGTCAGAAGTATGAGGCACGAACTAGATTGAAATCGATTAAACGTTAATTAATTATGCTTATTAAATGAAGCTGCGCCAGTTAAGCGGATTACGATCCCAAAGTAAATTCGTCCTGGGAAAATTTTTAATTAATTCGTCTGGACGTTTAATGGATTCCGCGAAATTCACCGACCCGGCTGAATGGTAAATTTCAAAAATACCTCTTACAATTCTTCTCGAGTCCATTTTTCTCCCTTTTCCTGTTTTTCTTCCTGTCTTTTTCCTTTTTCTTTTATTTTTTTTGGTCTTACAGCGGCGATACGAATCTTGTGAAAAGACCTCGCCGCTGGTATAAATGGTTCCACCTATAAATGGCGTAATCGTACCTGGAAAAAAAAAATACACGGCAGCACGTATATTTCTCCAGTGATTCTAACGTGGAAGGAATTTGGAAAAAGGAAAGAGGGAATTTTTCACAAATTCAGTTATTACATCTATTCTTACGTGACATGGATTTTATATCGATGTGAACAACTTTACGAAAACAATTCCGATCAACGTATCCAGGCACGATCAGCGGTTTCTTGAAAATGTTACAGAAATAACGCAGAAAATGTGCTTAAGCCTATAATTATTTATAAACTTTGATAAAAGTTGCTAGAAGCGCGCCATTCCTCTAAACTCCAAGCTTTGTCATTCGCGCAATCTTAAAAGAAACAAACAAAAAAAAAAAAAAAAAACAAGTATGGTCACGTTGGATCGTGTGCTTCCGTCACGAATAGAAGCATTTCGCCGCGGGACAACGAGGATGAAAGAATTATTGGCACGGGATCGAAGAGAGAATTAATGTCGGCCACGGGTAAATTTATTTCGGCCGACCGAGCGGCGCAACTCGGCTGCTATAATTGAAGGCTGGCCGCGCGCTGGAACACAACGCCGCTTTGCTTGGTTCACGCGAAACAAAGGGAAGATTGTTCCGTTCTGCTCGGGTTTGTCAGACCGCAGCTTCGAGCCGGAAATGGTCGCGACGCGTCACGATCCTCCGTGTTTGTCTTCGTTTGTTTTTTCCCGTGTTTTTCGATTTTTTCTCTTTTTTTTTTTTTTTTGATTTTTCCGCGGTAGAGACAGAGGAGATGTTTCGTTTTAGCGAAATTTCGCTCGTTTATAGCGCTCGATTGTTTGGCATTTCGAGTTCAAATTGTATTACATTACGTCGTATCGCATTTTTAGTTTTCCATTGTGTCCTGTTTTCATACCTTTTAAACGTAATAAATTCTTCCGTACGTTTGCTACCGATATTTAACCTCGTTTCCTTCGGTTTGCAATTTTATCCTCAATTTTACGCGATAATTAGCATTGATACTGTATGATTAATATACATACACTACCGCTCACAATTATGTAAACACTTTGGACGATTTGTATTAATAATGCATGAACAACGTTCGTCGAAAGTTATTCAAATGTACGAATTAATGTCAAAATAATTATCACAAGTACGTAATATTATCTACATGTATGTCATGTTCTTGTGAAAATAGTCGAAGAAGGTTATCAAATTTAAATTATTTGTTTTAAAATTATATCTGTTAACGCGCCCACGGGTTTTAAATATTATTACTAGAATTTTGCAAAATCCTTCTCTACCTAATCCATAGCATGAAAATTAAACGAGCTGAGGATAAAAAGAAGCTTCTTAAACGACAAAACTGATGTTTGAAATTTTCAAATGCTAATTTTATTGTCGCGTATTTTAACTTTTAAAGTTAAATTTTATCATATTACGATATTCTTATATCGTTTCTATCTGTTGTATTCTATTTACCGCGTTAAGTACCAAAAGCCGCTAGAACGCGGACTCGATGTCTGACCACATCGGCCACTATCTACTGAACGACTAACTGCGGTTGATAAATCCCGCTGCAAATTATTACACTGTCTTATCTTCGATGGACGCTCCAATATTTTCGCCCTTTCGTTCACAATTTCCAAATTCTTGTTCATTTTCTACGGATCTTCTTCTTCTTCTTCTCATTTTGTTCCAGATAGAAGAATTTATGACAACGAATACGTTATGAACTCCGCCACGGACTTTTCAAGCTACCCCATCTAATTGTGCTTTCGTTCGGCTTAAAGAAAAATCTTCTTTTTTTAGCACAAAACTCGATTCAGTAGATTTTTATCGATATCGGGAAATTTTTACAATTCGAAAAGAATGTATTTAGGTCGGAAATAGTTTAAGAAGTTTCTTTCGATGGATAAATTTTATGGTATTATGCTCTTGCTACTTTTCTTAATCTTCTCGATTGTAATTAAATATTGTGAAAAAAGGGAGCAAGCGTGTGAATATCTTTCAGCGATATTATACTTAAAACGTCAAATTATCCAATCCAATTTCCTTCAAATTATTCGTTATTCCGACACCTTGAAACCGATCACCTCGAAGACTTCTTTCCAGAAACGAACGCCACGATCACCTTTGCCCAAAGTCCGCCCCGAAAATTAACCATTGCTAAAAGATGGAACGCTCCCTGGGTGGGAGCTCGAACGATCCTCTGCCCCTTCGATCCTCGTTCATTTTCTCTGGCTCGAGTTTCCGGTGGCCATGTGTCAGGCACCGATCACGAGGTATACGGTTCACTTATCTACGTTCTTTCTTGCAGGCGAAATTGGAAACGAAAGCTTTGAAAGCGAAGAGGCCAGGATTCACAGACGAACGGTACAATGAAACCAGTTATTACGTGGAGAACGGTCAGTATGCCCTCCGTTTTATCTTTAACCCCGGTATACACTATCGTTAACAAGTTTCGAATTACGTACTACGTATTCCACGGGAATTTCAAATAAGAATTCTGAAAAGCCTATCTTTTGAAACGAACCTGGTTCGGAATTTTTTTTTTAGAAAATTTGATCGAGGCGAAGGATACTAATTATCGTCGATATTTGCGGCATTAATTTTGGAAATCGGTAGATGACACGGACGGAGGTGCAATTGGAAAAGTAGTTGCAAGTTTTTTTAGCGTAGCTATGATGTTTCCAAAAAGACGACTGCGGTCGTTGCAGATTAAAAGAATAATTATGTTTTGGAATATCCGTTTGCAGTAATAAAAAACTTGCTCGGTGTATCGAATGTTAACTAAGGGTTAACTAAAGCAAAAATTAAATTATTTTGGAGAATATCGTATTTCGGTTAATTCACGAGCGAACCGATATTATCCGATAAATTGCTTCGTGAAAACTGCGTGGCGTGTGAGTGTGTCCCTTCGGGGAGCCATTAGACGTTACATGTATCAGCAATTAACAGTTAACGCACGGATTTATGACGGTCGATCGTCGATCAACAGCATCGCTGGCGGTCAATTAGACATAGATTGACAATTAGACGATGCGTGTGAATCGGTAACTGTATTTTATCGGTAAACGCGCGTTTCGATCGTACAACGGATCGTGAGAATATACAATCGATTGGCTGTATGACGTGTATCTGGGGATTGGTGCAGTTTGTTGGATCAATACAAGGGTATTTCCTCGATAATTCGTCGTTTGATCCAACAAGTGGTCAGAAGAGACAAATTCTTTTAAACAATTGCAACGAGATATCGAATCGATCGTCAGCGAAGACGATTGACGCACAGTGCGTGAGCGAGCGAGATAGCCTATAGCCATTTGACAGATATTCGTTTGTCAGATATTTAAAAATGACAGTATGCCGTGTTGGATATACCATTCCACGCGTAGCGCCACGACGTGTAACGTCGCGAAGCTTGCAGGCATGAGATAGCTCGATCCCGGGCAGGGTCGATGAAAACGAAAACACCGAAAGAGCTTTCCCCCTCGACCCTCTTCCCCTTCGTGCTATTCGATTTCGTTGGCATTGCGAACCACGTCGACCAACCCGCTGGTGCCGGGAAACGAGAGGCAGCAGTCGGGATCATTGTTCGAATCATAGCCATTCGCGGGATTATCCGCGATTACCTGGCGAACAGAGAGAGAGTCGGTAAAGGCTGCAGTTACCGTTGTAAGGTCGTCGGGAATGCAGATGAAGCGATTAACGCGTATCGTTCCCTCTTTTTCGTCGCTTTTCCAATCCTTTCTTTTCCGATGAAAGATAAAAAGGGATGGAAATAACATCGTATTTAGCAGGTTTCGTATTTTCTATCGTTGTGACAGCGTCGTTAAAACGCCAGATTATCGAGGAATCTTTGATAGTTTTGTTTATTCGAGCGATTCTTCGTTGGTCGTTAGCGGGAAACGCGAATTAATTCAAAGAGCTTTGCACGCGGCGTTCGCCAGGAGGATCGGAAAGTTACCCCCTTTCGCTTTGCGATATCGCGAAGAACGAAGAGACGAGGAGTTCTAGCGAAACCGATACTCGAGGCTGTAGTCGAAAGTATGGATGACTTTTAGGATGGTAGCAGGATTAGGTGTCCCATGAGCAGCTGAAATCTCTGACACTCTGGCAGCTATTAGAGCTTGTAATTTATTCCTTTCCACGGTTTATCGTATTGTCCGTTTAAATAGCCACCGTCTGAGAACCAAGCGGGACTAATTAGCCGGAGAGAGAGAGAGAGAGAGAGGACCTTGTACGAACTAACCGCTGTTATCCTACGTTGACTCGTTTTGTCGTAAATATGTTGAGAGACAGAGAGTGAGAAACGGGTAGAGCGAGTGAGACATAGCGGAGTATTTTACAAAATTCATATATAAAAACGCTATTCGTAACGTCGTTATTCGTTCTTAAAACGTTCGGGAGTTTGTTGAACGTTGCCTCGCACTTTTACAACGTGTCTATAAAATTCGACGATTCGCTGGAAATTTAAAGTTCAGTAACTCGTTAGTAATTTGATTATCGTGAATGTGGATCGTAAATAATGTCAGGCATTGCTCCGAGCGAGCAATTGTAAAAGATGATCGCGACAATTCGTGGCCATTTAACCGGGCAACAATGGCCATAGGGTAAACAAAGGTTTCCTCTTTCGTTAGTCGGTGAACTTTACAATTAAACGAAAGTGTACTTCCCTTATCGAGTGGCAGCAACAATAAACTCTTTGCAAGAAACCGACGACGTTCTTTCAACGATACTGACGAACGTTAATTAAAAAGCCGGTTACAGCTACTGTCTCGGTTAGACACGCGACTAATCAATCGATTTCACCGCACGAGGCCGTTTATCGAGAGTTTATTAAGCAGAAATAGGTGTATAGGTATGGATCGTGGACTGTAAACGAATCTGCAGCCGGAATCGCTGGAACGAGTCGACGAAGTCGATTTATCGAGTGTCAATACGTTCGGTAATTAAAGTAGTTGCTCGCGGCGATGGCTGCCTCTGTGTTTCCAGCCAACGTGCCGCATTATCGACGTTCCACGGGAATCGTTTGATAGACGAACACTGATAGGCAGCTATGGCTATGCTCATTAGTGGAAATAACGTTTACTCGTCGATAACGAAGAACGTTGTGAGAAGGAGCGAAAGGAATGTCGAAAATGTTGAAGTAACTACTTTAAGAGAAACTCTACGTCTTTATTTATTTATATATATAATCTGGAGACTGCTATTACGCAGAAATATTCTAAATAAGGAGCGGAGCATATTATTGTATCCTTGAATATACATTATGTTTTGGAACTAATAAGCGGATTTCTATTTATGTTTCTTGTAGCCTCTAGCCGAAGCTATAAGATTAACTTTTTTGGTAATGTCCTTTTGCTATAAATATATGAACGTGCTTCCTATCGTTCCATTGTCTAGTAACGCTAAGAGAGTAAGGATCTGAATCAGCATAAACTTATACATTATACCTTTTTATTACAAATTCATCCAGTCGTCCTTCGATCAGTCAACCTCAATCTCGACAGAAAATACGATTCCTGGGACTCTCTCGATATTCGTATCCTCCGAAGAAGATAAACGAGGCGAAGACGAAGATTCTTGTTAATAACGATCTCTTTTCAGAGATAGAACCGCCGAATATACATATGTACGATAATAGAGTTGCAAGGATGTTCTTACGAAGCCGTTTAAGGCATATCGTGGTTTCTTCGACGATTTCTTCGGGAAATCTAAATTGCCTGTTTCTCTTGAAACAGCCGTATATCTTACGTCCAATGTATCAGAGAAGTAACGGAGAACGTAGATAATATTGGAAGAGCTTGCGATATTTTATTCATTAAAACGGTATTAACCTTCCGAAGGAGACTTTCTTGCGTTTAACGAGTTCTTACGCTATTATACAGGATATCTTTAGTAATTGGACCGACCACGATTCTTTTTCGTTAGAACGTTTTCGAGTAATGGACGTTACGAAATAGAGTTTTAAAGTTTCATGCCAAGCAACCAAATTTCAGTTATAAAATACATCAAAGATGGATTCGAGTAGCTAAATATTCCTGCTACTATCTTGCTTTCTGAGAAATCCTTTAATCTTCTTTCTACCTTCTGGAAGGATAAGTTGTGCCACCACTTAGAACCAAAGTTCCACAAACTTTCTCAGACTTCTTGTCGGTCTTTTACTCAAAAAGGACCGATAAATCTTTGCGTTTTCCAATATCGATCGTCTCTAGAAGAATACTTGTTTCCATCGCGATGTTTCCATTAAAGAGATTGCAAAGTAGCAAACGAATTTTTCCTTTTTTCGTATAAATACATCTCGATTTCAAAACTGATCGATTTTTCGCCGTCGAGTTTGCGGATATAATAGTCCGCGGATATTTCCGATAAATTCGTATCTTTATGGACACAATTGAAAAAGTACTTTGACTTCTGGCTGATTTTACCAAGGTTATACCACTTCTGTATCAACGTTGGATCTCAGGGGCAAGCTTTAAATACAAACCAAAACAAGTAAAGCTGTTTTTATATAAACAAAAGCATAGTGAAAGATATATTTTCTTCGAACTCTGCGTATTTTCATGAAGTAACTGTGGAACGTATTCAGTCTTATTCCTGCCATTGAGAACGCGATTTGGCGAGCAATTTCGCGGGAAATCGGTGCAAGTTGGTGGCGAGACCACGTTGGTCGCGTTCGATGTCTATCGATTGCCTGTTCGGTTCGTTATAGCGAGTTTCAGTGGCGAATTCACGATAACGGGAACAGCGTTAGTCGTGGCGGAGTGAAAAGGAAAGGGTGGTGTGCGCGAAGGCACGTAAGGATTCGAGTGTCTGAGAGAACACAGAGAGCTGACTAGAGCAAAGAGAGGAAAGAGGGGGAAGGATCGCGAAGACGAAGGGAAACGAAGAGAAGAGAAGGTAGACGAGAGAATCGATCGAATATTTAGACCTACTGGCATATCGACAACCGATATCTGCTCCACATTCGAATAATAGACTCGCACGGCTGACGACGTGCTGCCGGAGCATCCTCCAGTTCCTCCTCCAACGAAACAAAGACCTATTAATGCCACTCGAAAGACACACGCCCACCGGCGTGCTTCTCCTCCGATTCTCGATGGACGTCCCCTTAACGCGAGAAACGCATTCCATTACCGGAGACTTGTGACACGGCCAACCAATATTCCCAACGAGTATTCCGTTCCATCTCTCTGTCTTCCCTGTATACGCTTTCGTTGCGCTCCGTATACTCTTGGCTACGGAGTTTCGATTCGTCGATAGCCAAATCAAACAGAAACACGAGTCTCCCATTCTAAAATAACTCTGAAGTTTATCGAATTCATCTTCTTTTTCCAAATAATCGTCGATATCGAATAATCCATCTTAATTTCCATCCTCGTATCAAATTTCAGTGCAGCTCTTTAACCTCGAAACGATCCCAAATACACTCGGATCATCGAATTTATTCGTTTCCCCATTAACCTTCTCGTCTCCGGTAATCCGTCTCAATTTTCATCGTTAAACCCCGACAAACGAACGAACAAAGACTCGTCTCTGCATTTCTAAAACACCGACAAACCAAGCAAACAAACTACGAGACCACGGAGTTCGCCAAGCAAGATTCTCGCGACAATTAAATCCGACCCCTGGGTCGTACCGAACCTTCGGACCTGAATCACATCTAAGGGACCGTTACCCGAGCTACGTTGATGCAACGTTCGCGCCACTCGGGGGTCATAGCGAAACGATCAGCCCGACATCGCTGATACCCGTGTATACAACGAAGATAGAGGGGTGGAGCTTCTACGTGATTCAAATCTAGATCCGATCCTATCTCTCGGTTGGAGGAGCCAAGAGTACGCTATTGGCTAGAGCAATCCTTGGCTCACGGTATACTTCGGCTATCTTTCTCTTCCTCTCCACCCTCTATAACTCCTTCTCTTCCCCTCTACTCTGTTTCCTCCCTTCCATCCTGCCTTTTTGGCCTCTCCACTCCTTTTAGAAAATCTTCTTCGTTCGACGAAGTCTTCTTCATTTCCGGAAGATCGAAGAAGGTTTCGAGTTAGCAGGTGGCTGTAGAACGTTGTATTTTCGTGTCTCTGTGAATGTTCCGGGTCTTCTTTCGTCCTTCTATCTTCGTATATACCGGTTACAGAAATGCTATTCTTTTGCCTCATAGGCTGTTTCCAGAATCTTGAGAAGCCGAGACAAAACGGTTTTATTGGCTCGCGAAGATCTCGCCGTCTTAAGACCCGTTTCCCTCCTCGTTTCTCTTTTTCTTCTTTTTTTTTTCTCTCGCGTTGGAAAGCCGCTGGAGAACAGATTCGCCTTCATCGTGGTTATGGTATTTATATGTAGTACGTATTACGGCGATGTTGATCGTTTCCGACGCGAGATAAATTATTTCGTGGATTGTTTTATAAGATCTTCGCGGTGGTTAGAAGTTGTGTCTCCCTAAGGATGGTATTCTCTTTCGCTTTTAAATGTTTCTTATTTCTATTATCGTATCGAGGAAGACTCTCGGAAGTCGAACTCGTCGACAAAGCTTTTTACAAAGTTTTTAGTTTTATCAAGCAAGTAATCGGTGTACCGATCAAACACGCTCGATGTACTTGATATATTACCGTACGCAGTCGTGTCTGAAAACCGTGACTTTAAAGTATCTTTTCGCCTGTTCTGTGGGAAGAACCCCTAGCCATTATTACTGGCTCTGTCACTGGAGTACAACGATGTAGAGAAACTCTTTCTTTCAACCTTTTCTTGTTATTAAAGTAGGACAGGTAGGCGAGGGCCTGTCACACATCGTAAAAACTGTGACAAGAAGCTCCTGGTTGTAGATATACAGGGTATCTCTCGAAGCTTGGTTCATTGTACATACAACCCTAGCCAAAATACACTTTGTAAAGACGACGTATATTTCAAAATTTTGAAACATCCATCCTCTTAACGAATACGGTCAACGTACTTCTTGTCTTATAATTTTAAACTTATCAAAATCGATTTTCGTCTCTAACGCGGAAACTATCAACCATAAAATTTCAGTACAGTAACCTTCTTGTTAAATATTCATCGTCGTTGCTATTAAATATAAATCTAAAACTATCAAATACTTGTCGGGTCATCATATTTTTTATTTCGTTATTTTAAATTCACTAAAATTATTTTCCATCGCTGATACAAGAAAGAAATTTTCAACTAAGATTTCCAAGGAAAAATTAACCTAAAATCGATAGGTAATTTACGAAACAGCCAATGGAATAAACTCGCGAATTCGCGTTTTCAACCCTTCCGTGTTTGCTTCGCTCCCCCGTTGGCTATATTTTTTTCTTGGTCGGCTTTGAGTCTCAAACGACTTTCGAATCGAGGAAAAATATTTCTCCAACCACCCCCGTCGTTTCTTAATCTCTTTCTCTCTCCGGTTGTTACTGTACTCCCGGGAACTCTGACTATCGCGACGATCATTATCGTCTTCTTCGTTCGACGAATCAAGTTCTCCTCGGGCGACCGGAGACGATCCGCGACTTTGCGGCCTGGTTTTACATGCCAGACGATTTCCTACTTCTTGCCTTTGACGTGACTCGATTCGTCGCGCTGCAAAGCAAAATTACTGTGTCGAAACTCGTTCCTTTTTCTTGCGTGTTCGCTTCTATTTTTCTTTCTTCTCTTTCCGTTCTATTACAATAAAAATATTCGCCAGATAGAAATTGCAGCGAAGAGTATCGAGAACATTTTGACGATAACGTTGAAATTTTCAGTGGAAAGACGTAGCGCGTGATATCTACGTTGGCCGCCATTTCGATCTTCCATTAGATCTTGAGAAAATGTCTCATTAACGGGATTCCCCGGGTGGGCCCATCGCGCTGTCACGCGGATCATCGCCGAGACGCACGCGAGTTCGCCTGTAATCTCGATCTATCCACGTCCGCCAGTAAATTCCAGGCTTCTGTCTGCCGTGTATAATTCGCAGTGAGATAAGATTACGGGCTGCGGAGGGTGGTAGGGGGTGTACAAGACACCGTAGATAGATACAGAGCCGCGATTTAGCGTGCTAGTAATGATACGTTGCGAGAAAGCGTTCTCTCCACTCTTCCTCGCGATTCCTCGATAACGCGTGAGAATATTAATGATGCTCGCCTGATTCGCCAACGTATCTGCTGATTCTCACTGACTCGCGACTGATAATTCAACGTTGAAATACGCTGGATGATTGCACCTCCATCTTCTTATATTTACTTTTAAAACATTTTACGTTGTCATATTTTCTTTCGTGATCGGTCAGCGAAACGCGAACTGGATCCATTTCTGAAATATTTCTCGTTGTAAATAATTTTATTTGATCGTTTCGCGTCCTCTAATTGACGATAGATAACGAAACATTGTTGCGATGATTTTTCATTTTACATATATGCGTGTGTTCCTAATGTGATTCTGCTGTTTTATCATCTTTATTATTCTCCTACTTTTATTCTCGAGTTTTTAATTTTTTTTAATAGTTTTATTTTTCGAAATTTCGAATGTACGACGGATAAATGCGCGTAATTTGACTAGCTAAACCCGCCTGTATATGTTTAAATTCCATCGTGTTTGACCAGTCGTTTGGCTTTGGTATTTCGGCCGGGGAAATACAGCGCATGGTAAAACGTGGCTCGTTGGGAATAGTATAAGTTTGTGATTTGAAAATGATAACGGTTTTCACGAGCTACTTGTATTTTCTGCGAGAATATTGGTTGAACAAATTCCGTTGAATAATCGATACTCTCTACTGAAAACCACTGTGATTCTGTCTGATCGCATACTGGGATTTTCTACTTAAGAGCCACTCTGCTAAATCAATATCAATATAATTCAATTTCCTCGTGTTTATTTCAAAATATTTCTACTATCCATATTTCCTATCGATTATATCTTTACCTTTTAACAATCGTATACTAATTTCCAAAACTATTAATTAAAATTATAATCTAGAAAATAAATTTTTGCGAATATTTGCGAAATACGTTTAAAATTTGACTGAAATTAATTAACACAGCGTCCTACGAACAATTGTCTTTGTTTTGCAAGATTATTTCGTAAGAGACGCGTAAACCCGTAAAACTCTTTTGCTCTAAAGGCATGAAGTTGCAAAATAGTGCGATCTATCTAGCGACGCTTGAAGGCAGAAAAAGAAAGAAACCTGTATACCCTTAAATTCACTTTGCCCGCAGCTTGGTTTCGCGAATGCTCGTTTATTCGTGAGTTTTACGACAGGATCGAACTCATTACACGACTAGATACGGCGCATGAATGCACGAAGAGTTCCCTCCAAGTTCAGTTTAGGAGATATCATCTGGTCGGCGGTGGCGATCCGATAAAGATTGTTCCGCGTTCTCTCCTCCGTGTTCTCTCGCGCGATAACGCTTACACCGCTGTATAATCCTATATTTAACCTACGACTACGGGCATAGTCCGTAGTACGATGATCGGGCCAAATATAATATACAGGATGGTTGGTAACTGGTGGTACAAGCGGAAAGGGGGTGATTCTACGTGAAAAAAGAAGTCGAAAATATAGAATAAAAAAATTTTTTTTTAATTTTTCCATCGAGACAACGATCTACAGTGAGATCCGTTATAACGTACTGCACGCGTACCGAGCGAAAATTCAAAGTCGATTTTCTCGAAAACAAAGCCTCGAACGAAAAATTTTTCTTCTGTATTTTCGACTTCTTTTTTCGCGTAGAATCACCTCCTTTCCGCTTGTACCACCAGTTACCAACCACCCTGTATAATACAATATATAATAGCTTGTTACGTTTTCGAAAATTCTCGAACTTAAATCGTAGGTTAAGGGGTTAAGCTGACAAATAAGAGACGAATAATACAGTACGAGAGACAGTGAAGTCGAGTGGGTTGGTGTGAACGTAGGAAAAAATGCGTTTCAGAGTGGACATTTCATAGGGTAGCGAGGGAAAAGAATTATTTCTGAAATCCATGCTGGATTATTCGCGAAGAGTTTCGTCATCGAGTTTCTTCAAAATCGAAAACATTGCTTCGATAAATATAAAAATCGTAATTTGGTAAATATCGTTTTCGCTCGAGAGAAACAATTTAGATCGGTGAAACGAACATTTATTCTGCGTTTTACATCCTCGATCTTTTAACCACTTTGCAATTAACCTTTCATTAAACATGCAAGGAAGGGAAAAATCAGAACAAATTGAAAATTCGAAACATCCGCAAGGATGGAGATTTCATACGGCGTGTCCGTGTTATTTACGCGAAATGCAAATGACGTTGCGTTTCAGCCTCACCCTCCAAGCAAACTACGATCGTTCGTGTTACAGGAACGAGAGAGGGAGAGAGAGTTAACGGGTAAACGAAAAATACCGAATTTCCATATCCACGAGGCATGATTGGAGGGTCAGGCGAAGGTGCATTCGCCGGCGTCTCGATAACGACCGACACAAATATTTAACGATATCTCTCGCGGTCGGTCCATGAATTTCGCAGACGTGGACGATTATTCTCGTTTGGTCGAGAGGTTGAATATTCCACCGTAGTCGAATATCCCTGCAAACTTGTTTGCGACGCATATTATTTAGACGATCGTTTGATTATCGGTGCTCAATGGATCGACTCGTGAAAACTTCCCTCAACCATTCGGTATTCTTTCATTCCACTCGGAGTATCTTCTGCTCCTTAATCCTGAAGATGTTTTAAAATGTCATTTTCGTTAGAATGTACTATATATAAAATATAGTTGGAACTTGGATGAAAAGTTTCTTTCGTTTTATGAGGAAATAATAGACTCACAATGTTTTTTGTTTTATATTATTTTGTCGAATTACGTACGATTCATCTTGTTCTCTTGAGATAAACACCGCGACATTTCACAGACTTGGTTCCACGTTTGTATGAAGCTTGCACTGTTGTAAAAAACACGTTTGCGAAAGAAAGACACTTTTCGGGCAACCTAATATTTACAAGTACTTCCTCTGTAGAATTTTATACGCGTGAAACGTTACAAATTCTTTCCTCAGAAACGATCGCAGACATTCGCTTGAATTTTTCTCTAAATCAAATGGTTCCGAGATGCCAATCTTCTAGAGTGCGAAAAGATTTGAGTACCTCTAAGAGATGGAAATGCCAACATTCTTTATACGTTATTTCCAATAATCGATCGAATAGATTTTATCAACGTGTGATCAAGATCTATCTGGAAACACGTAGTTGTTTAAAAAATAATTACCTAATGCAATTTCCTAATTGTTCGATTATTTCCAAACACGACATTTTCCAAGTGACCTCACCTAATACATTCTTGCAACCGGGTCGGAAAATTTTCCATTAGCCGGTGCAATCGAATAGCATCGCCAGTTACGTTTTGCCTCGAATATACAGCAATGTGTACTTCGATTTTCAATACGAGAAACTGGATAGTTCTAATACGTTACTAGTGACTTAAATTAATTAATTGGTTAATTAATAAAAAAAACATTGCCTCGCTCAAAGAGTTAAACCAGCGCGAATATTTGAAACTCGGGAAAGCCTGGAGTAAACTTTTGCGTTTTCTTTCGTCGCGAAGTTATATACGCGAGAGAAAATTTATTTTCACGCAAAATAAGAAAAAATCGAATAACGTACTGTACTTCTTCTTTTTCTTTTTTTTTGCTTCATCATGGCGACGCTTGTAGTTCCTTCTTTTTTCTTCCTTTTCCTTTTTTATTTCTCGTTTGCGAAAGGAATAGAAGTATCGATAGGATGGATCGGGAATAAAATTGAAGGCAGTGGCAATGAGGTTCGTTAGAAGTCGTAAAGCGCGACTGGCATTTGCATGAACAGGATGGAAAAAATCGCGGCGGTCTCACGCACACCTCTTGGGTTCGATTTGCCACTACCGCGAATAGATCGCTGATAACCGATACACGGAACAGCGTATATTTCTGATTGGTACCAGGAAACGCTGGCTGCCTTTCCGGAAGTATAATTTGAAAGAGTGTCGTTAGCTACATCGACTGCGATCTACACGAAGATTTATGATCGATCGGTAAACAGAGCTCGTTATTACGTAATCGTCTATCACGTTTTCCAGCTTTGATTAATTGCTGTTTAACAGTTTAAAGCGTCGTTTCTTCCTTCGTGAAACGAATACCGACGTTTTATAATATTCTTTATCGCATTTAGAAGATAAAACGAACGTCTATATTTGGTTTCCGCTTTTTCGATCGTGTTTATAAAAATAAGTATCGCATTGAACCACAATTTTTTAAAAATAAAATTAATCAAACAATCGTATTTCTACGATAGCAATTTATCTATTAATATTATCCGAATCTCGGAGCATGTTGAATTCCCTCGTAAATCTCCACTGGGCACATCGAAATTGTTCAGCGTATGATGTTTCAGACGTTTCAGCATTTATCATCCCCAAACTATCTAGATAGGCGTGTTAACAATGTCCCTCTGGAAGGGTGTTAATTGCATAGCCGCTTTAGAGGAGAGTACATTCCAGTCCCAGATACTCGAGTCTTTGTTGTCCCTTATTGCGTACATCTTGCCGTGTGACATTATCGATCAACAATTTGGATGGTCAATGGGTCGTCCGTGAATTTGCACGCTTCACGCTGCTCGGTAAATTCATGCTTAGTGCATCCACGTTCCGCTCTGTTCAATACCATCTATTGATATTTCTCTACCCAAACATTTACCCCTATTCCACTCGAACAGTCTTTCATTTCTATTTTTATTTAAAGTTAATTTACATAAAACTTGCTTGCTTGCTTGCTTCAAGTCGAAAATTCCCGTCGTTCTACTTAAAACTCTTTCGTAGATATATATGAACGAAGAATTTAATTTATTTATATGCGTAATTGGTAAGATTATTATATTCACGAATATACATACGAATTCTTTGCAATGTACGATTTAAAATGAGATAAAAACGCTTAAAGGCTTTAATAATTTCCTAATAATTATCAAGCTTTTTCACTCATTAAATTTATTATGAACGAACGCGATCACTGCGATCGTCAAAGGCTTAAAAATGTTTCTCCATCTCGATTAACCACTTATTCTGTTTTTATTTTACCATATAGGTAATGCATAAGTAATGTAACGAAGTTAGCAGGCGCCATTCGAAATTTCTCCTCCGTCAATCGAACGTATCGGAGCATTCGCGTTGATTGGCTCGAAATTACGATTTACAACGTTACAAAATTCCCAACAAGGGATTATAAAACAGCAGATACAACGGCGAGTGGCGATGAAATTTGCATCGCGACAACTCGCCGTTCGATACAAATTCACTGGCCGTGCCTGATCGATGAAATACGCTTGACGATGTGCAATCGCACACTCGACTACGCACGCCGCATTGTTTCGGAGAGATCCACCCCGACTACCCCCGTCAATTCTGCTCTGAATTATACATCGATGATCCCTGATAAAAAAAAAAAGGACTCATCCACCGATCGAATTTCTCGTGACTCGACAGAAATATCGCCAAGGGATTTGCGTTTCGTTATCCATGGGACGTACGAAGAAAAGTACCCCGTGTAAAAGAAAATTGGCAAGTGGAACGCACTTATAGTGGCTGACAAGAGTATTTGAACTGTTACCGTAGAAAACTCTTATGTACATATTGTATGTGTTGCGACACTCGGCTAACTATCGACCAGTCAGGCACAACTGATCGGTTGGTATCGCGAGCCTTGAACGTTATTAGCGTCCAAGGTGGAGGATTATAATAAATGTACAGGGCGAGGTTTAGTTCACCTTATTTATTACACTCGATATTCCGAATACAACTGTCTTTAAGTTCACTGGGTTCCACTTAATACTCCGAATACAACTGTCTTTAGTTCACTGGGTTCCACTTAATACTTTGAATACAACTGTCTTTAAGTTCACTGGGTTCCACTTAATACTCCGAATACAACTGTCTTTAGTTCACTGGCTATCCTGTTAAATATAATGGTCACTGACTGAATACTGTTAACGTTGACTCTTAGAATACTGGTGCAAGAGTGACTCTTGGTGATGTTGCTGTCGTAGAGGAAGGTTCGTGGTGGGTGTGTCTCAAGTCTGTTCCTAACTGATCATTGGGTAAAGACGTATGTTCGAGGATGGGCTGGCTGCCTTCGCGAAGGTTCGCTCGCGGGTGACCTTACACTTGGGGCAACCCGCGTGTCCGGTCTTCCTGAGATGTAGCATAAAATAAAGAAGTTTCTCCGTGGGGTCCTAAAGTACCTTGACTGTACAATAGGCCCACTGTTTATGGTGGGTCCGCACTAGGGTAGCGTAGATCCTTGACGGTCGTCCTGCCCGCGGATCGCATCTGGTTCACATAAAGCGTCGCGGTAATTACCAGGCGACCACTCCAAATCCCGAACAGTATGTGTTATAGAGTATTTTAGAGTTTCATTAGCATTGCGATGAGAGACGATTGTTCCGAATCTCGTCTATCCAAGAAGTTTTGAATCGTAGCTGGAACGTTCGCTTCGTTTGTCTTACTCGTCGAATGTAGTATAGTTTTATCGTTATTTATCGTCGTCTTTACAAAACTGATTCGAAAGACATAGACAGGAGATAAAATACTCTGGACGTTTGTAACAGCTATTCGAAGGAATTCGTTATTGGAAAAGATATTTTCCAGAAGAATTTTTCAGAAAGGGCTTGTCGATGAACCACGAGCAGAACAGAGGGAAAGAAGAAAAGAGAATGGTTAGATCAGAGGACGAAGAACAATTGTATGGCTTAATCGGCGGATACGCTGCAATTGTTGGACGATTGGTGAATTTTCATGGAAAGTAACGGCAGATGGTTCTCGTTGGTTGACCAGATGAGGTCCTTGAGCGACGTAGGAGTCTGTTTATTCGGACTGTAATCGATTACATTGGAGGTCAGAACGTAGTTGGGTAAAGTCGATAGTCGTTGAAGTCCTCTTCCAAGTTTTTGCGAAGTTGGAAAATTACTTTGCGCGCGAAAGTTTTTTAGTAGATCGAGATATCTTAGGTCTTCAACTGGAATACCACCTTCGCGTAACTATCTCTGAATGGCATATATAGACACATTCAACAGATACCAGTAGCTGTAAAATTAGATAATTCAGATTCCCTATGGTTCACCTATGGTCCACCTATGGTCCAACGACACCGATAGAAACTTAACCATTACCGAAATAGATAGCAGGACCATTTAGATTTTTCTATTTATATTTCATTTACGAAGATACCCACCGTTTTAAAATAATCCAACTCTGCAAACATCCATCAAACTTCGATACCACTGGAACATTTACTCCCCTGCAGCGTGGAACGTCCAAACCCCCACAGAGCAATTCGGCCAGCAAGCCAGGCCAGGCCTAGAAACGCTCCACAATCGGCCAGTAAATATCCGCAGGCCCGTAAAACATTGGTCTCCCAAACGCTAGATATATCTTCCGCTACCCAACATATTACCAACCATCGAACAACGAGGACATACCGGTATACGTACGTGTCTGTCCCATGGATCGCGTCGATTAGTAACGGTTTCGGTAATTACAGCTCGAAAAGTAGCACGTATCTCACATGTTCGCTGTAATGAATTTCGCGAACGTGCATGGTAGGATAGGTCTTGAGTCTTCTATTATTTGAGAAAGGTGAAGGTGAGAGAGAAATAGAGAATTGGCTGTCGGACGACGAAAAGCGTTTCCCTCCGTAGCTGCTCGGAAACTTCGCCAGTTTCCTCGAAGAGTGGAGGCTCAACTCGCGTCGCAATGGAGGACGATGCATTGTCTCCTCGACGATCTCTTCTCTATCCCACTTTTCCCTTCTGTTTCCGACTACCGCGACGGAAGGTTCCCCGTCGTGATCGTCAGCGACGATCTCTCTCCAGGAGGAGAAGCTTCGGGATCCCCTTCTCTCACCACGCTAGCGGTGACGACGGTTTTCGCGCCTCTTGGCACGTTTCACGCTCGCCGCGTAATCCACACCCTCGTGCTCGAGTGTTCTGGCCCCGCTAAAGCCTGTTCTCCTCTTTCCTCTTTCTCCTTCGTCGCTCACCACCACCTGGTTCTTTATTTCGTCAAGGGTGACCGTGTGGGTGCTTCTTAACACGCGAATCGTGCTCGATTTCGTAGCCATCCTCTTGTCTTTTCCTTTCTTTCGCTCTTTTTGTCTCTTGCGGTTTTCTTCTCTTTTATTCTGGATTCTCTGGTCAAAGGAATCAAATTCTGAACCGCATAGACGATGGTCGAGGCTTATAACGTTATATCGTTCGAAAGAGAGCTAAAGCGTAAACCAGGCTTATGACACGCTCAAGGACAGTCGCTTCTTAGGAAGCAGAATTCAGCTTCTTTGTTCCTCCCATTTGGATTTGGAACAATTCATTCGTAGAATAAATAGTTCGGTTCGAAGATTTTACACGGTCTATCGTCGTCTTGTGCCGCAACAGAGGTGTGTTTAAGTATTATTTGGACAGAGCACAGCGACTGGTATATCTGTATGATCGCGAAAGGTATTGTTCGTTTTAAAAAGTTTCGACGAACTTTTGAAGAGCGTTCTGGTTCTCCAGTTTAGGCAGCAGGAATTTCTTTGACGAGGAGCTTTTCAGAAAACGGATGGGTTTCTTGCTGGTCGTTTTCGTCGCTCTTTGTCAACGCTGCCGCATTCTTTCCTTGATTTGCCGTGTTTCTGCACGAACGCCAGCATGGCTTCCGGTTCGACGCGGAAATTGTGCCGTGCGAACGTTCGGTGGTATCTAGGATACATCGAGAATGAAAAAAAATTTACAAACGGTCGTATTGTTTTCGGCATCTAGCTCTCAAGAATTGGCAAAGACAATTGAAACGTATATCAAACACCTGCCAATCGTTTTTCGTATCGTGTGAGTATTTGTAGTATAAATTACAATTCCTTTTTAATAAAATCAATACAAGAGAATTTACGTTAGTCTGGAGATGTCGATCTTAACGAGAGTCACGCAGCTGTAATAATTTTTTTTTATTTAATTTAATATTTCACATTCACAATTTGTCCAATTTGGACATTTGGTAGAATTTTTAGCCGTTTGATTATCATGTGAGTGGCTACCCGCAATGGGGTACCCTTCGTGTTTGTTAGGATATATCCTTTATGAGAACTGCTGGGTGTTTCCTTTTTAGTCTTCTTTCTATGCTTGTGTTGATCGTTACCGCTGCCAGCCGGTTCGGGTGCGTTGCTATTCTTTCTCTGTACCTTCTTGCGAATCTGCTAATCTCTTCCTTGACCGTTGGTATTCCAAGGTCTTTCCGTATGTCCTCGTTTCTAACGTACCATGGGACGTTTACAATTGATCTAAGAATTTTAGCTTGGATTGTCTCTATTTTGCTTATATGGAGCTGTAATAATTAAAACGTCATATAGCGAAGATAATAATTACGACCGATAGTTTCAGGTTTCAATTTCGACCTTCGTTTTCTCTGTTTGAGAAAGAAATTGAGGAAGAAAGCAAATTAACACCGAATTGTCTTACCAATGGTTCCTTCGTCCTCGTGCGATATTTACGATCGTTCTCATCCGGTTTTCCCTTCGGCCAGCCAAATTCTTGGTTAGGATTTCCGTTTAATTCACCGAGAAAACCGGTTCTGTCGACCGATTCAATCGGTTGAAAGGAGCCGATTGGTTTCCACGAGTAATCCCTGGTCGCGCAGATCGCTGCAATTCCGCGGACGATTGGTCTGGAATTCAGAGGAGGCTTCTTTTCCCTTGATTTTTCCGCTGTTTCTTCGATTCATCCATCGATTTCGTTTCCCTCTCGCCCCTGTATCCCATTTGATAGCATCTAGAAGGCAACGAATTTCTATGAGACCTTCCTGCCTTCTCTAAAAACCTTCCATTTCCGATCTTTAACCACCGCTGTCGCCGTCTTGCGTTCCATTTATGAAAATGTTTTATATCGGTGGAAGAAATTTATGGAAATATTAAATATCGTACGACGCCATATATCAAATAAAATTGAGCGGTTTTCTAGAGAAAGGACTCGTAGGGCGTAAAAGGATAAATCGAGTATAAATAGCGTAGCAACTTTTATTCTAATTTATCCTAATTTCCGAATATTAGTTTATAATTATAACGACGCTCGAACAAATTTGTTATCTGTACATTCTACTTTATTTCGCATCTCATTATCCTATACATTCGTTTATAATATCCAATTGCTTGACTGTCTTTTAACGTACCGAAATAAATATTGCAATTGGTAGAGACATCCTGGTATTTTATTAATTTAATGCATGTAGTTTTGCCAATTAAACAATGTTTAGATGCTATGAAATATTCGGACGTTAGCGCGAGTCACCGTATTTTTGATAATATTTCAATGTTTTACATCAGACAAGATTAATGGAAATAAATGTTGTATATTCGTCGATTTTATCAGCAGTGATCGTTAATCAACCGCGTATCAATTAATTAGAGCGTCCAACTACAAACAAGCCTCGCTTTAAGGGAAGATTCCGTTTTTCTAGGCAAAGGGGAGGAGAATCAAGGGGATGGCTTTCGCTTCGATGACACACCCTCTTCAAGCCGCTCCATAAATTGCAGGGTAATCTTTCCCTTCGGTGAAAAGGAAAAGCCCTGTGCTTTTATCCGCGACAGACGGCTTTCTTGCTGCCTGTTCCGGTTCGACGAGCCGATCGAACAGCTTCCAGCTGTTTAATTAAAATCATTTTAATTGCGAGAATGGAGTCTCTGGTGCTTTCCTTTGAAACTACACCTTGGACGGGCCCTCGGTGATAATGAGGCGATTAAAAGAATCCATTTCATAGCGCTCTGATGCTTCAATGGCGTTGCGCTACTACGCGCGTTTTATAATCTGAAAATTTTACGTCTTGGGTGAAAAGAATTGGAATTTCAAATATCTGATACACTTAGACCTCGATCGTTGAGGCTGAAATTAGAAATTGCAATTTTTATTAATTTATTATTCGATGCCAACTCGTCCGAAACAACGATCAAAGTCTACAAAATAAAACATAAACGTTGTAATCGCTCGAATAATTAAATTCTCCTCGAGCTCTGAAGTTCTTTCACGTTGTATCTATATTTTGCAAATATGAAACACGGAAATATAAAGGCATCGACCTTTCCTCCGCGATGTAGTAATTTTCGAGTCGATAATTCCGAAAATCTTGTTTCTTTCGAACTTCGAAGATATCCAGACAGTTCTCGTGAAATAAAAAGAGAAACGGCGGACGAGTAAATAGCAAGGAAGAAGCATCCTTTGAGTCGATTGAACGGGAACGTTAATCAACGCGCTGGCGTGTTTATCTCGTCGGTCTTTTTTCTTGTCGGCGGAAATCGACGTGACGGAAATTGTGTGTTACGAATGGCGAGTTCCGACTGCAGGCCGTTTGAAGCGTCGGATTAATTTTTGGCCGACCAGTGGAGACAAGATCGTGCTTTTTCCAGACGAACAGTCACCGAAAAGCAGACCTAATTTCGTTTACGTGCTCTAATGAAATGAAATCCTTCTTCGCTTTTTCCGGTTTTTTTTTTTACGATGTAGAAGAAAGGGTTCATTTTCTCTGTAACCATTTCCAACAGAGAAATAAACAAGTACTCCTCGAAGTAAATACGTTTAATGAGCTTTCGATCCGAAAGAGTTGTCAATATTTAATTAATCGCCCGTTGTCTTTAACGAAGCGAACAAAAGCATTTTCTATATTTTTCTAATCCGTTAACGCTTTTAGAAGCGAACCCCTTTTGTCCGTAGAAGAAATTCCTCGCTTTATTTCCTATGTTGTAAATACTTATATCTTGTGGAAGGTAAAAAGTAGGTTAAGGTTATCGTAACTTACAGCTAGTTCAATTCGTCGTTTTATCCACTAAACACTTCGCAACCGTACAGAAAATGAAGCGGTAAAGAATCCGTACAATTGTTCGAGTGTACGAAAAACGTAAGAAGTTCTAAATTAACCGGGCGAGGTTTGTTCGATTCGACGAGTGCTCGAGAAGCAATCCAATACGAATACACGAGTGTTTCGAGTACGAGTGCAGGTAAAGGAAAGAAAGGAACGATCGATGGAAACGTTGGATTAATTTCTACTCGGCAGTGGGTTGAAAAAAGCAAAAGGAAATTGCAAATCGTTAATAAAATCTTGAAAAAGTGTATTCAAAGGAGAAAAGATTAGGTCGAAATATTTATGCAAGAAATTATCACGTTTTCCTTTGTTATTTATTTCGTTCTATGTAAAATGGTCCATCGTTGCATTTAGTTTATATTGATTCGTCCGGAGCGTCAGATTACAAATGCATTCGATGGTAGGGAACGATTAATTCGCTGGGTTTACGCGTGCAATTATAACACAGTGTATGCATAATCGTTTAAAATTTGTCATAACTTTCGTTACGGGAGGATGGTTGTTCGTTTAAACGATTGAAACGATGATAAACGATAATATTAATATGGTAATCCGGAGTTAAAAGGTGATGCGTTTGTATTTCTCGTCGACCCACTGAAATTTGCATATTCTATACAAACATATCGCAAAGCATATCGTAGGTAGATATGACAAATACTTAAAGTTCCATAGAAAATAAAATTCCACCGAAAGTCTATCTTCGAGTCTGAAACGTTCGAGATTCTAGTCGCCGTTCGTTCGTTTTCGTTATTTTCTTTAATTATTAATTTCAAGTATTCGCAACTCCCCATCAAAGAGAAAAGAAATAAAACGAGAAGAATAAAATGAAGGGAAGATAAATACAACGAATGAAAGAAGTAGATATAACGGAATAAGATAGGGATAAATAAAATTTAAAAAGTTAAATAAATATGCCAGAAAAGAGTAGATACAATAAGCGAATAAAGATTAATAGAATAAACTATACGAGGAATACGAACGAAATAACAAATTTAAATAAACGAATAAAACTGATAGATATAAAGGAACAAAACGGAAGAAAAGAGGTAACAAAAATATAGAACAATCTTAAAACTGTGTTCAGTTTGAAGATTGTCGAGGTTGAGGTTGACTGATCGAAGAACGAGTGGATGAATTTGTAATAGAAAAGTATATTGAAATAATTAAAGGTATACAGCGACGAGTAAAAGTGTAAACACACTGCGCTGATTTTATGTAAAAGGCGATGCTACGACTAATTTTTCAAGCGATCGGATTCGTCGGAAACGTTTATGATAGCGTGTAAACGTCAGGGAAACGAAAAACTGTCAATAAACACTGATCGTCCACTGTTTCGCAGTCAACTGCTCCACACCATCGTTTGATTACTTTTCAGTTTGATATGCTTAATCCAAGATGAAGCCACTTAGTGAAGATAAAAAGAACAGTATTACTTGTTTGTGCGATAAAGGTTTGTCGTTGCGGCAAATTGCAGAGAGATATGGTGTCGGTCATACGATAGTTGCAAGAATAAGAGAAAAGTAAGTTGGTGCACCAATTTCTTCGCAAAACGGCAGACCGCGACTTATTTTGGGATAGAGTAGCATGTGAAATCGCACACTGTATTCGGTCGGATAGTTACAAAAGTGTGTTTACACTTTTGCTCGTCGCTGTAAGTATAAGTTTATGCCGATTCAGATCCTTACTCTCGTAGTGTTACTAAACAATGGAATGATAGGGAACACGTTCGTGTATTTATAGCAAAAAGACATTACCAAAAAGGTTAACCTTATAGCTTTGGCTAGAGGCTACGGGGAACACAAATAGAAATTTGTTTATTAGTCCCTTTGTTCTTAGACTTTGCAACCGAAAACATAATGTACGTTCAAGGGTACAATAATATGCGCCTCTTCTTATTTAGAATATTTCTGCGTAATAGCAGTCTGCAGGTCACGGATATACATAAATAAAGATTTCAAGTTTTTCACGAAGTAGTTACTTCGACAAAGATAAATAAATATATTGAAGTTCACGTTTTGACCTGTCCTGTTGCAAGAATCAATTTCCCTCTCTCGTAACACGCTGAAACTCCGGTCGCGTAGCTCTTCAACGTTTTACCAAGCGAAATATAATCCTTGAAAATCCAGACTTCGGTTTTGAAGCGGGGCCAAGAGGATGGACTGCTGTCCGACGAGAACGCTCGAGGCGTTTCCATCCGACGCGACGTGAAGTGCCGTCGCATCTCTGTCACGGGACGGAGAGGATAATCATGGCCGGCTGTCCGGCTTTTATTGTGATTTACGCGATTGGCGCGATACCGACCGGCTTTATTTTCGGTCGGTCAGCCACCATCGGTACCCTGGCCGCTGTGCCAATTTGTAATTAATTACGAAACAATCGCGTCACTATTTAAAGATTATAATAACGGGATCACCGCAAACAGTTGGAACGCGCCGCGCATCCCTTATCACCTCTATTTCTGTCGTTGTGATTTTCTATCGCGATACACGATTTCGTACGTACGCGGTTATTTAGATCACGCGTCACAAACGCTATACCATATCCCATCTTCTACGTTCTACGTCGTATCTTGCATCGTGTATCCCAAAACCAATACTCCATTTTCCGTAACTACTAAGGCAAACGTATTCAAAAGTTGCGCGTTACACCTCACCATTTCCATCCCACGCTATTCGCATATCCTACATCCAATATCCAGAATCTAATACCCATTATTCCATATGCATTATTTCAGGCCCGTTCCACGGTTCACCACGTTTCATCCCACATTCCATATTTCATACACCTTATCTCATACCCTGTGCCCCATAACTAGTATCGCTAACTCGTGTACATATTTTATCTTACTTGCCACACTAAGGCTCTCCATTCCATATCTCATGCCCAATTCATATTCTCTTTTTCATATTCTATAACCCACATCCAGTATCCTTAGAAAATATCTTTCGCGTCGCATACTCGTCTTACGTCTGACACGGGATTATCGAACTGGTATGTGGAAAACGGGATGTGGGACTGAAGATAATGGGTGGAAAATCTAAGGAATGGAGTAATGGAATGAAATAGAGAAGATTGGATGTGGGATGTTGGTATCGGATTTTGTATATATGACATCCATGGATATGGAGGATTAGAGAATAGAAGTTAGGATACGAGACGAGTAGAATACATATATTCTTGATATTTGTTATTTTCTAACATTTTCCTAAACAGTTTCTGTAGATCTGAGATCAGGAAATTGTACACGTCAACTGCTAATTGTTGGAAATTGTTTCTATAAATTGGAAAGCTAGTTCAAACGTAATTACAAGCCAGTATCCTAACGTCCGTGAATGTTTGTTAAAAAATCCCAAGGAAAATTGATCGTTAGTTTAAAACAAACGCTCATTCAGCTGTCTGGCGTGCAAACGTACGTTGTACCTGTCGTACACGCTCCGTACGTGCCGTAACGAAACTTCGTCCGCGTTCAGATCGTTCTTCGACGATTCAATTCGATTTCCTCGAACATTCCGCCAGCTATGAATCATACTGCGAGATCAACTTGAGCTTCGGCGAATTGTAGAGAATTACGTGATTGGTCGCTCGGAGAGACGAAGTTGGTTTATTTCTGCACAAGTTTGGATTTACATAGCGAGGTCGTTGATTCAGGTTGCAAGGAATATACAAGGCTGAAGGGACGTGATTTATCGTTGTTGTGAGAAGGTGAACGATCGTTTGATCACGTTAAAGAGGTGTGTCGAACGACAGTGTGTAGACTCGACGATGAATTAACGAGCGATCGATTAATCAGGATATAAGGATCGAGACAGAGTCCAAGTTGCTTTCTGCCACAACCTGCCGATCAATCAGCATGAAATTATTTTTAAACGAATGCTTTTACGTGCCATTATCGCCAAAGTTTATGTGCAAATCGTCTGTCGCGTGTCAGAATATTATTTTAATCGCGTGAATTCGACCGTTTTAAACGTTTTTATTTCGACTCGTCGTAATTCTTAGACTTTCCACGCTTTACAGAATACCAAGGCTAAGCAATATTTCGACGTATCTTACGTAATAAGTCGAAATCTTTCGAACAAAATAATCGGTTCCCAAAACTGTTAAATTGATGGAACCAATTAATTCGACTATTTAATCAGAGATTAGTTGCGCGATTTATGTACAAGACATTGTCGTAATTTAAACAGGACTTTCCATAAAGGTAAATTTAATTAGAAGGCGATGCTTGCTTATTTACAGGCCTACGGAAAGTGTACCCTTACTACTTCACCTTCACCACGTTCACGAAAGGAAGATGGGTGGGCGAGAAGATCCTCGAGGTATTCGCCAGAGAATTTCGAGCGCATCCGGCAGAAGAATACGAACGTTGCATTCGTGCAGGCACTTTGACGGTGAACTATCAAAAAGTGGACGTCGATTACAGATTACGGCACAACGATCTGCTGGCCAACGTCGTCCATAGGTAAAAAAACTTTGTACCTTCCACTTTGTTGTCCGTTGATTGGAAAATTGTTCGTTAAAAATAGTATCGAATTATCGGGAATATTCTCGAGACATAATTATTTTATTATCGCTCATAAGCTTGCAATTTCTGAATGGCGATCAAACACGACAGTATCCTCGGAGAATTTCTCTCTAAACGATAAAACAGTCAACCATAATCCGTTGCTTCTAGCATATGCTAGTCGATGTGATTTCATTCGGACATCGTCGTTGTCGAATAGAACAAGAAACATTTGCGTTAAATTCTATTTAATGGAGGATGATAGATCGAAAGAAACGCGGAGGAAAGATAACAAAAAGCAGGGATCCCTGTCCGAAGTGACTTACGTTACTCGTCGTTTGAAACGCGGCAATTGTACAGGACGATTCTGTAAACTGGGACGAGATAAAACTCTTTTCCGAGCGGAACAGGAGGGGGAGGGATTGAATGGCTTAACGAGCACTATTTTTCTATGCTTCCAGACTTTCCTCGAATGCAACTCGCACGTTCCTTTTCTTCTTCGTCGTCTTTTTTCTTGCGTGATATTATGTATCCCTTAATGAATCCCTTTTAATGGCATCCCCTCGTTATTCTACAAGCTGTTGAATAGTTCGCGAAAACGATAACGACGTATTCGGAGAAGTTTATGAAAAAATACAAAAATACGTTTATCAAACGTCCGACGACCAGTTTTATTTTCATTAAAAGATTCGAAAGTCTGGCACATTTTACTTTCATTGCAGATTCAAAGCTCCGAGATATTTTATTTTCGTTACAAGCTTAGGAATGTTTCGCGCGAATCGTATGAAAAATAATAAAAAGTTTAAGGATTGATCTTGTCAGAGATTAAAACTCTAAAATGTTTTACATACAGAGATCGGAAATATTCTGTACTGTATCGTAGTGGAGATCGATCGCTGCGTAAAAAATTCTATCAAAATGATTCGCATCGATATAATCTGTAACTCGGCACGAAGAAAACAGCTTCGGTCTTCGGCTCTGAAATCAAAGATAAATTCCTTCCATCTCCATTGACAGACCCCTTTCGCTCCCTCGTTCTTCCAACGATCAGGAGAAAATCAGAATTACGCGGAAATATCTTTACATTTCATTTCCAGTTCCTGCCGTCTGAAAATTCGTAGATCCGTCTGCTCCCCCTAATAACCGAAAGTCGAACGATCTTCCCAGCCAATAATCCCGAAAGAAGGTATTATCCTATCTTGACTGAAATCGGTGGCAGACCGTCACCGGATGAAAGAACAAGAACGGAAATCGCTGGCACGGGTGTTCCCAAGTGCGAATAACAAGAAACCGGCGCGTTATCCTCACGTTCACGGTGGAACCGCAGGGTGGAGTGTCCCTCGATATCCTTGGCACGGATATAAAGGAATCTGTGCCTCGCTGTTAAACGCGCCATCGCTCAACCAGGTTCCTATTATCAGCACGGTTATCGTGTGCCACGAGATTGCGATTCTTGCAGCGGTGTTTGAATTTCAAGGACAGCCGTGAAAAAGAGAAACAGCAGAGAGAAGAAAGATTCGGTCGGTGGACACGTTTTTACACATACGGCTATGTACAAAAATATCGAGAACAGTTGGTTAATTTTGGCAAAACATATAATCGAATTATGAGATTAAGCGTAAAATTTGTATATTTCTTTCGTTTATAATATTTTATAATATCGTTTCTAATACCGGATACGAAAAAATATTGAGACTATTGTCTGTTTTCTACAAGATGTGATTCAATTATGAAATTACGCGCTGCATATCTATGCAAGATCCGTAGATCCGTTGAAAAATTAATTTGATATTTGAGGAAGGTTATACGGACATTAAGTCAATCGTACGTGACTGCACGAAATCCAAGGTTGAGG
The DNA here is from genome assembly GCF_011952255.1 of Bombus vosnesenskii. NCBI lineage: Eukaryota > Metazoa > Arthropoda > Insecta > Hymenoptera > Apidae > Bombus > Bombus vosnesenskii. The sequence goes on from NW_022883012.1 coordinate 955,313, forward strand.
ATTTTTTTATTGTAAAACGAACCGAGAGAAGGATCGCGAAATTTCGTCAACGTCGATGTTTCAAGAGATATCAGCTAAGATAATCCACGACAAACAGCAAGAGAAATATCGTGCGAAATAAAAGTGAACCATTCTGCCACTATTCGTCGTTTTATTTATGTAGAAGAAGCAAAGCAATTGGACAACCGAGTGATTTAAGCGATATACACAAGTCATATGGAAAACCTTGGAAAAATAAAACAACAAATATACGTACTTCAAAGAAATACATAGAATCCATGTTTAGGACGTATGGTCGATTACGAGAAAAAGATAGACTATGTACGATTATAGAAATTATGGCGAATTACGAGACAAATAGCTTTAATTTGATTCGAACATCCTTCTGACTCGAATAACCCTACCTTACTTTATTTGCACAAACATTCGCCGTCTATCTATCTATGGTCCATTAAAAATAGCGATTCGAGTTTGCGTTGCGATCGAGAAGAAAGAGAAAGTGAGAAATTGGATGGAGATCGCGAGCTGTTTCGTTCCGAAGATAATTGTATTCGATAAGTGTCCCGATTTTGAATAGACGTTCCACACATCGACCTGCTTCCATGTTGGACTCGTTTCTATAGAGGTCTTTAATGATGCTTTTAATGATACATCTCTTCGGTCTTGAATATCAATTTTTAAGCGCGTTGCCGCTAATTACCTGGCTTGCTGACCGACTTACAAACGTATTAAAAATTTTTCCGTGAAAATAACCTTCTCGTTCTACGTTCTCGTTTATACAATTCTTACATATTGTTTCGCTGTTTGGTCTTTAAATGATCTTTAAAGCACGATCTAAACAGCGCGGGAGAAATCATTTCGTTGATAAAAATTTGTTCAATTTCGAACATTCGAGGTTCGTGCATTTCTACTTCTTTTAGATGTTATCTTCGAAGTTTCTACGTAAATGTTAATCGATTCCAGCTTCATAAGCATAATATTATCTACTTATTATTCTTGGAACATATCCAATTTTCTTTTCATCCAACGCTGCAAGAATATGCTCGAACATGCTCGAATATGCAAATACCATTCCTTGTACATGCAAATTAATTCGATATACAAGATCAGATCGATTAACAGGAATTAAATAGCGATAAATCGAATAATAAGAGAATCATCGCCGCTTCTCTGAAACATGGCTCTTACGTAGAATCGTTCTCCTCGCCCATTAGGATCCGTCCATTTTCTTGGGATCAATGAATCTTTTTATGACCAACTCATCGAACGAAATAATTCGGAAAATTGTTTCGACGTTTGGAGAATTTACGAGCTTACGATATTTGTTTGTCGTTTCTATCCTCCTTGTGCCATATCATTTTCTTGGTGAACGGAAACGCGGCTAATTAACTCGTCCGTCGAATAAAAAAGTTTGCTCGAGGTCGCCTCGTGTTTCATTCTTCCATCTAGAATATTAACCTTCGTTCTTTTATTAACCGTCTGATTTGCATCTAAATCGCGTGACATTGAATTTATTTCATCGACTACGTGGATTCCTTTCCTCGGTCACGCATAATATTCAGGCCAGTGGCGCGAAACCGAGCGCGTTCGCTGCCTCGTGTGCAACGCCTGCCATTTTAATCGCCAGGCGAGAAGCCACATGGTACGCCCGCGGCGTAGAAATCGCGCTCGGATCGCGACTGCTTCTCGCAATTGCACAAAAGGCCTCCTCGATCAACAGGAAAGCCGTTCCTCGCGGGTGAAGGTCTCGAGAATAGATGATTCGGGTCAGCCTGTTACTCGTCGCGGACAATAAGACGCGGATACTGACGTCACTCTCGATGGAAAGATCGTTTTCGAACGATAAGCGCTGTTAATTGCCGTGGCATTCTTGGATTAATTGCCCGATGCCGAGGCCGCCATTCTCTGTTACTCGGTGCGAAATTCTTTGGAAAAAGTCTCGATATCGTCGTCCGGATGTTTCTACGCTACTTAGAATTCATCGTAGGATCGTTCGTTTCGTCTGACGTCGCTTGATTTTAAAAGTGATTTTCTTTGAATTACGATCGTTTGTATTTGCGATGATTTACGTTCGGTTTCACATTTGTCGGTAGCGAGAGTGGTTAAAGCGTTAAAATTGAAAGTCTCTTCTACGATAAATTTGCCAACGATCGAGTAGATACGTTTTATCGGGACGGAATTATCGCTGCGTGTCTCTCGGCTCGCCGAAGCTGAATTTTTGAAGAACACTATGCTGTACCGACAGATTCGCGAAACTCGCGACTCAACGTTCTCGAGTTAATGCTCTTTGCTCGATGCTTGCAGAAACTTGATATTGCTCGACGAGTTAATGCTATCTGGTCGCTTAATCTCCGTTCGGCAACTTGGTCGTTTCAAAATCCTCGTGCAACGAGGCAACTTCTAATTTCGCTCGTCACTTTCGCAAGCGAAGAAAAAGTGGTGAAAGAGTTTAACGGGTTTTCTTTCTGGATGGATTTGGTCGTGAAAGAACGTCTTACGAGCTGCGGATGGAACATCATGGAATTTTCGTGGAAGGACTGTAGTGGGAAATCGTACGATTAATCGAACTTGAAAGCGCGCGAGTTTTAATCGTCAAAGCATAAATCCGGAAAGATCCGAAAGGAGGCAAGATGCTTTTGAACAAAGAAAATCAATTACCTGCGCGTATCTTTGCGCAAAATGTATCTACATATTTTATATTCTCGACTGCATTTTTTTCCCTCGTTCTAGCCACGCTGCCCGTAACTTGGAATTTATCACTGCAATAAATATTCGCAATTGTATCGTGAATTTCAAGTAGAAGCCAGTTCGTATAAGGAATAGTCAAACATCAGGTTGAGGACCAAAGTTTCGTGGATCGCGTACCAAGAGGGTAGCGCTAATTCCGTCCATTTACGGACGAATTTCGTTTGCTCCCCGGAGGGAAAGGAAGAGAGCGAGCTACAGGTGCAAGATCAGGCGGAACGTCAACTGCGCTTTAATCACGTTTCGAGTGTTCCTCGAGCAGTTTATTAGAGCTTGGCTTTTCCACGCTTATTATTCCGTACGATGTTTAACGAGCGAGCGTTTCAGCTCTGTCTTCCACTCGCGTTCCGACTGTATCAGCGACAAAGTACTTTTTAATGGCGGATGACTACGTTGGAATACATATTTTTCATTTAAATGCATATAACTATGAGGCTGCTGGATGAATAATCGCAAGGTTATCGTATTTTACTGTTTCTACATTCTCTGCGTTCAGCATTTCATAAAACTTTTGATTTCATATTGTTATTCGAGATAGTCAAATATTTGATTAATAAATTAACAATAACGTTATTTTTTTATATGGATGAAATAACGGAAATAACGGATGAACGATAAACAAATAACGTACGAACATGGTTAATATATTTGATTCAACCATTAAAACGAAGGAAAATAACAATATTTTAAAAAGTGTCGTGAAAGGTATCGTAAAAAAGTACTCAAGGATATCTGGGTTAATATCGAGTAACTTTTATACGAAACTCGTTTATCCTTGAACGCGCTTGTCGTTTTTCGAAAAAAGGATTACGGTTAGCTCGATAAAATCAACGTGCTTAACACGTAGAAATCAAACGTACGGTAGATACGTTTTTCAAATTGTCTGAAAATTTTCTTCGAATTTCTCTTGAAGAAGGAGAAGTTCATAAAACGGTATAAACATAATTCGACGCGTGGCGTTTACATGTTTTCCGACTAGATACCGGGATAACAGTGACTCGAATTTACTATCCCGCGACTCGTAAATTGGATTGACCCCATAAACGTGCCCCTACTCTCTACATTTGCATGCTTTTATCAGAATCTATTGCTCGAACGGAATCAGTTTCGTTCAACTAGATGCGTCCTCTACCATTTAACGAACAATTCCATCGACGATCCATACTTGTACCGATCGCATTCTTTAACGCAATTTTTCCTTCTTCTTTCCCCAATTCTTCAACATTCGAACATCTCTACCGTCGAGCTTTTTAATTTTTGTATCTTTTAACATTTTCTAAATTTCGAATTCTCTAAATTTTCGAATTCTTGAAACTTGAAACGATCATTGGCGTTTTCCTGCCGCCTAAACGCAAAAGGTGTACGTCAACAGGGGAATATCAACCCCTCAACAATGTCCTCTCATGTTGTCGCAGACTCGATTAAAAACAGCGAGGATCCCGAGATGCCGCTGTCTGCCTGTATTCCCAGAGAATTTGCATTTCATGAGGACACCGAATTAGTTTCCGCATGCATTAGTCGGCTATTGGATGGACACACGATATTGTAAGACGAGACACGAGCCAGAAGCCCTGGAGGATCAGCTCGAAAATTGCAGAAAGATTAATTGTTCGTTGACCGAATTTATTTATGCTCGTCCCGATGATAAATTGTTCCTGTCACCTGTCCCGCTAGAGATTCTTTTCAAAGACATCTCGATTTGTTGTTGAGAAAAATTTAACAGAGTCTTTATGGGAACGGGGGCTATATTTAATTCAATGTAATTTAATTTAATTTAATTTAATTTATTGATCTAACGGACGACGATAAAAGATTAGAGCACAATTTGTATTTTTATGTGTAGTCAGATTAAAGATGAGGAGAGTATGTGTTATGCTGTGTGCTTTAACACGCTGTAACAAATGAAAATTGAAATTTCTATATAAAACTTTTGCGTAAAAGTTGGCAAATGTTGACGGTAAAAATTGATAGAAACATCGAGATAGAACGATTCAAAATTCGCATAAGCTGCTCGTTATCGTTTCGGTTCGCAGTCAATAGGATTCAGATGGCCGACACGTTCGTTGATAATAAAATTAAATGTCGAGCCTTTAATCTTGCGGAGCGCGATTCGACGAAATCGGCAAGCGCCAGAAATATCGATGGATTCCGGCGTAATATTTGCGGATCCATCGAAGTTGGAATTCCCAGTTTATAACGGGGCGACGCTTTTCCAATACGGATCGTGCGATTTCGTTCGAATGGCTTTCATAATTTACACGCGTACGCACGCGTACGTATATACATGTAGGATCGAAAAGACGGCGGTTCTACACGAAGAAACGAGTCAAAAGCATAAACCAGAATATTTCGATAGCAGGCTTCGCTTTCTAAAAAGTCGGCTTTAACTTCTTTCCGTTTGTACGTGCGTGTACGCCTAATTCATATTTCATCGAAGCGTAATTCCAAGGTAGAATGGCCAATTATCTCCGTCAGTCGTATTCAAATATTTTCCAATCTCTTATTCGTTCTATCGAATAACGGAGAACTTGAAACAAAATATACGATAAATTTAATCGCTCTAGAAACTGCCGTTCTTAAAATTATTTTCCTATTAATTAATAATAGTACGAAAGAAATTTCTTCGAATCGTCTTAAAAGCGTTTCAATGGTTTCTTACATTTTTATGAATATTTTTTATTACCATTTTTGTGTTTTATTTCATCAGATACTTGAACGACCTTTTGTTTTAATTGCCGCGTTTGTTTTAATCGGACGCTTCCTGCATATGCGTACTATGTATCATTTGAAAATGGACGTACGAAGGGACAAGTAGTTCGAGTAGAAAATAAAAAACACGCGGTAAAAGTAAAATTATGTCGGGACCAGTGATTGAACGTTTCTGTTTCGAAATCCTCTTTGGAGCATGCATTTTATGGGACGACGCGACAGCTGATTCGCACCGGTTGGTCGAATAGAGAAAAGTTTTCATGGTCTCGTGGCTATCGATCCATGTCAACTTCAAATTCATTTTTTTACCTATGTATGCGTATACAAGCTTCTCTGGTGGTCCAATATTTAACATCCACTATTATCTCGCCAGACGGTTCTTAAATTTCTCGTACCATATTTTTTCCTCCCCTCGTCGAATTTTTCCGTCTTTCCGTTTCTCTTCGCGATTATCGAACATTACGATCCAATCGATTCGCAATTTGAAACGTCCTGAATAATTACCTTGCCTCCGTTCTATCGTTAAATGCGCAACTGCAAAATTCGAGAACCTGGAAAACCTACGAAATCTCTCAAACCGTGATCGATACTCCACCTAAAATTATCTCTCCTTGAATTCGCCGCAATTATTCGATTATTCCAGTTTACGAGTTACCGTTTCGAAACTCCTGCCGAAACTTGTTTCAAAACTTGTTCCTCCTCGGAGCTGAATTCCTTTAGTCTTCAGATTACAACAAAATCTTGGATGCAAAAGGAGGCAAGAGAGAGAGAGAGAGAGAGAAGTGACGTAACAGCTTGCTTAACGAAGCTGGTTGGCGTTGGTTAATCCTCAAAGATAGAGGGTTGCCGGCATGCACTGGCGTCGTTGGTCCGCTGGTAAGTCAAACCGAGTGGCAAGGGATGGGTCGAGCGTGTTGCGGGTCGAGGACGAAGCTGAAGCTCGGTGACAGGTTGATTTATTAGCTCGGACCGGGTGCACGATGATATCTGCAAGGATCGCAAGTCGCTTGTTTTTCGAGCTACACGGTATCTGTTACTCGCGAAGAAGCAAGAGCCTGATAGGCAGACCTGGTGCGCGAGATCGTAGATATCAACCCTTCTGAGTTTCGACCTTTTGCACACGCAGCCGTTCACGCATCGCTCGTCTAGGGGATCGATCTTCGTTCTAGTAACTTGCCGCTCTCGTCCTGAATCGAATTAAGCCTGGGGTGTATTTAACGCTGGAATTGAAATTTTCCGAATAACGGAAGCGCCAAGGGTTTACAGGCTTCCGTGTAATTTTCCTGCTTCGATACCTCCGATAGGAAATTTAAGCAGCAGCGAAATTAGAAAAATCTCCAAGGTTTTGTATACTGGAATTTTGTCCAGTTTTACGGTTGAGCGTTAAACAACTACGTCGGGTCTACTACGTTCCTCGAACCATCGTCGATTGAATCGTATTTTTCTATCGGTGAAATGCTTCTTAAATTTGAGGAAAATATAAAAGAATTATTGCTCGTCGATTATATTACGATCGCTAGTATGTTCCGTATATTAACTCGGGTGCCACGTTACATATCACGGGCGTGTCTCGTATTTTCTCATTCACGCGCTGTCATAAAGCAAGGAAGCAGTTGATCGCGTCATTGTCGCGCAAAGATTGCTCGTCAGTACCTTCGCGATTCCTCGACGAACAGAAGAAAATCAACGAGTACGAACAGATACGCCGTTCACAAAGGGACTCGACACTGAAAGACGAAGAGTTTCTTCTTTTCTTTTCCGTCCTTTCGCTCCTTTTCTTTCTCCTTTCTTCTTTTCCTTTCTTCTTTCCTTTTTTTTTTTTTTCAAACGTTAAAAAATATCCCAAAGCTCGTTTCCTGCTTGTTCCGTAACGGTTTCCCCGCGCCCGTTCCGGTCAAGTCGCTTTTGTGCCATGTTCCTTCGATTTGCAGACTATTCCGTGGGAACTCCGGCCTCATTGTCCCGTCTACGTTTCTCTGTTCGTTGTACGCCGCGAAAATGGAGGAACGAGCGCGCGCGGACTCGATGTATCGTGCCTCCATCGGCACTACAAAAGGAAATGACCGAGAAAGGACGGATCGGGAAGAATGAAATCGCGGATTTCGCTTCGAATCGGCCCCCTTTCCTCCCCACTTGTTTCAAAATTGCGCGTTTTGTTCGCCGAGGGTCGTTTGTCCCGCGACGATTTTTTAAAACGGTCATTGTTTGTCCGACAAACGTCGAAAGAATAGCTTCGGATTGGCTGATACTTGTAAATGTATTGCTGCTCGGATTCGTAATAATTGGTGGCTTTCTTTCTTATCGTATATATTGTTATTGCCTCAAATTATACAATTATCTATCATTCGTGTAAATCGAAGATGCAATTCGACGAAAAGCTAGGTACTATCGTAACGTCACTCGAGTCCATTTACGCGACCAATTTTCATCCATCTTCGATCACATTCCTCTTCATTTATACCAACTAATGTTAATTATTATCGATATGTCAATATCATCCGACAACGTACGATATTCCAATTATCACGTATAATTATTGGAATTAACGCGCGGTACAAACGCGAGCGTAAAAAAGGAAAACGAAAGACCAACAGAGGAGAACATGAAAACATGGTAATCCGAAAAGGTTGCAGAGAATGAAACTTTGTAAAAATAAAATTCGAAAAAGAGTCGACGTATCCCTCGCGTGGAAAAGTACTGGACGGAGAAAGAACCGGAAGAGAGCTGTAAAAACACGCCTAAAAGCCGTGCCTTAAATGAGATAACGAATGAAAGTTGACGATGCAGGTATATCCGCGAAACGGCCAAAGCCAGCGAAAACCAGTAATTCGACGAAATTCACTGGGATATTTTACCGCGGTGGTTACCAGTGGAACATTTTCTAGCGAGAGATGGAATTTCCAGACAGTGGACGGAATTACGAGGGAAGGGCATAAATTCAAGGGTTGGATTGGCGCACGAGGCAACAACTCCGGAGCCACCAGCCGTGCTCCTCTTCCGCAAGTTCCAGAGCTGGCTGCCAAATTCAGCAACAAGTTCGCTTCCGTAACGGGGCGGCGTACAGGAGATGTCGTGGCTACGACCAAGTCCTCCTCCTCTTCCTTCTCCTCCAGCTTCTGACAGAGGAGAAGCGCCGATGGACGGTTGTATTTCTTGGCAACCACCTCCGCCAAACATTGTCACCGACCCTACGTCAATTTCAAGCAACAAGTACAGTTTCCGTTTAACTTTCCGTGCACACAACCTTCCCCGGGCTCTCGTCGCCATTCTAACCGGTCGCCTTGGCACTCGACCTCGCGTTTCGCGATAACACTTTTGTAGACCACTTATTCAGCGAGCTGAGATACACTCTTATCGCGAACCCGCGATTCTTATTCCCGCTGCGTGGATTAAACGTCGCTTAACGAGTCGACGGATCTTTATGCAGCTGTGCGAGTAAAAATAACGTGTCCCAAATGGGGTACCGATAAGGCAGCTACGTCGCACGAAAGAAAGGTAAACCAGAGGAAACGTACGATCGTAATTTTGTGGGATGGAATTGCATTTGATAAAATCAGCGAATAGGCGTACGGCGATGTTCGTGAAAGTATAAACATTTAGCGTATGCAAGTTTTATTGATGTACGCTGCATCTCGTAGTTGTAAAACCGCCCTAAAATGTTTCATTCTTAAACAGTTTCGAGATATCGCGGAACACGCATCGATGAAGAGATTAATTAGCTTCGTGGAAATAAATGACCAAGATGGCAGAAAATCGCTGTAATATAAGAGTAGTAATTTTGAACTTTCTTTCATCCAACGTCTAAAAGTCACGTCTAAAGGAGTATCGACAGCTAAAGACGATCTTGACGCGGAGTTCTCTGTATCTGTCAAGAACAACTGCAACCATTGAAACTGCTAATAATCTGATTCTCGATTTCCCATTTTGCCCGATCAAGGTAATTGACTACCAAGCAGATGTAGCGCGCAGCTTTGTCCTTTCACGGATCATCCCTGGCGTGCGTTTAATTGCTCCAACCAAAGATTCTTTATCTTCCTGCATTACGGAACGACCCATCGTTCGTCCAATTATTCGTTACGCCGCAGTTTCTGCAGCTTTTCGGAGCGTCCAAAGGAAGGTTGGTCTTGTTAGACGCTACTCGAATTTTCCACGAACATAATGAAACGTCGATAGGAAGAGAATGAATAATCGGAAAAGCGCGTCCTCCACCCTCTTAGTTTACTATTCTGCGTATCCTCTTCTTTCCTTTCTCTTTCCATTCTTTTTTTATTCCTTAAATAATCCATCCGCTGGAATAAGTAATCGCAGCGGGGCTAGTCTCTTACGCTTCGAGTGCTTTCGAATTGGCGTTCGATCGACGCAATTAATGAAAACGTTCGTAGACACGAAAGGTATCTATGTTTTTTATTCGTGAAACACGAGAGCGAGAGCTTTGTTCTCGAATGAAACAATCGTGAACGCGAAACAGCATAAATTGAGAACGGAAGGGGATGGCTTGTCTTCCGTTTAGCTGGTTAAATGCGTTTCTAATTCATTGCTAAAGGCTACTCTCGTGCGAAATTGCACGACGTGTCCGACGGAAGCGGATCGTTCGACCACGGAACCGCTTCTGGCTAATTGAATTATCCTACCCAATTTTCCGTGTCGCCAGGGACATGCACGAGGGCGGTTGTCGTAGGATCAGTCTCCCTGCGAACGAGGGCGGAATTAACGCTTCTGATCGCATCCTCTCTAGGTTTTCGCGTGTAGCGCTTGACGCAGGTAAAAGTACCGAAAACCTTGCCCTCTTCTTCGTATTCTTGGATCTTTTATATTTTCTGTAGCGTGGGTCGCGCGTATCTTGCTTCGCACTTTTTAATCGCGTCTGATATCAAATATTTTAGTAAAATTATACGTTAATGACTAAGCGCATTCCTTGCATCGCGAGACGATCATCGACCCTTTGCACTGCGAATTTTATTTCAATTTCGTTATCAGCAGCTCCCGACGCTTTTAGACGTTTTTATTTGAAATTTACTTTGACTAAAAAATAAGACAATTTAAATAATTAAACAAAGGAAGAAAGAAATTCACTTAAATAGCAGTTTTATTCGCACTATTGTTATATTTTGTAACTTTTAAGTGTACGATATATCTTGAAACAATTTCCAAGACGCAATTCTGGTTTTCTTTCGTACGTTTCACAAAAGAAGGTGGGACTCGACAAAGGAACTCCCGAGATAAAAACTGATGCCGAGTCACGCTCGACGTAGGAGTGCGAAGGGTTAATGTACAAAGTCTTTCGCTTATTTCCTTGATTATCTGTAGCATTTATTCGAGACAAGGAAGGTCGCTACTATCTGATCTCGCGCAGAAAATTTCGCGGTTTAATTAAATTTTTGCTAAAAATTTTACCTCGCCATCGTGATAATAAAATAAAATCTTTTTGTCGTTAGTCGCGCGTCTATAAGGCGACCATTAAGTGGAGAGAGGATTGGCAACGGAATTAAAAGGCCGTGTTAGACTCGATAGAAATATTGAATTTCCATGGAGAAGCGTCGCGTTAGACGGTCTAGACGCGTCGCCGTGTCGCATCGGCTGACATTTGAAAAGTGCAACACTCACCGTGTTACAACTACGACGCCTTCCAAATTTAACGCGGGTCGCATACCGACGTGACATGCATCTCCAATGAAATATGCACGGCTGTTTCACACGGGTTTAGTCGGTACATCGGTGAAACGGTCGCTCACGAATCGTCGATAAATCGCACGAGTATTAAATCGACGTTCTTCGATTCTTCATTCTTGTTCACCAGATAAGGTATCGTAAAAATATTATTCAGCGCTATCCGGAACTCGTAATATGGTACTCGTTTATCCTTCGACATTGTTTTTACAGACAAATTATCATCGATTTGATACGAATTGTCGTATCCTCGTATATTTATTTGATTTCTTGCAAATTGATATTTTTCGTTAATATCGATGGATTAAAAGTCGTCCCCTTGAGTAAAATTTTTGCGAGATAAAACGCTAATTACTCGTGAAAATCCAATGTGAATCATAAGAACGTGAAAATATGAATTGCAAACCGAGCGTCGTTTCACTGAGAATTTCCAAATATCACGTAGAATCGTGGAAACATTTCTTACGTACAAGTATTTAAATTCATGACGACGATAAAGCAACGGTCGATGTAGCGTTTGAACGAGTCGCTTACAAGTATAAGCTGGCGACATTCTGTAAATCTTTCCGTGGTGTCAGCAGCTATCGTCGGCCAATTATTCGCGATCTCGAAAAGCAGTCGCGCCTAATTATTAGATCACGACTAGACCGACGTCGAACCTCGTCCCTGAGCTCGAAAAGCATTTTCGTAATTCCGCGTTGTCCGGCCTGACTCCCGAAATAAATCCAGATACTGGTTGTTCGCGGCGGAAACGGACCGATCGTCCACGGTGGATACAAAATGGAATCCCTCCGAGAATTATACTCTCCAACACTGGATTTTCTCCGATGTTAGTTTCCTTCGAATCCTGAATTTATCGCCGTTAGGTTTCCATTCGAAAATCGTCGAAAGAAATTTCTTACTAATTGCGAAAGAAACCTTACTTCGTTTCGGAATATTTCGTTTCAATTTGTACGCTACATCTTTCCACAGGATCGAAAACTATCGCTGGAAGAATTAAAATTTCAAACAACTGTTATCTCGCAACATTTCCATATTCTCTCCGAGTTGCCAGCTTTTGTATTATTCCGTTTATTCGTTGCACTTTCGCTCGATTTATTATTCCGTTCCTTTCACGCTACTTCGGCTAAATTTTTAACAATTCACCGACCTCGAACTCATTGCTTGACGGTGGCTCCGCAAACGGGCCACCGAGTTCGATTAGTTCCATCATAACTCGAGCAATTGCGGATCGCACAGCCAAAGGAGCTTCGTCCCCGGTTCGACCCCGATAACCGCGGGGCAAACTTGCCGAGATAAGGGATACTCGTGGTCGATTCCTGTGCGGTTATCTGGCGAGGTGGTGAATCGAAAGGTCGGGACGTCGTTTGTCACCCAGAAATCGTGTCCTCCTTCCCTCTAAACTTTGAATCGCTTTCCCAAGCTGGAAGAAACGTGTTAATTTCAACAAAGATCAATCTGTCACCGTTGCAACCATCAACTAACTCTATCCTTCGCAATATTCTGAAAATCTTCTTTTACACCCGTTCGATTCGTCGAGTTACAGTCGCTTAAAGCTCTCGATATTTTTCCTTTTTTTAAATAAAAGTAAATTCTAATAGGGAGAAGTTTATCAACTCTTTCGAGGCTGACATTTTTTCAGACGTCGTACAATTTTATTCGTGGTAATTAGCGCTAATGGAAATACAAATTTCCCGATGTTGTCGCAAAAAAGATATAACGCAGCCAAATTTAAGATTAATTCGACCAAAAACAACTACATCTGTCGGTCAGTTTGTTAACGTTTAATTTACTAGTACGTTAAAGTACTATATAGCGTGTACTCGATATTAAACGCGATCGACTGTATTCCAGCGTAAATGTTTTAGTTTCTGTGGTTAGTTCGAAATATCCGCGTAATACCGTTGCATGAAATTTTCCCAGTTCTATCAGCCACGTTTCACAGAGAAAGCAGACGGAGCGAGGAAACCTCTGCCAATCAAGCTCGATTAGAAACGTTTTGCTGCAACATCTAGAAGCACATTCGCGCGTTTCTCCTTTTTCTTCAAACAACCGTGCGTGTTCTCGTATTTGTTTTCTTACTTAAACATTGATTAATTTCATTCAAATATATATATATACTAAATTTCCTCGCAATAACGTTGCTGTACGATTGAATTTCGCGTTATTAACACTAGAACTACCACAGCAGTCGAATCGACCGGTTTTACAATTTTATTTTAAAATTCCCACTTCGTGTTATATTTTTTCTCCGCAGTGATGTAATGACTTTCGCAACGATAACTAAAAGAATTATATAATGAATTTTATTTTGTCTTTTATGTATTCGAACTGAAAATAATTTTGTACCAAGGCCACTTGTACCAATACCAGTCAAAATGCCTGGTACTTGTCAAAGTGTAAAAGGGTGCTGCGATCTCTTTATCGAAGCCCGATTAACCAGTTTCCTCGCTTTGTACAAATTGCCACACGTTTTTCAAATTTTTACCGCGTATCGCTCGATACGACGATATCAGTTTTCAGGAAAATTCCGGATCGATCGTTAGATCTCTAGATGCTGATACTGGAAATACCATAGCAGTGAAAATGATTGGTTCTACAATTTTATAAATGTGTCGACCCTCGTTTAGGGACGATGGTCCCAGATGGATTAACAATACCAAAAATATACTACATAACGTGGAATTGCTTCTGTAAGAAAGTAATAAATCGATAAATATAAAAATATTCTATTATTACGTATTTTTTAAAGGCCAGTCATCTTCACTGGTCTTGGTAGAAATAGCTTCGTGTTAACTATCGGTAGTGTTAAAATGCAGCGTGCTGTAATAAAATTTACGAAGGAGATAATTATACAACTGAAAGTAATTGAAAGTTTATTTCGGTATTGCGGTATTGCGTAACCGTTGGCGCGTTAATCTCTGAGAAAAAGGAAAGACATTAACGGAGTAGTTACAGTGTGTACTTTGCGTGTTACATCCTGCACGCATTTCGCGAAATAAAGAATACCATGCTAGATGTACCATAACGGAAGAGAATGGAAGATAAATATTTCTCTTTATTCCGAGAGGAAATATTTTTAAGACACGTCAGGCCATTTTCTCGCGAGAACTCGCTCCCTTGGTTCTGTGTTGTAATTTTACGGCGAGAAATCTTGAAATTATTTACAACAAAACCTCCTTCGATTTAATCCGGCATTATGTAACGACTCTGCGAAACGAACTGATGCGCGAAGATTCCATTCGGTACGGACATTATCCTACAACGTTTGTTTAACAGCCGTCAATTTCCGTCACGCGTATCCCCCAGAACGCTAAATTAAGCAACGAAGGATAATAAATATGTCGATCTGTGCCTTCCGAGATCGATTCGCTGCCAAAAGTCGATCGGGCCAAATGCGCGAAACAGAGTCCCAACGACTTCTTTCTCGACCAGGCGTGAAGAGTTCGCGCGATTTATTGAAAGAGGAAACAATAGTTTCGAAATAGACCACGTTTGTTTGTGGAAGAAACGGAGTTCGCGAGAACTCGTGAAAGTGCTTAAAGTAATTTCTGCGATTCGAAAGATATTTATTCGAAGTAAATGTACGTCAGATAATTATCAATTAAAAATAACCAAGTATATACAGTCAGCCATGAAAACCTTCGTACACGTTGTAGCTAATCTGTTTTTTTTTTTTTTTTTTTTAACACCAAATTGTGTCTTAGATCTGCCGTATCTTGCATAGAGAAGATGACAATTCAAAGACAGAACAAAACGAAAGAGACTGTGCTTTCGTGAAACTATTAGAAAACTATGGAAATATGTCAGCTAAATTAAGTTTCGAAATACATCTATCGGACGAAACATGCGGAAGTTTCGATCGAAACGAGCAGTTCCCAAGGGTCTCTTTATTCGACGACATTCTAAACAAAAAGGGAAGCGACGAATCGATCTCGCTGGCAAGATGCTGTTCAACTTTTAATTGTAATGCTGATACCTCATCGCCGAGCGATCCGAAACTTTCGAAGAAATTCCTTTCCACCGTCGATGCTCGAGCTTCTTCGTTGTTTAATCATAATGGTGTCTTATTTCGACCAAAGTAATTATTGGATTACAAGTAAGAAACTTGCTCTGGAATCCATTTTATCGGACAACGATACATCATGGGAAAAGAAATTGAATTACCTTCTGAAAAGTCATCGTAATCTGATAATCTCTGCGATCAGTCAGCTGATTCGTCGACTCGTCCAACTACTAGCGTATTTCTAACGTAAAAATAAATTGTTTGTAACTCGAGGAGTAAGCTTCGAACGACGATTTCGTAATTAAATGCTACGACCACACCTTATAAATGTCCCTTCTTCTCCGACACTTCGTATAAAAACGACCGTATAAAATTCAATTCAACGACCGTCGTTCCTCCAAAAAAATCCACTCGCCACGCGCCGTTTCGAAAACAGAGTGGAATCGTCTCGCACTCGAGTCGACCGAAAGACAACCCCTAGAAATTACCCGGACGCGAATTGAATTATTCAAAGAGACGTCTCGGAAAGAAGGGAGAAGCGTCCCCCCAACGATACTTTCCTTCGCCGACAAACAGAAGGAAACAGTCGGTGCACGCGGCGATAGAGTGAAAAAGGAAGAAAACGGAAGAAGAGCCAAGACACGAAAACGAAGGAAAAACAGAGAAGGA
The DNA here is from genome assembly GCF_011952255.1 of Bombus vosnesenskii. Classification (NCBI taxonomy): domain Eukaryota; kingdom Metazoa; phylum Arthropoda; class Insecta; order Hymenoptera; family Apidae; genus Bombus; species Bombus vosnesenskii. The sequence continues at coordinate 971,109 of NW_022883012.1, forward strand.
AGAGGAGAGAAAGCGCGAAAGTACGGTGAAAGAGAGAAGCGACGAAATGGAGGATGAAGCGCCGCAGAGAGCATTGGAAAAAGGTACGTGGCAGAAAGGCGGAAGAAGAAGGCTTCGCGGTGTTTTTCTTATTGTCTTCGAAAGCGAAAGAGTGCCGACGCCACGCGACGACTAGCGCAGTTTCAAGGAATGCATTAGGTAGATGGAACGTGTAATTGAACTCGCCGAGAACGTACACGAGCTTATACGAGGAAAGACTGGCCACCTGTCGTCGTTGCGCCTCCTCTTTGTCCCGTTTTCACGATCGTTTTTCTCTTCGTATCGCCATTAATCTGTTTAACTTGCGTTCTGCGGGAGCGTAAAGGGTCTGGTCGACTTGCCCGAGGACAATGGGGAACTCGAAGATAGGGATACGGATACTATAAGTTCTTCGGAGACTTTTGAAATTTGAAGCGTTAAAAACAGAGTCGGAGTAAATTTTGGATTAATCGGACGATCCTTAAGAGGATTGTTGCGTATCGAGAATCTTCTTTGAATAAGGAAGGAAAGGAGTAGAGTTTTCGGAGGATTTGGCAGATGGGAGGGTTTTAGAATATTATCGATATTGGTTGTTCTTAATTCCTTTACATCCTTTAGGATCCTTAATTTACACTTACGCAACATTTTGGTTGGATCGCAAGTGACGTTTTGGATTAACGATAAGTTACTTAATTTTAGAATATTTTATTCTCTGCATTTTATAACGCATAACAGAAATTGCCGAAATTTATCAAGTAAGATATAGAATCCAAATAGAAAACGAATACTTGAAAGATCGCTCAAGATCAACTGCTATTTTTAACGAAAGGAAAGAGAAATTATTGCGGTGTTTTATGACGTTAGCAAGCGAGGATTAATTAAGAAATTAGAAACGGAACAGTTACAAAGCGATTGAAAATTGAAAATTCACTTGTCGACCGTGTTTCTCTAAACGTTCGAAGTACAAAAGAAATTGGAGCGAAGAGAATGTTGGATACCATGGAAGGTAAAGTATTTAACGAAAGACATTTTCTGTCGTGTCTTTTTGAGTGATATAAATCGAACATCTGAAACTATGACGCTTGACGAGCGAAACATTTTCCATCGTATTTTTTCTCTTTTTGAATAATATTAAAATGTAAGATTTTTTTTTTTTTGGAGAGATACAAGTCATTCAGAAATCCTCGAAACCGCATGAGCACGTGTTACGAGTTAACAGTTCCAAAGAGAATCATGCACGTTCAACGCTTTATGGACTGGAAAGAACAGACATGTTCGAACACCTTCCCTCGTGTTTCGAGATCCGACTCCCTTCCCGCGAATCGTTACTGTGCACTTCTCTGTCGTCATTTCTACATGTACGAGCTTCGTTTATCCGGACATTTGCCACCAAAGAAATATGTCATAATCAAATTGAAAATAATTAGCAATTTCGAGTTTTTCTTAAAAGATTGGAAGAAAAAGAAATTCAGAGTTTTCCGTTCCCATAGTATGGATATTATATACCTTTAAAACGCTTTATATAACAACCATACTATGCGAAGGGTCTTGGAAAATGTAAGTACGACCGGTAAAAATACCGGTTTCTTGTGTTACAGTTTTCTACGTCAAATTCTCCATAAAAATGAAAATCGATCCAAACTTATAATTGTTTGATCCTAGTATCGATCCTAAAATTAAGAGTCGATACACTATTAATATTCGTAACCGAGATCGAAACTCAAGAAATCTTGTGCAACCGATCCATCGACCGTCAAAGACACACCGTTTCATTGGAAATCCCACGCGAATAAACGAAGCTCCATTCTGTGGTATGCGTGCGTGTAAGAAAGAGAAAGAGGGAATGAATGAGAGTACGCGCAAGAGGAACAAAGCCACGTTAAGCTGGTTGCGATTGGTGTGTTGCAGACACGAGGTGCCTGTCACCTCGGAGCCGATCACGGTGATACACATGGACGAGGACGTCGTCGTGGTCAACAAGCCCGCCTCCATCCCTGTAAGTGGTGTACTGCCAGGACTGTACTGCCAAAAAAAAAAAAAAAAGAAAAAGAAAAAATAAATAAAATAAGATAAAAAGAGCAAAAGAAACAGATGGGAGCATCCACTCGGTTGCAGTAGTTTCGCCTATCTGTTTTTGCTATCGCGGCCGATTGTCCGCGCGACTACGACGATTGTTCGCTCGGCCTTTCGCTTTCTGCGGCCCAGGCCGATTATTTTTGGCCCGAAGCCTCGGCCGCGCGATCAATCCGAACGAATCCGTGTTTGTTTGCTGTTCGAGATCCCATGGTTGTACTAACCCAAATTATTCACTCGCTGGAATACCTTCGATCTTCATTGTATCCAATTCTGGGAAGTTGGTCGAATCCTTGCGTAACGTAGTCGGAATCTAAATGAAGAATTTATCGACGATGGAGAAGAATGTTCTTTTTCCGTCTTTCTTCTAATGGTAGCTTTTGGTATCTTCTACGGAAAATATTACAATTTACCAAGTTGGTTTACCGAACTTGTTAGCTTCTACACCGTTAATCCTTCAATTTATCGTAACGAAAACTACGAAGGAAACAGAGCTTGCTATTCCTAAATCGAAGGTATTCCAGACTCGAGAACGTGAAATTACGTTTAAAAATAAAAATAAAAAAAGAATGAAAATAGAAGAAAAAGAGTGGAATAGAAATACGTAATAAGAAAAAAGCGTTCAATCGTCGTGCATATTCTCATACTTGCCGCATGTTTCATTTTTCCTTGTATTCTTTTTCTATCTTTCTTTTTTCTTTCTTATCGTGTCATGGTAAGTTTCTATGCATTTCGTTGGCATATGATTAACCGCACGTTCATCGTGCAGCTGTATTTTTCCTACTAATGTTTTCTACCTGCAGTTTGACGCGCCGGTGGGCTTTGCTCATCGTCTGTGACTCGACGGCCTTCGACGTGGCAAAACAATTATGAATAATCACGCGGCAATTTTGTAATGCGTTTGTACACGCTGACTGCTTTTCATTTTGCCCGGCTCGTCTCTCCTCGCTTCCCGCCAGTCTTCTTATTTGCGATCCTTCCTCGTGTTTACCTCTTTAGATTCTCTTGTTTTCCCACCAAATTCCCGCCGTGAATGTTGCTTTGCCGTATTAATCTTTTAAAGTGCCTCGGCGCGTATTTCTTTTTTAACGATTTAAAAAAACACGTTACAATTTCTTCTTCTTTTTGCGAAAAATATTTTCTTGCAAACGTCTGCTCGTGACTCATTTTTGTAATTAATACGATAAAAGCGCAATTACGGTTTGCCGCGTGTCGTCCAAATGCAAATTCATCGAATTTTCAAATGTAAAGAGTTTCTCTACGGTTAAAATGTCGGACTTTTATCGCAGTTGAAAGATACATACAGTTTCGAACAAAGTATTCGGTCGTCCGAAAAGTTTCTTTCCTTTTATAAGGAAATAATAGATACGCAACATTTTTCGTTTTATACAGGGTGGTTGGCAACTGGTGGTACAAGCGGGAAGGGGGTGATTCTACGCGAAAAAAAAAGTCGAAAATATAGAATAAAAAAAATTTTTTTTTTTTTAATTTTTCCATCGAGACAACGATCTACAGTGAGATACGTTATAACGAGAACCGTTATAACGCGTACCGGACGAAAATTCAAAGTCGATTTTCTCGAAAACAAAGCATCGAACGAAAAGTTTTTATTCTATATTTTCGACTTCTTTTTTCGCGTAGAATCACCCCCTTTCCGCTTGTACTGCCAGTTACCAACCACCCTATATTATTTTATCGAATTACGTACGATCCATTTTGTTGTATCAAGATAAAGATTACAACGTTCGACAGATTAGATTTCATGTTTGTATACTTAATATACAAGGTACTTACTTGCTTACATACTATAGCGTTTTATAGAAATAGAAAGTCAGCGTATCGAGGCAATTTTTCTTTTCAAATTATTCTTACATCGATCACGTGGCAGTTTGCGAAATCCTTAATGATCTCTCGATGACATTTTCACCGGTTCTCAGCGAACGAATGATTTATCTCGCTGATGCTTCTGCCGTGATGTTTCCAACGACCAAGCATAGAATTCCAGTGATTTTTATAATCGTATGACTCTAACCGTACATCCTCGATTGTATCTTAACGAGGGATAATAATTTACAGCGAGTATTATACGACCGTGTAATTTTCAATTATGACGCGATTGCGTGACGAGGCAAAAAGACTCTGTAGTTAAAGTAATTATACCAAAATAGATAATGAATTCTGTCAAACATTATGGAATCTTTAAACGATTGGATAACTTGTGGGACTTTGAATAATTGACGTTTGAATAATTGATAAATTTTAAAGCTAGAATTTGATAATTAGTAAACATCGGTGATTTTAATAGTCGCGAGAAATTTAAAACTTATTAATGTCGCTAAATCAAAGATTTCTTAGAATTTCCTCGCGTCGAAAGGATTATAAATATATTCGAGAAGCTATTATTTCGTTGATATTCGTGAAAGACAGAAAGGAAAATAATTTAATTCGATAACTAGTTTCGTCGATCCGCAGGTAACTGCCACGAAATTGAAACTTATAACAAAGTTTCTCGGTTCGTCACGATGGCTTTCAGGTTCGACGTGTCCCGCTTTTGTTTCCCCGTTTAATTTGCGGTCCTCGCTCGTACGTGGATCAAAGCCAAAGAGAAACATTAAGCGACGCTTAATTACCATTCCGCGCGTTCGGTTAATTGCCGCAAAAACATTTTTGCGACCGCGGAATGATCATTTAATTACGCCCGGGAACAACAGACCGGATCAGTTTTATTTTCCAAGCTTTTGTTCCGCGCGTTAGATTTTACGAGTCCATTCGATCGCCACCCTCGCCAGACTACGCCAAACAGTTTACGAATTCAACTCGTTTCACGTTCCCTCTGTGCGTGTATGTGTGCGCTTTATATCCTGTAAACGTTAAATTGATATACACTTGAAATTCAATGAACACGCGTAACGTTATTACGCGCTTAAAAAATAGAAGTCGAATTAATACCATTTACTTGTAAAGTTTTGATCGGAAATATTTCATTCGATTGAATTTAACGAAGAAGTAAAATAAGATGGTACCGAACGTAACGTTATAAAAATACGAAAATACTTAATGCTCGTTTCTGTCAGAAGCAATAGCAAGTTCGAAAGAGCAAAATTAAAAAAATACCCAAAAGTAGAGATGAAATAAAAACAGAAAAATGTGAAAATCGAAGCAATTTATTATTTAAAATTTCACAGAGTCGCGCATTTAAAAGTCACAAGTAAACCAAAGATTATTATCATATCGAGGATTGAAAGGTAAAGATTAAATCAAAAATTAGAGAAGCGCGTATCGAAACGATTTCGTACTATGTAACGCATAATCGTCACAGATAATCGCGCAAATACACGAGTCTAAGGAATTGAAACGATAAAATTTCTATCGCGACGACTCTCAGATTTCGCGTATTTTGATCGCATAGGAAAAAGGAAAGGGACGAGACGCGAAGTCGAGCAACCGATTTTCGTCATCGGCAATCGCCTTAAAAAATTAAGTCCGCCGCGAAATCCTCTTACCGCGATAGAAAATAGTTCGACCTAAAGAATAGAAGTAAGGACAGGGAAGGAAGCGAGGTTTTCGCGATATATATCCGCGTGGAGCACATCCGGTGCTTTCAGTGAGTGGGTCGGACAATACGATAGCGACAAAGGAGGAAGGGAAGGGTGACAGAGGACATAGAAAAGGGGTTAGTCGACGAGCAGCGAGACGAAGAGCAGGATTATCGGGTAAATCGAGTGGTTCTCGTCGTCGCTCGGATGTCAGCGCGTCTTTACGGCCTGCTACTTCCTGTTTATGTACTATTTATGCCTCTAACGATCCCTCGCCTATCAACTTATCGACATCCTCCACAGAATTGCTCGGACAACTCCTTTAAATTTATCGTTACGTCCGTGAATTGCAAGTGTTTCTTCTCACGTTGACACTCGCTTGCCTTTATCTTATCGTGGTTGTAATATCTATGAAATACTAATGTAGAAATGTTATATTATTAGTTTGTAGGTAACAGTGTGATTAATACAATATCGTTCGCACTCGCGCGTAATCGAATATAAAACCCCGTTTCACGTATTCGTTACTCACTACTTCTACGACACAACAACGCAACGATCTTCGCACGACCACGATAAATTCAACTCTGACTCTCTCGACTCTCGTTACAATGTTTTCCATGCTCGCTTTTTTCCTAAGCATACCTTGGTAACGCTCGCAACGCTCTTTGACAACGTCAACGTATCTTGACAACGCTAATAAACAATTACCCCTCGCGCCACGTCCTTCCCCGATGTCATACTATCCCACATTAATATGTATGTGTTACTTTAAATATTTATAGACAATTTGGATAACGTGGATGTTTATTCTTCTATTAGTTTTTTTTTCTTAAATATGCTTTACGTATGTCTAAAGAGTGCTGTTCAAATGTCATTCTTCGTTTACATACTTTAAGAATTTATAATTTATGCGTCGTGTTCTTTCTTGTACCGTAGAACGCATTGTTTATGTATCGTGCTCTTTTTCGTACAGTATAACGAACTTACGTCTATATTCAAAAATTGTGATAGTATGAAGATTTTAGTATTTTATTTGTATTTCGCAAACTAGTATTTAGTATTTTATTTGTACTTCACTAGCAAGTTACAAATATCGGTAATATGAAAAATAAAACACGAGAGCAAGTGTCGAATCAGCGTTGAGTGCTTCGCTGTTATATTGCTTCGCCGCGATTAGGATAGTGACAGATTGGCATTAATGAATCGGAGTGTTGGCAACGAGTGTTACTTGAACTACGTGTCGCTTTGTAGGCCTCCTCGATGGAGTATAGTATATCTATTCCGGAAGTTTCGTCGTTGTAACTGTAGTGCAAGTAAAATTGTACTCAAAAGATCCTTCAACAGAAGCTGGAAGTTTTTCGTAGAGCGAGGAAATTATTAGCGATGCACGATGTCATTGGAATTCTTCATCGCTAAGAAAATTAATGGTAAATTAGGTATTTAACTCAAGGTAGCTACTCGACTCTTCGTATTTTTGCCACTTCTCCGTCATTTTCTTTCAAATGTGTAAATTTGCCTCGACTCTGCCGTGCTCTTGCAATTTTTGTGTCTCGATCGTTCGTTTCAGTAAATAAAAATACTTGTAACGTTCTAGGAAACTTTTTTCTGCGTAAAATCAAAGCGTGAAATTACACGTAACGATTCTTCCGTTTCAACTTTTTCGGCTACGAGATTTTAAGACACAAAAATGTACTTTCGCGCTTTTAAATTTCCCGTAAATGCACAAAGATGCACAGTCTGTTTGTTATATTTTTAATATAAATACAAATCGAAACCTAGTTCTTTTCAACCATTGTAAGCGTTTCGCTCATTCCAGAAATTCTTTCTAATCGCATTTTTCAACGCGACAATTCCGGATCAACCATTGTGCCCATATTGCGGCTGACACGAACGCGCAATCATCGAATCATTCCCTTTTGTCATAGAGTCAATCGGTTTTTTCTCTTCGAATTGGGAGAAATTGGTCGACGTCGCATGCAGCCAGCCTGTTTGCACGTGCATTCGCGTCAAATCGTTTGCCCTAACCATCGTTGGTACCATAATGGCGTCGTGCAATCGCGCTTAGCTTCGAATTTCGATCGTACACCGCCAAGACTGCTGCTTTTCACTAACGTTATATGTTTACCCGTTGTACGTCCTGTCAGTTTGTCTAGTGAATGATGTGGTTAGTGGAAAGCATTTTTAATTTAATGGTATTGACCGTAGAGATGTACATAGTCCACGGTACACAGTCTGGTTGAAAAGTAATGGGATTGCCAATATATTAATTCAAATGCTAATCGTATTTGTAGAAATCGTTCGTTTTATTCAGAGTATGTTCCTTTGGCATCGATTTACTTCAATGCCAAACATGGTCAACCGGTAAATGAATAGATTTGTGGAGATTTGCTTTTGAAATGGTTTCGAGTATTCTTTTCATGACTGTCTTTATACTTGGAACATATAATGTGTATTCAACGTTAATTCGTAGCCAGTGTTTTATTGGAATTCTCTGTATCAAACATAGAATGTAATCGTAGAGGGAAAATCACGCGATTACGACAGACGAATGATCATTGCTGCATCGTTTTATTCTGTGAAAATTTATTATGCACAAGAATTCGGATGTGCTACGAAATATTATAGTATCGCTTCAATTGCGACTTGATTCGTGTGGTACGCGATCGTAAAATATTACCCGAGAAATTGTAAATCGGTGAAAGAAAAATTATTTCAAACGAAGAATACTCTAACAGTGAAACGGATAACAACGTTGGATAACGAAACGATTAGCTTAGAAGCTAAAATGGTGGAAGAATGTTCGTGGTGGAAGAGAGGAGCATCTCTTGCAGAAACACTTCTGGTGTCTGTAAATACAATAATACAATAATCCCATTCCGCTTTTCTCGTTCTCCTTGCCGAGTATTTTTAACCGTAACGCGTAACTCGACCAATTGCACAATCCTCTATCTTCCTCGTCCTCTTTTCCGCTTCGCGTTCTGTTTTCTCGGCAAATAAACCGAGCCGATCCTGGAATTGCAGGTGCACCCGTGCGGACGATACCGACACAACACGGTAGTCTTCATTCTGGCGAAGGAATACAATTTGAAGAACCTGAGGACAATCCACAGGCTGGACAGACTGACCAGCGGTATTCTCCTTTTCGGTAGAACGCCGAAGAAAGCGAGGCAGATGGAGCACCAAATAAGAAACAGACAGGTTCGTTTCGTAACGGTGTTATGCGAGGGAAACCTGCTTGGATCCGCGGATTTTCCAATAAATTCTGCCCAACACCGTTAGAGCCGGATTGGATAAGAACAAAAAGACATGTTAGATAGCGTTTCGTGTTTTGTGGAGATTTACGACTTTTACGAGATATTATTTACAATGGTCCCGATCGAATGTCAACTTTGATACTAAAAGAGAATCGAATCCGTCTCGTAATAATTTTCAGTAGTACATGTAATTCATAAGTGCTATTGCTATATTACTGCTATATTAATTGCTTAGTGGAAAAGTTAGATAACGTTTAACTTATTATTTAATTAAATAACTGCGTAGAGATTTACGTAAAGTCGTGTTATAAGATTCTCAACGGAATGTTAATCTTAATATTGAAAGAGTGACGTCGGTACTTAGCACAATTTTTAGAATGCGATATATACGTTGTTCCATTTCCTATAGAATCGAATATTGTAATAGATCGCACTGATATCAGAAAAATGATCACAATCTGGCAGTCCTTTTAAAAGTTAACTTCCACTGGTCCTGTAAGATAAATTGAGAAACGTATAGGAGGAATTGCAACCTAGAATAATCTGGTAATATACGATCAACGCATAAATTCTTATTTCAGGTTCACAAGCAATACGTCTGCAGAGTGGAAGGCGAGTTCCCCGAAGAGGAAGTGGTCTGCTCCGAGCCGATCGAGGTAGTATCCTACAAGATAGGCGTGTGCAAAGTCTCCGAGAAAGGGAAGGACTGTGTAACCCGTTTCAAGCGTCTCAGCTACAACGGCAAGTCGTCCGTGGTGCTCTGCAAGCCTCAAACGGGACGAATGCATCAGATCCGTGTCCATCTTCAATACCTGGGCTACCCAGTGGTAAACGATCCTCTCTACAATCACGTTGTATTTGGTCCTGAGAAAGGAAAGGGTGGTAACATCGGGAAGACCGATCAGGAGCTGGTCAGAGATCTGATCAGCATCCACAACGCAGAAAATTGGCTTGGCATGGATGGAGATTCGGAGATGAGTCTGTTCAAGCCAAAATTAGACATAGAGGAACGCGTGTCGTTGAGCAACGACAAGGATGGATCTTCTCCATCCTCGACGCCTGGCCTAGGCGAGGAGGAACAGCAACAACAACAGGAACAATCGCTGAAGGTGACGGTAGGCACGCAGACTGGATCAGAGCCGCCAGATTCTAGTTTCACGAACGACAAAATGACGGTAGATCCGCACTGCTACGAGTGCAAAGTGAAGTACAGAGACCCGAAACCATCCGATTTGGTCATGTACCTGCACGCGTGGCGCTACTGCGGTCCAGGCTGGGAATACGAGACTCCACTTCCGGCTTGGGCAGCCAGCGACTGGACCGAAGAAGACCGATAGTTCCGGTCCACGAAGCATCGAAACGAGCTGTCATCACCCTTCGTATCCCTTTTTGATATCCTTACCCCGTGCCTTCCATCCGCCAGCGAGCGATCTCGACCATCGTACATGTACCCATCCCTGTGACCAGGTCGCTGGACTCGCGAACAAACGAGAGACCTCTCGGTTGGTCCTCCGAGATTGGTGTCGCGTCTGGTCTGCGCTGATATTCGAGGCCCTTCGCGCTGGCAATATCGCGGTGAATCTGTCGGGATCGTTTCCAGGATGATTCTCAACGAATGACAGGTTCACCCGTGATATTCCGAACGTCGTAGATCATAAACGAGGAAGATTGATGGATGGCGAACTATGAGCGTCACAGCGTTAATTGGCTCGAGACGAAGCGAAAGTTTGCGTGAGACAGCCTGCAGGTGTTCCGACGAATCTTCGAGGAACGTTTCAGGCCGTCCTTGATCCCTGACGCGTTCATCCGTTGTTGCGACGCGCGATCGATCTAGAACAGAGCTGCACAGGGTAGAGTGCTGTTCGCCAACTCCTTTTACACCACAATTTACTCGCTATTGATATTAGAGAGTCGATACGAAGCGACGGTCGTACATCGTACAAGATTATCTTTTTTATAATTTTACAACTTTACGTTAAAGAGGATAATCGAACGATTTATAGTTCGTGAAATTTGCTTATAGAATTTCATTCGTTTCGTTATCAAACTTATTCCACGAGATACGTGACATCACTGCCCATAATTTTGTCCTCCTAAGAACCATTACACAATTCTCATTTAGAATAACGTAGCATCGATTAGAATTCGCGTGATTCGATCTGAATCGGTGGTATTGTGGTTATCCCATGGGGAAGTGTAGATTCTCGTCCAGGATGCACCGATGAATAGCGCAAAAAGATCGAAGCATCAACGTGGCACGGGGCGACGAAACGATCCTGATCGATTCTGTAAACGGGTCGGTCGAACAGTCACTGCCACTGGTGCGCGCACGAGAGAAGATTGATGCAACTGTCAACCGCGAAAGCCCGAATGGATCGTTATCGTTCGTGTCCTTGATTTATGATGCAGATAGGAACAAGGAAAGCCGACGGTCTTTTCTATTACTCGGGTCCCCTGCGACTGGGAATCTTTATGCTTCTGATCTCGAAGGAAAGCACGCTCGAAACCCAGTCCCTTTTATGGATCTTCTTCCAGCGAACGAAGAGGGTTCGTTCTTTGCTTATTTTTTTCTTACTTTCTATTGATAGAATATGCAAGATCGAAATAGTTCCTTCGAAATATCATGGGCAATTAGTTAACGCCATTTAACGAAGATGATTGCTATTTTATGTTTCCTTTTTCCCTTTTATCAAAGGGAATTAAATAATATTTATCAGTTATGTAACAAATGCTTCGTTCTATCAATAGAGAGATATAACGAAACTTTGAAATGTATTATGGAAACTGTATTGCAGAGTAGCGCAAACCCCTTAACGCAAAGCGATCTACCCTCATTCCTTTAATTAGAAACGCCTGCAGTCACCTTTCCGTAACTATGGCAAACGATCTTCTGTGTATTTCTTAATCAGATTATCTAAACGTAGAATAGCTACAGTAACGTCATTCCCTGATCCAAGCTACCCAGAAGCCCGTAGATCAGCAAAATTCAATTCTACGACTAATAACATCCATTCTACCATACTTTCAACAACGTCTTACCTTTAACAACCGTCCCAGAAATCTCTACAATCACCATCCATCCACTTGTTCTTTCACAAACGCTCATGACGCAAACTAGAATAAAAAAGACAAGATCGTGACCGAAAATTGTTTAATCCTTTAACGATATAGCTTGAGATACTTGGGTCTTTTCATCTGTGGTCTTCGAATGTTATCAAATAACGTTATTAATATTTGTTTCTTATAAAAGCTTAAAAGTACGTATTTTTATATGTAATACCAGAAACGCAAAAAATTCGAAGGCTTAAAGGGATAATTGTTCTTTAAATCGTTCGTTCTGAATTTACTATTCTGTTGCTACTGTGAAAAGGTCAAGAATGTTTAAGAATCATCATCGACCAGCGTTCATCCTCGAGAACCGCGCAGACAAGGGGCTGACGTAGGAAACTGCAATAGAGACGCGTCTATTTTTATGGCTGATTATATATACAGGAAACTAAATAGTGGCGCAGGTCCAGCGGCAGAGGTCTCCAACAATAAGCGTGATCTTGCCAGGAGGATATAGCCAACGATCATGCCAAAGAGCGCGAGCGCGTCCGGCGAACGAGAGCGAGTGTATCGGAGATGGAGTGAAAAATAATAAATGTATGTGTGCGTATATGTATGAGAGAGGGAAAGAGAGAGCTTCTTTCAAGCCATATCGTGTACGTGTACCTTGTTCCCGCGCGTCGAATAAGACCGCGTCCAAGTGGCAGGACTTGCAACAAGTACAATCGAGCGAGTGAAATAACGAGATTAACGTCGTACATTATTTTGCTACGAGTCACGTTCGTCTCCTTTAGCGGGGCTATACATAAGCTTTTATCGCGTGCTCGGGATATCTGGAAGAGGTGATGAGAATGGTAAACCTTTCGGATCTTTTAATTGTTTGAAGGAATTATATTCTGGGCCAAAGATGAAGCTTGTTGTCATTTGATTGTATCACATATCCTTTTACATCCCGCTGTATCATTTCTATTAATTTTTATTCTTCTGACAGAAGATCGTACGAACCCTTTCGCTGAAGCTTCGATCGATTCTTTTCATTCGAATTTTATCATTTGGTAATCTGTCTTAGTATGGCTCATTGAATAATACACGGAGAATGGATAGTTTCAAACGGATTTTGATTCAGTGTAACTCAGTTTCGTAAATTGCGTTCTTTTGGAGAAGTTTTAGAGGAAGTTGGAAGAAAGTGGATCCTAACGGTAAAAGACGTGCTCAAGAGAACACGCCAACAACGTTAAAGTTGAAATCGCAAGAAGGGAACAAAAACCATCTTTTATACGAAAGCTTTGTAATAATCGCGAGCTATTAAATAAATTATCGAACGAGAGAATGGAACAGGATGAGAAGACATGAAAAGACAAAAAGGAAACAGTTCTCGTTACCTCTCCGGATTCTTGTAAGCAACAGGCAAAACAGAGATCAGTGAACAGAGATTTTAGATAGATAGACGTAGGAAGGAGATAACGTAATAACGGACCTATCATAAAAGACAGTGTGTGCGCTTACTAACCCAACGGGATAGCTTGCGGCGAGAGACGAAATGAAAGAAAAAAAAAATAATATAGCAAGCTATCCCGATATTGTAACAGCTAGCTTAATTTTATTTAAGTAAAAGAAAAAGAAGGGAAGAACTAACTCTCGAATATATATCGAATGAAAGAAAGACAAAGAGAAAAAAGGAATAAAAAAAGAGAAAAGAGTAAGGACGAAAGGAGAAACTCCAAAAGACAGTCTCGACTTGGTAGCACAGAGACAAAAGAAGAAAAAGGGGAGAGAGAGAATGTGTGAGAGAACGAAAGAGAGAGAGAGAGAGAGACAGTGTGTGTGAGTGTGTGTTGAAAGAGAGAGGGAGAGAGAGAGAGAGGGAATGAAAGAGAAAGACATCGGTCTGTAAATCGAGCGAACGCTTTTGTATGTATATACATATATATATATTGTATATTGTATACGCACATTGTACTGTAATCTGAGCGATATTATTGTCTGTATCCGTAGTCAGCGGAAACGTTAGAGCTAGAAAAACTTTTTTCTTGTATAATGAACGAATAAATGTAAAGTATCGTTCGGTATACACATCGTGTGCCAATGTACCCTTTATCTTCTTGTCGAACTTTGTTTCATCGTAGTCGTTCCATCTTCTTTCACACACCTTCTTCACTTTATTCGATCCAAAAATGTACTTAATAGTATTGAATATTTTAAACATATTTTGCATTCTGGAAATATTCGATGTAAGAAAGAATAATGTAAACAATACATATTTTGACGCGATAAAAATGTTACATACTATTACTTGGAGGTTGAAATGTACAGGATGATTTAGTAACGGTGTTAGGTAACGGTGTTCCTCTGTCATTATTTTTGAATCATAATTAAAATTGTATTCCGTGAGTAAGGAATTTATTAAAAATTTAATAATCGGATCAACCTGTACATTTTGTTCAAGTATACAGGAACGAACTGTCACATTATGTGCTATGATTTAGCGTTCGCTGTATCTCGAATTTTCAGTGAGAACAAATAAGATCGATGTTATTTCAAACAAGATTAGAAGCTGTTATTTTCTTGGATTCCGCTATCGTTGAAATAAAATCACAATTCTCTTTGAGTACCTTTTACTTTAGTTTTATTTTAATTTCCCGATATTCTTCAAATTATAAAGATATTGTAAAATATCGCGTTTCACGTTCAGTTTCCATTAGAGAACGAATACTTTCGGATCACGCGCTTTAAAAAATTATTTTTCCTCTTATTACAGTATGTAAAAAATTATCGAATTACCTTGAAAAATTACGTCTCCTTCTATATTAATACAGACAAAGTACGTTCTTTCTATCTATTTTATTTACTAGATTACCGAAAGTTGAAGATGATTTTTATCGGTAAAATTATATAGGAAATTCAACAACACCGCATTTTGCAAAATTCGACTTATATATATACTGTAAATAAGTACAATATTTTACAGATATATATATTTGCTCTTTCTACAATCGACTATTTTGCGGTGAATAAATATTGAAACGTTCAATAGTTTCTAGTTTCTCTACCTTTATTTTAATTGGACACTGCTTGCTTGCGCTCTTTAATACGTGCTTCTATTTCCGGTCTGAAATGTCTGATCAATCCCTGAACTGGCCACGCTGCACCATCCGCCAAAGCGCAAATAGTATGCATTTCAATCTGCTTGGTCAACTCCCATAGCATATCTATCTCGTGTATCTCCGCTTGTCCTTGGGCGAACCTAGACAGATATTCATTACATGATTTCCAATATATAATTTATTTCTTTTTTAGATAAAATAAAAAGAGCTAACAAATAGAACTATTTTTGTACCTTCTCATGATTTTATACATCCAACTTATTCCTTCACGGCACGGAGTGCACTGACCGCAAGATTCGTGCTTATAAAAACTGATAAGACGCGTAATAGCTTTAATAATATCAGTCTGTTTGTTCATCACGATTACAGCTGCGGTACCAAATGAGCTCTGCACTCTAACGAGATCATCGAAGTCTAATAACACTGTATCGCATACGCTGCAACATCATACGAGTAATTATAGCTGTTAACCCAATTTTGACAAATATGTGCTATAGATTCTTATTCCCAGTTGGTATTCAAATATATATAAGTACCTTTTGGGAATAACCGGAGTGGAAGATCCACCTGGAATCACACCTAACAGGTTATCCCATCCACCGATTACTCCACCAGCATGCCTTTCAATGAGTTCCTTCAGAGGAATGGACATCTCTTCTTCCACAGTGCATGGATTGTTCACGTGTCCCGAGATGTTAAATAATTTAGTTCCGTGATTACGTAGACGACCGAATGACGCGAACCATGCTCCGCCTCGTCGGCATATAGTCTATATATTGAAATTTCTATTTTAGAATTAAGATTTTCTACGTGTGCGTATATTTCCTAATAGTGTTAACTATATGATAATTACATACAGGAGCAACAGCGACGGTTTCGACATTTGTGACAGTGGTAGGGCAACCAAATAATCCAACATCGGCTGGGAAAGGTGGCTTTAGCCTAGGCTTTCCCTGTTTTCCTTCGATAGATTCAATGAGAGCAGTTTCTTCTCCACAAATGTACGCTCCTGCTCCTCTTTGCACAAAAATGTCAAAATCATAGCCAGAGCCACAAGCATTCTTGCCAATCAGGCCTGCCTGATAAGCTTCTGCAATGGCAACTTGCATATTTGACGCTTCGTTATAAAATTCACCACGAATATATATGTAAGCTGCACAAGCTCCCATAGCACGGCCAGCAATTAAGCAACCTTCTACTAGCTTGTGTGGATCGTGGCGTAGAATTTCACGATCTTTGCAGGTGCCAGGCTCACCCTCGTCACCGTTAACTACCAGGTATTTTGGTCTTCCATCAGAGGGCTTATTCATAAAGGACCATTTCATGCCAGATGGGAAACCTGCACCTCCACGGCCTCTGAGACCAGATACTTTAATCTCATTAATGATCCAGTCTGCACCTTTTTCTATAATTTCCTTGGTTTTATACCAATCTCCCCTTTTCAGAGCACCCTGTAATCTCCAATCATGTCTACCATACAAATTTGTGAAGATACGATCCTGGTCAGCCAGGGGGCCACCCTTTTTCTAAGAAAAACGATAATAACACAAATCGTTCCATATTTACGTTATTTTAATATGACAAACACTAATTAAAGCGGGAATAAAATACACGCACCTTCCCTTCGGGCGCGGCATCGGCAAATGTTCTTTGCTGCTGGCTACACAACGGTGACCCAAGGAAACCTTAAAATCATAACCAAATTTTTCCATTACATAACCTCCTTTCAGTGACAACGTAAAACGTCAAAATTCTTCTTAAATATGAAAAGTATCGGAACATCGATGTTCCCTACATCGTGGTTGGCCTTGAATGACGTGAACGTCGTGAATATGGTTACAAATTAAACACAATAGCATCAAATCTTACCCAATTGTCTCCTTGGGAGTTGAAAACAACGTACAATTGTGCCAGCCATCTTGCTGTTTGCGATCTCGCAGAAATTTGCGATATTGAGCTGTCTACTTAGAAGATCACAGTATAGCCATCTTGCAGCGCGCTCAAGAAACAAAGTAGTACAGGATTGAATACGTGTTCATCACTGTTTTGTCGTCTAGTTGTCTGTTTTTATGAAAGACTTATCGTAACCGTGTTGAGCGTGCGTGCGTGAGTCGAGAGTAAGACTCGAGTCTCGTAACTGTCGTTCGCTACTTGTAAAAAAATTGGTAAACTCGACGGAAGTTCGGTTTTCTAGCCTAGTCATGATCCTTGGCTATCAATAGACACCTGTCTAGACGACAGTGACGAAAGCAAGAACGTTTGTCCTGGTGTAGTAATTGGAAACAATATGCCTTCCAGGAGAAATAATTGTGACCTGCTGGCCAGGGTGAATTTTCCGCTGTATACGTTGCAAATGTTGACGGGTAGGCATATCTTAGTCGGTGGTGGTGGAGGATCCTCGAAGACTGGGGTTGCTAATGGCTTTGTAAGAATTCCTTTTTTTTTAGTCATTCTTACATACATATAAAAAATGAGAGTAATTTCATAATTTGTTTAAATTGAATCATTTTTCATGAACAGGAAATATTTGAATTGTCTCACAATGGATGTCAGTTCGTTGCGGAAGAAGTGACCAGACATGAAACAGGTCCCAGTGTTGTTATGAATTGTACAACGTACAATGATCAAAAGAGGATATGGATTGCAGCTGGTCAAGAGAGTCACTGTCAGCTGTACGATGTGAGTAGTAAAGTGGTGAGCGTGAAGAATGGTGAGGTTGTCAAAGGAGCCAGTGGCAATTCTAAGGAAGGCATTAGACACAGAAAAAACATAGATAAAGTAGAAGAAACTGTTATGCCTGAAGAAAGGATAGAGGAAGTCAAGGATGACAATTCAAACATTAAGAGCAAGAAACTTCAATTGATAGTAAAGCCAGCAGATAGTGTACAAACAGATTTCAGGTAACTATATTTTTATAAAAATGCGCAAAGTTTCCTAAAATAATTGCTCTAAATATGAAAAATTTCTACAGCAAGGAAGAACCACTTCAGAGGATCGTTAGAATAAATTCAAATGGAAAATTCATGGTCACTGGTGGCACGGATGGTCATATAAGGTTATGGAAATTTCCACAATTGCATAAACTACATGATCTAGATGCTCACACGAAAGAAATAGACGACATAGACTTCAGTCCAGACAGCACACTGATCGCAAGCATAGCAAAGGATGGCAAAGCATTTCTATGGAATGTGAGCAATGGTTCTAAATCCAAGGACTTAACTTGGTCACCCCCAAATGGATTGAAATATATGTATAAAAGGTGTAGGTTTAGGAAGCTGGAGGAGGACAAATCAAAAGCTCAACTCTTTATGCTCTCCAATGCAGTGGTTGGAAAGAATATTAGTTTTCTTCAAATGTGGGATGTGGAGTCTGGAAGTGTTGTCAAGATGGTACCATATAAAGAAACCCTGTCTGCTTTGGCAGTCTCGGACGATGGAAAGTTTGTGGCAGTTGGAACAATGTTCTCTGGTAGCGTGGATATATACATTGCATTCAGTTTGAGGAGAGCTTTGCACGTACCTGGTGCACATAGTATGTTTGTAACTGGCCTAGAATTCTTACCAACCAAGTTAGATGGTCCTACCATTGCTAGTAACACTGAAACTGCGGTTGTCAGCATTTCTGTGGATAACAAAATCTGTATACATAGCATACCGTTTAGACGTAAGTAATTAAATAATCTTTTTATTCGTGCTTATATCGTTTTGGTAATCTTAACGTTTGACAATCTTAACGTTTGACAATTTTTTCTGTTATAGACACACTACCATTCTGGTTCGTCATTATACTGATTGTCCTTAGTATTTGTGGAGCGTTCATCTTCTGTAGTTATCTCGGAATATGACCTGAGAGAATATACCTTTAATACCAAGTACTTTGTGTAGGGTTTTTTAATATCATACATCGAACTTTCACAGGTGTGTTTCTTTAATTTATAAATGTTATCGATAGTATAGAAAGGAAGGTGTAATAATCTGTACGATTTTATGAACACGTGTGCACGATTTTTGTGACAATAGATATTACTACCTATAATTTGTTCGGTAGTAAATAATTCACGTGCGTGATTGTTCGAGCGTTTAGAACCTCGTTTGTTCAATTAATGTTAAAACAAATGAAGCGATGCTGCGATCAGTAACTACTCTACATTAGATAAATTCTATGATAAACATAATTGTAAATAGATATCTCTAAATAAGTTTCTGTTTGGACACACAAATAGCTACTTTCTCTTCTCACATATTTCTTACACTTCAAGATCAATTTATACGGTTTATTTTGGTACAGAAGGCTCAGCTCATTTTGACTTTTATTGCATTTATGTGAATTGTGTTTGTGCATTGCTCACGTGTAGAATGGAATATAGATGTCGAGTGTGAAATGTTATGTATACGCCATAGTATTAAAGTTTTAATTTTATTCTATTCTTCGATCACTATGTTTGGATAAGAAACATCGTGATTGGTCCACTTTGAAATTTAGATTAAGCCAAACTGGTCACATATAAATAGTACGCATGCATCACATGAAATTTTATCAATTTTATAATGCATTTCATGGGAAACAGTAATATTCCATTTAAGGAAAACGTTGCCATAGAACAAGTACCGGGCAAATATACTTTGTTAAGTTGAAAATCAAACTTGTACGTTTTTACCTACCCTCTTCCGATTTTTATAAAAGATTCAAATTTGAATTTCTAAACTGAAATTTCAATTTTTATTGTTATTTAAATAAACAAATTGAGAAAGTTTAAATAAATATGAACACATAATTATACAAAAATAAAAGTCAGGAAATGTAAATAAACAAAGCAAATATGTAAACAAATGAGAAAAATCTGGAAGATAAATACAAGGTATTTTTATTAAGAAGCAAAAATAAAAAATTCCATTTCTGTTTGTCAGTTCAAAGAAAGTGCAAGGAATGTTTGCTTATTTAAGCGACGATTCAGGACTCGTGATCGAAAAGGAATGTTGTCCAAAATGGAAAGGTGCCCCCAGGGTTTTCCATGGGAAGGAGAAGGACGAGTCAGTAATGACATTTTACGACCTTAAAGCTGGCGCCTACCAATAACTCTCAAGGCTGTGGAGAACGTATCGTGTCGAATAACTAAATTTCCTTCCATTCGAAAGTTTCCGAAATTGACTCCTTCGTTTTTCACTTTTTTACCGTTTCCTTTTTGCATCGAATAGATTGGTTATAGATATGTGAAATGTTACGAAACGTTCGAAAAGAGAAAAATGCAACTAAATCATATCGTAGAGGAAATAAAATTTATGCTTCAATCTTTTTTATTTTTTATTTAAAATATAAGGTAAATAAATATTTTTTTATTTAAGATTATCAAGAATCAATTCTTGTATAATATTAAAAGCTTGTTTCAAGAAAACAAGAATGTAAATGATTAATTATCATAATTATGTTATTAAAAGTCGAGGTTTTTGAAAATTCTGGGAATAGGTAGAAAAAATTTCGGTTTTATGCAGGCTAATTCCTTAATCGTGATACAACCAGGAAGGATTCTACATGTTCGACTTATTTATCACGAGCTTGCCAATTGCATCACGATTTCGAAATCACTTTATATATTCAACAGGTCTGGAAAAAAATTCGAAAAGTGCTCAGTTTCGTACAACGTTTATTGTGAAATACTTTAATAAAGATTCTAAGAATTACTTAATTACTCTCACGCGTCTCTTAAGCACTAACGTTAACCAAGTGTACAGTGTACACGGTTCGGTGCGCTGCGACGATACCGATCGATGGACCAATACGTACAACGCCCCGCAGAAGAAAGGGATAAGGATCGGAAGGGCAAGGATACGGTGGTTATGTACAAAGATGAATAAGTTCAATCGAAGAACTTGTTCCTCTATGCTACGGAAAAACAACCTCTTCGTTCTCTTTTCATTTCTTTCGATCACCATAATCGACCACAGAAACGTTTCGCGAACGTTTGCTACGGGAACTCAGACCCACGATACTCTTCTGCCACGATAACACGAATGCAACTCAAGAATCTCACAAAAATGATAATTTAACAGCTATCCCACTTATAAAATTCCGTATATCACAATAAAAAGAAAAAACATCTCAACTCGCGAAGAATTTCTAACTTATCTGCATATAATAAAATACATCGGAATCCTACTGCACTTGTTTCTCCTTTCAAAATTGAAATCAACCAGACAACGTCAAGTCGATTATGCTAAGAGATTTCTTATTTCCGTTCGCGACACGTTTTCCGCGCGACGGTTCGGCGCGTGTTCTTCAAGGAAAAGCCTTTTGATGCATTACTTTAGCGTGGTCTCTCTTAGGAACACGCGCCACACGATCTATAGATCTCTACCATGAAGTGCTCATTTGTTCGCGGTGAAACCGTCGCCGGTAGGATCGAGCAGCCACGGGTAATAATTCGGGCACTCCATGCAGGTGAACAAGCGAAGAGTTTCGCCAGGAAGTTCTCTGGTAGTCAAGGGACAGGCGTTAGGGAGAGAACAGTAGGGCTGGCCCTTCTCGTCGCAGGTTTCTTTCCAATCCTGGAAGTCCCTCAGTGCCGAGAGTTCCGTCGGATTTTGCATCCACTTGATTACCTGCAAGTGGTATGAGAAGGTATATAGTCAGACGAGATTCTAGGCAAATGTTGGCTGAAATAACGTGGCTACTAATGTCTTTCTCTCGGCTTAAAATAGAAAATTCGCAGTAGGAAGTTATTAATAATCGAATTGTTTAAAAAATATTATTTCGTTTTATAATTGATGTGAATCATAACTTTTGAGTTTTGCGAATGTCTATATGAAACATCGTTTATATGTACCGTTTACTATAGAAAGAGGATTAAAACAGTTTTTAAATTGTGATATTCTTCTCCATAAGACGTATAAATGATACAAATATAAATGGCAATGCTATTTTAGTTATCCGTTTAAAACCCGTTAGTTTGTATTCAAACAAACCCTAATTGAAGCGAATTGACTTATATGAACGTGAACTTGAATTCGAGTAGCTCGGCTAATCTGGGAAAGGATTTATGTATTACGAGTTTGTATTCGCTCGATTAGTGGTAAGTAGAACGAGAATGTATTTGGCCAGACGGAGCATGAAATTCATTTTTGACAAAAGTGACCTGTTTGCGGTGTTCATATTTTTCTGAGTATCAGAGACATTTGCTATCACTTGGTTTAAGATCGTTAGCTTATTATCGAGCCATTTGGTTGATTGTTTTTAATTTTTAATTCCCTTTAATTCCATTCTTGAAATTGTCTCGAAATCTGATTTGACACCAACGTATTTAATCTAATGTTACTGCCATTTAATTTTCTAATTTTCTTAGAAATACTAAGAAAGATACTCACATTTAATCTACCGTTTTTATTTTATGAGAGTAATTAAAGTAGAAATCGTGTTCGAGAATCGAACGAGAACGAAACTAACACAAGTAATTTTCGGTGGTCTACGAATCGATCGTACAAGATCCTACAAATACAGTGGAGCAGTCAGAGAAGTACTGAGAGAGAGAGAGAGAGAGAGAGAGAGAGGGAGAGAGAGAGAGAGTTTGTATCGCGTGACTATATTGAAAGTGGAAAATAAATCGACGCAAAGCGAAATAAATAAAAGTAAGCCCGAGGCTTGATGGCTCATGAATGAGAAACGTCGTGATGCGGCAAGATTGAAACCGGCAGATAAATTGAAATAAACTAGGAGACTCGTAATAACAGTCTTGGCGAATCTCTCCGGAATTAAATACAATCTCCGCTTAACTTGTTTAAAGGGAAGACAATGCGATTCTCAAAGACGCTTTAAATAACTTTTAGGTTTTCCAATAGTTTATAATTTTTTAAAATAATATTCAAAATGTCTAGTATCACGAAATATAATATTTTTAAATAATATGTTGTATCTCCGTCTTCATGGTTTCGTTTAAAATTTGCAATAAATGCTAATTAAGTTAAAGAAGCTTCGAGAAAAGTTCTTTCCAAGAAACAAATATCCAAATACAATTTCTTTAACTATAAACTGCTATTAGAGCCGCCGTTTATCCAATTCTGAAGCAACCCATACCGCACGGTATTTCTAGGCAATTTTATCCTCGCAGATCAGACATTCCTCCAAATCTCGATCAAACTCACTCACCTGAACCATAGTAACGAAATACACGTCGCTCCTGGCCAACATCTCCTCGATGAACTTGATCAATTCCTCCCTATACTCCTTCTTGCTCTTCAACCACGAGGCATGGAAGTGAAGGCCAAGCGGTGCCCTGTTGCTGTTGAAGTGCCTGTTAAAGTTGTGTCTGAGGAGCCTGGCGAATTGTTCTCCAGTCTGAATGTTCGAGCAAGAGTCCACCATGTGACAACCAGGCAGGGACTCGTCGAAAGTGGGATCGTCTCTTCTGTCCAATTCGTTCATCACCATCTCCCAAACAGGATGCGATCTTGATGGACAGTTTCCACCGTTTCCATTGCATTTGTGTGGCATTCTGAAGTACAAGGTGTACGGCCAGATGGGTACACGACCCAACGAAGCCGTGATGGAGGCGTCGTAGACGAAGAATTGGTCAGCCATCATTTCGAATTGTTTGTTACCGCCCACGCGAAGATACGGAGCCCTCATTCCGATAATAGAACCGTCGGTGATGTTTGCGAAACGTTCTATGATGAGTCTAGCTCCAGCCATCTCTGCCAGCCAGTCGTCGTAGGTTCCCTGGGTCCAGTATTGTGGGTCGTCTTTGTGGGTCAAAGAGAACACCGCGATTTCGTGACCACGACGGTGAAGGTCTTGAACGGCGGAGTAATTTGTGTATTTGTGAGAGACGAAGAAAGTGCCTCTGATCTGGCATCCGTTAGGGTTCTGACGTTGGCCATTGAAGATCTCTTCGTACAAGTCGATGTTATCTACGTTCACGGCTCCGTTGAAAGTGATCGTGATCATTTGGGGTACCTGGGACGGCTCGATGTTTCCGGGGATCCTGGTTCCATCGGCGGAACAATAGCAGTCGGGGAGCACGCATTGCGTTGGATCGCAGTCTGGCGCGCGATTTGGATCGGTTTCCACAGCTGCGGGGGAAGATGTGGCGAAGGTTAATAAACGATCATCGAGGAATTTTGAAGCTAACGCGAGTCTTAAGACTCTCGAGAGAGAGGACGTACGTCTCTGATGTTCAACTTTCATAGAAAAATGAAAACTACGCGTAGTATTGATACATTGTTGGTCAACGACGAGCGTATGTGATTTGTACACACATCAATTTGCATAATTATCAAAGTATAAAATTATGTGTAAAACAAGTATAACATTGTTCATTGTAGTAAACGTACTGCGTTAAAGTTCAACTATATCATCTTTTCTCACGAGATCGTTAAAGCGATATTAAGAAAACGGAAATTCGAATTTAAAGGATCGACGTTCAAATTTTTCACTGTAACGTATCGACAGATTTTCCTCGCATCGATGCTGAAAGTCATCGATTGCTATACCTCGCTATCCGCACTTGTGACCAAAAGAAGCGCGGATTGCGATCGCGAATCGATTAAATCGACACTTACTGCACGCGTTCTCGTCGGATTCGTCCTTGCAGTCGGGTTTACCGTTGCAGAAGAGCTCCTTGTCCACGCACTCGCCGTTACCGCACGACAATTTCCCTTCGGGGCAGACTGGTTCGTCGGTCCTCAGGATGGGCAACACCTTACGCGGCTCTGCAAACGTAATCCTCGTTAACGGGCCGACTTGTCGGCTTATACGCGACAACCAATCGCTACTACGGGACCATTGGCGTTCACCATAGCTGTAACTTCTACTTTTACTTTTGCCCAATTTATGTACAAAAGATCGTGGCACGCTCACCAGTGGCGCAGGAACCTGTGACACTACTTGGAGAAATATATTCCCGAAGAAATCGATTAACCCTCTATCGATGGAAATAATAGGTGTCGTAGTTAAAACTACTTACGGGATGGGATACTATAATATTAGAATAATCGATTTATTTTCTGCATGGAAAATCTTTGGTAGGGTTAAAGGTTGTTACTGTGCGGGATTAATTGTGACCCAAAGCTACGGTACCTCGCCAGCTTGGATATTAAGTATCGGACTAATTACATCTTGTACGTCCAGTTACGGTTTCCTGCCAGTGTAATCTGGTATCTATGTACATGTGGACTTTACGTACAGACGTGGACAGCTTTCTTAACACCCTCGTGATTGTCTTCGATCGTGAATGTAACGAAATTAACTTTGGAATACTATAGCGAGATTCCATGTTTCTTACTCGTTTCTGTTTGTTCGCGTTATTTATTCGTCGTTATTCTGGCTATTTGTAAAGGATATACAACGATGTGCTGTTATTCACGGCACAGGTTAAATCACGAAGGTATCAAGCAATTTATCAGAGGATTTGGTTTGGCCTTGCGTTAACAGTTCCTACGCCACTGCGTTCAACCGGCCTTTTCGTTAGCCTCTCTTCATTTCCTTTTCGTTCGAGGAATTTCCCTCTGATTTCTAGTCGTCTCGCGACTGGAAAAGCGTAGCAGAACCGACGTGATGGGCGTGACGAAGGAAACGAATTAGAAAATTTAATAAAAGAAAATCCTCGTGAATCGGTCTTGAAGATCTTCTGAAAAGAATCGCAGATTTCTCCGGCGAATTCTTTGCTCGAGAAACCTTCAAGATCGTTGGGAATACGACGGAACGAAAGACACGAAATGGCGACAGCCGGAGTGTTGGAGAGACGAAACATCGACGAGCTAACGTTGCCCATCACGAGAAGAGTTCACGTCGAGAGTATCGTTTGTATCGTTGGCTCGCAGCGATTCGCACGTAGCTAATTCCATGATTTATTACGAATAAAGACACCGACTTACGAAAGTATCCGAATATTTATAAAAACTTCTCCTGAATATATCATGTACACTATACGAAATATTCTGTATAATATACGTAATATGTTCATAAATATTTTCTATGCTAAATCTTCGAATACTTTCGCGAGTCGCTGTAAATAAAATGAGAAGAAATATGGATACACACACACACGCAGGCACTGTTGAGATAATAATGAGAGAGAATAGAGATACGTGGTGAAGAGATGGACTGTTGCGAAAGGCGAAAACAGGCAGCGGAGAAATAAAAAGTGAGACGGTGCCTCGACGTGCCACGCGTCGAGAGAACGAGCGCGAGAAAAGAGAATTGCAAGTGGACCAATACACGCGTAGATATGCACATACAGGCGCGTGTATAAACAGGTACACGCGTACACATGGCGAGCAGAGAGAAAAAAAAAATAGACGGAGAGCACACGAGACTGGTCCGATTTAATTTCATTCGCGGCACTGCGCTTTCAACTCGTAATGCAGTTTGCTGGAAACATAAAAGAAACAAGATAATGTTCGCGGTTGAATTATTAACTCTGTAATTCTTCTCTTTTACCTTCTACGCCTTTTTCGTTTCAGTTATTCTAATTAGAGGTAATATTTCTTTACCGAGCTTTTTAGTTCGCTTGAAATTACGAGTTTATTAAAAATCGGTCATTTTTTAATAGTTTCTGACGCAACAAGGATATATTGTTACGATCATTGACGCTCGAAAGGCAGAACACAGGAACGAGGTTGTACCGTGTATTAAAATCAATCGGCTGTAAAGTAAATAGATCGATAATTCACGGTACGTACGACGAATACAAATTTTCAATATACATAAAGTTCTCGAATATTATAGAGCTGTCTGGTAGCGATAAACTTTCTAAATATTTTTACGGTACGGTTCCAATCTAGACAGATCCAAACATTGGAAACGAGAATTGTCTAAGAAAAAGCAAACGTCATAAACGCTTGTAGATTTTCTAGTAGATACAATCTACAAAATTCTCCTCGTAAATTAAGCTTAACACCGTGCAAAGTGAATCGATCTGTCAAATTCTGATCGCAAATAAAACTTAACGCCGTTTGAAGCGCGAACGATTCGATGATCGAACCAAGCGCCATTTGCATTTCCTTGAAAATGAGCAATCGCCCGTTTCTTTTCTCGCGCGAAACCAAATCGGAGCAAACGGGTCTCGCGTGAGACGCGCGCTTCGAAACGGAAGCGGAGGAATTCGACTCGATTGCGACGACAACGAGTGCGCGAAATAAAAAAAAAAAATTGGCTGCAGCGCGAGAACAGAGGAAGATAGAGATCGGCAGCTGGAAAACGCTGCGTTCGCAACGGGGTAAGATGAGATTAATCCGGTGAGAGAGAGAAAGAGGGAAGGAGAGAATTAATATGATCGATCGCTCGAATACTTCGCACAGGTTTCGAGCGGTAAAAGCGAACGAGTCGACTAAATAACAAGGAGCCGTTCTAAGGAGGCCAGATCGTCGAAGCGAAACCGATCTGGATGTGGACAGACAGAGCAAGAGAGACAGAGACAGAATATAACGGGAGAAAGAAAGAGAAAAAGAGAAAGAGTGATATATGCGTATGTATAGCGAGACAGATAGACGAGAGACAGAAAGGGGGGGAGGGGGAGATGGAGAGAGAAAATAGGAGCGAGATCAGCGATTGAGAACGTGCTACCTCGTACCTGGAGCGATCGCGAAGAGAAAGAATCGTGCGTCTGTCGATGTGTGAGTATGTAGTATGTATATATGGTGTCGATATGTACAGGTGCAACAGCGTGTGAGCGTGAATTCTATAAAGCTGAAAAGTCATTGCGTGCCGAGGATCGTTTTCGGGAGATCGATATACGCGACGTATCGAAGCACGGAATAACTCTATTTTCACGTTGAATTTAGAATTAATGGTCGACACGAACGGCGAATCTTTGAATATTTTTCTTTCGGTATCTTTTACGCGATTGGATCCAGATATGCCAGATATTTTGGAAAATTTGATCGTCGAACGAGCGTAACGATCTTCCTTTTTGTTGGATCGTTTAATTTTGAAATTCGAACGATATCGATGGCACGGAATGTCTTAATGAATAAATTTAAACAGTTTAGAAAGCAACTAGATCAGAATCGGCGAGATGGATGAAGCTTGTTATATTCGCGGTGTTAGCGATGCGACGTGAATCGAGAAAATTGCGTGAATCGATGAGGAAGAGAGCATCGATGAGCTGGAAACTGGGTTAGATCGCGCTCGAGGCACGAGCTTCTCGTCTCCCGAGTTGCACTTTCGCTCAAAATCGAAACCAGTCTCTGGGCCGCGAATCGAAAGTGGCCGGACTGGAGATTACAACGTCTCGAAAGTGGTCTCGCATGTAATGGTCGTGTATTTTCACTGCGGCGAACGTATCGAACGTTCGCGCTTGTGCCGTTCGCGTAACTACGAGATACCGTGACGAGGTGGAAAAATTTCAGCAAACTTGCGAATGAATCGCTTTTGCGTGACTTTAGAAAGTATAGAAAACTCGATTTCATTGAGCGTTTAAGCTTCAGGTATTTCCGTTCCAACTTTATATGCACTTCGATATTGTATCATTAGAATTTCGTTTAGTTTGCGAAAGAATATTCGTTCTTGGTTAGTCCAGTCTTTTCTCATTTTAATCCGAGATTTACATGCTTGTTTGAGAATCAACGAAACATTGATATTAAAAGAAAAAAATTAATTCTTAATTCGTTGATAAAATTCGACAGCGCGAACTCGATGGTAAGAAAGTAAAATTTTCAAGAAATAGAACGATACGCAGAGAGTTAATGAAATGATGCGAAGGACGACGTTGATCGTTTGTCTTCGTTTCTGTTTCTTTTCTTTTCTTTTTATTCTTTCGGAGACGAGAAGGATCGTGGATGAATCTCAAACGTGCGCGAGAATAATCGTGCGTTAGTACTACCTTACGAATGGTGCGGGCTACGTTGCGAATCTACGAAGGAACCGGCCTTCTCCGTATCTTATGAAACATTTTTCATCGTCCTTAATAGAAGGAGGAAAGAAAAATCTTCTCAAAATGGTGTTCTTTCCAAGGGAAGTGCGTTTAACCGACCTATCCCTACTTTTCTGTTTCTCGATTACATAGAAAATTAATCGATGGGAAAAAGAAGCGTAAATTACAACCGTCGAACAAATTATAAACAAATTATAAACGCATTCCCCGAGGGACAGATACACCGGAAACGGAGACAGGTACGTCGGCTCAACCTGGTCGATACATCGACTTACTCTCGAGCTTGTCACAGTTGGTGACTTTGCCCTTCCAGTCGCAGGTCTGTTTGTCCAAGTCAAAGGCCAGTCCACTGGGACACGTGATTTGCTTCAGGCCGGATTTCGTGCACCTGTTCGTGTCGGACAGAAAGCAAATCGCTCAGTTAAACTTAGCAATCAAAAGGAATCGCTTACTCTCGAGTTGGTCACAGTTCTTCACGTTCGTTTTCCAGTCGCACGTTTGACGCTCGATGTCGAATGCCAGACCTGTTGGGCATCGTACGGTCGCCAATCTGGTCACTCCAATCTCGCTCGCTTTGTCGCATCTGCGATTCAAGTTTAACTCTTTGCAATTTAAAAAATATTTAAAACCCTGCTAAAAAATCCCTCGCTGTTATTCTTTTTATCGATGCTATTATTTTTGCCGAGTATTCGTCACATCGAATGGGAATATATTTAGTCACGTGTAACGAGCTGTAATCCTCTTACAGTTTATAGTATCTGATATACGATGTACAGTTGATCGTAAAATTATCTGGCTATGGTAGAAATCCAAATAGATTGTACTGAACATTACGAAACAGTAAAAAAGAAAGTCTAAAATAGATCTATTTTTAACGAATGTCTGTCATCGATCGTGAACGAAATACAAAAGATTCAATGGGCTGCATACTGACTGACGCCCACTGTACCTGCTACGCGTAGAATCTAGTGCTATTTTGTCAATAAACGAACCCACGCAAAAGTCGATAAAAACGGAAATAAAAACAGATTCACGAGGCTCGCGATGGAATTCTCGCTAGAACCAAGCGAATAAATCTTTCCTAAAGAATTCTATAAAAAAAAGGTAGTAATATAATCCGTATAAAAGGACGAACGAACATAAAAGAATCAAAATAACGTTTTACGATTCGCAAAAACTCGTCGAATTCTTGCAGGATACGCGACGTTCCGCGACAGGATCTTGCGTTCTTGTTCTGAGAATATTTTTGCCCGTGTGTCCTTGACGATGAAATAGTTTATCCGTTCGAATGAGTCAGGATACACCGTCTGTCGTCATCGGCTGGAAGGCGAGTCCTGTATCTGGTATCAGGCTCGCCTTGAACCTTCCGACGCGGAATTCGATCGCGAAGGAACCCAAGACAGGAATTCGCCGTCCGATCCTCCATAATCGATCTTTCTCGTAAATATCGCTTCTACCGTTAACTTCACTGACCTTCGGTGTTACTTACGCGCTGCAGAATCGACATTACGAAGGATCGTGACGTGTTCTTTTTATTCGAAATGTTTCTCTCCGATTTGAAAGACGACGATTTAAAAATAAGAATTAGGTACGACGATTTGATGGAAATTTACCTCACGACGTCACGGCAGTCTCCTTCGACGTTCAACCGGAAGTATTCGTCTCCTGGCCTGTCCTGGCATAATTCCTCGGCATTTGCGTCAATTCCATCAGCCCCTTCCTCGTCTTGCGCTCTGACCTGCGTTCCTGGAAATTAAAAAACGCTGTTAAACGATCAAGAAATCCTTTAATGAATATATATATATATATATATATATAGCTTTCGTTTAAAAGTAAAAGTGGGAATTTACACGTTCTTAGCAATTCTAGAAAGAAGAAAACTGAAATCCGTCGCTTTAACGGATTCGCTACTTCTGGTGTTTAAGTAGAATCGTAAAACTTGCTTTCAGCGTTTCTGATCTCGAATAAAAGCGATCTTCGAAAGCAAAGAGATACCACGCCTCGTTCTCCGGCTTTGACCACTAACAATTACGTACTTTCTATCATCGATTACATAAACGTTTCTCGATCCACGAGCACAATCTCTAACGTGACTTCGCAACATCGCTCCTTCCTTTCTTCGTCCCATTAAAGAATCTAACGATAAGTTAGATTAGACACGATTAAGTGCAAGTTCCTAGTTTTCCTTCTTTTGTAAAAGCGTTGGCAAGTTAAAAAATACTTAATTTACTTTTCGCTCGTGTTTCCTCTTTCCTTCTTTTTCTCGTCGATCTTGATAGACGGAAACACGTAAACGGAACGTGAAAATAATCTCGTCTCTCGATCGGAAATATCCGAATCTTAATGGACACCGTCTAGGGAGCACGCACCTACTGCTTGTTATTTTCACGGACCTCCGCAATTAAATTGGAAGAATAAAAGAAGGAAACGTCACCGACAGAGCGGTTCGCGTGACATTTGAGTAAGAAGGGCATAGATCGGTATTGCGAGGATCGTATAAGGAAAATGTCGCGATCGTTGGAAGCCACGATCTCTAGAGATCGTAAACCGAATACGACGGGGTCGGTGAACCCCCGTAGAAGTAGAAAGTCTTGGAAATGTCAGGGCAACGAGACACGAGTGGGGAGAGAAGCGACAGTGGTTCTCTAAAGTAGGTTCTGGCTGTCTCTCCCTCTACCCCTCTTGCCATAATCGAGCATCCTTGTTCGAACAAGTCTCGAACGTGCCTTCTTCTTCATCCACGACCACGAATCGTGATCCGTAATCGTGATCAACGCCACTTCCGGACAACTTGTCTTTGTTAAAACTTTTGCATCGGTCGAAATGGTCTTACGAATCTCATCTTATCAACGAGACGATAAGAGAATTATTTCTTGAAGTGTACGAATTTTATTTTATCGTCGAGAAGTTTACTTTTCGAATAGTCGTCTTTTGGGAATAATATCGAAATTGTTTCGAATGTTTCAAGTTTGTTAGGATCGAAGAGTTTCGATTTTGTATTGAAAAAAGATCTTTCGATCGTCAGTTTGGCATTAACCAGTAGAGGTGTCGCGATCGAATTGACGTAGCTGTACTTGAAGGAGCCGTTTGACATGTCTTGTCGCGGCTTCGATCGTTGAAGTCACCAGAACGTTCATGGCGCCGAAGAACCTATCGATCTCGAGTCGTCTATTGTGAAACTATATTGTGAAACTATCGCGACGTATTTCAATTAATTACGTTTAAATCTCTTTTAATAAATAGAACGTTTTAATCAATGGGGATACTTATAAAAATTAAACAATTTTCCGTCCATCGGGGAAAATTAGAAGAACGCGAAAGTCGTCTATCTTAAAATTACAATAGAAATTTTGCATTGAAATTGAAGCGTAGCACGGATTGTATATTATTGGGAAGAACGAAGGAACGATAACGTTAAACTACGAGGGATCCTCGAACGGAAAGTTCTCGTGGAAACTCGTTTCGTCCGAAGGAAATTCTGTAAACGTCGAAAGCAACTTTCACCTGTAACAGGCATTCGAAGAATCGGTGCCTAGAAGGCCAGGTGTTTCTCTTTGACGAGAAATCGTGTTTATCATCAAAGATTCTCCATCTTCCGATCAAACTTTCACCCTAAACACGACGTTTCCAACGTTACCGAATCTTCTGCTCTACTAAAACTCTTTAACGAACAAATCAATTATTTAAAATCCGGCATCGTCCAATCTCAACTGCCATCAAACTTCTATGAACTCTTCGGAATTTAATCCTCCAACTCCTAACACTTCCAACTTCCATCTAAATTCAAACTTTAAGATACTTTTTCGAATCTTAATCCAAAGCTTAAACGTTCTTTGAATCTTTGAATTCTTTGAATCGAACTTTCTAAAAATATCGAGAAACCAATTTGTTGCGATGTTCGATACAGATGAATAGAACAGGGGCAAACGGAAATAAGGAAGACGTAGCAACAGTGTGTACTCACCGGCAAACAGAAAGAGTGATCCAAGAAGGAACAGGAACTTTGGCGACATCGTGGCCGCTGCCGCCGTCGTCGTCGTCGCCGTCATCGTCGTTGTCAGGACAAAGAGCGTCTGGACAAGCCGCGCCCTCTCGCCCCTCTATATGTGCACCACCACTCCTTCCTCTTCGTCGAAGGACTTTCACCATCCGGATGGTGCTGCCACCTTCCCTACGTCGTAAAATAGACGGAGAACAAGGGGTTCCATTCCTTCCGTCTGTTCGTGGAGAACGAGAGGGGACCATGGCATTCCACTTCGTCTCGATCTTCCTTGTCTCGCGCCATCCAATCAGAGACTACTACTTGCGGTTTTTCACGAGAGATCGAGAGGAAGAAGATGAGCGATCGTTTTCGAGTTTGTTCGACGCGATTGGTTATTCTCGTGGCCCGAATTTGCCTGGTTTGGTCTACTTTCATCGATATTTAGTTTTCTAACCATTGTTTCCACCTTTCTTTAAATGGAGAGTTCTTTGGAGAGGAGAGGCATGTACATGGGGCCATTCGTGTCTTGAATTTCTATTACTTTGGAAAAAGAAAGATCGGGAATAATGGTAAAATCTTCAGTCTTTCGAGGAGAATGCAATTCGCAATGATCGTTAAAATTTATGCGTTTGCGGGAAACATACCGAGTAACGCGTATAACACGTTAAAATAATTTATGGAACTTACGAATAACTTATGAAAAATTTGCAAGTGAAATATCCTACTCTCGTTTAAAATACAGTATTCGTTATAATATTTAGTGAAAGAAATCTCTATTCTGTTCCTTTAATTCTTGTGTCCAAAATCACACGAATTTAATTACTAATTACGATCGAATTGCTAATTTTTGAACAGGTGGATCAAATTTAATGGCAAAAATATAGTTCGTTTGGGTCTGCAGTGTATTCAAGGTCCGCGTTACAAGGTCCGCGTAGAAGTGAAAACGCGCTTTACGCATCGTTTTACGGCCTCCACGAAAATATCGGCTGACAGCGACAGCTCTAAAAGGGGGCGACGAAAAATGGCTCGCGCTCGTAAAACTCACGATGAAAGTATCGTTCACGTGGCCGAGTAACTTTCCACGAAAAATGCCCTGTATGTCATGTTCGTCGACACGACACAAACCTTGAACCTCTCGGCTTTTAGCGTAAAATTCGGCAAGATACGTCCCAACGAATTTTGTACCGTATTTTCGACAAAATAACGAAAAAGAATTCGTCGTTCCTCTTAATTCCTCTAAAACCAAAGCGAAGCTTTAGAAAATCACGAAACATCGTACCACGGAAGCACCTATGAAAAACTCGAATTACTTTTAAAACACGCCATTATGGAATCGCCGATTCTCCCGCAACGTAAGCCACGTATACGTCTC
Source organism: Bombus vosnesenskii (assembly GCF_011952255.1). Lineage (NCBI taxonomy): Eukaryota > Metazoa > Arthropoda > Insecta > Hymenoptera > Apidae > Bombus > Bombus vosnesenskii. Next base: position 1,005,363 of record NW_022883012.1, read on the forward strand.
CCTCATAAGGCAGAATTTTGGAGGGATTCTTTGTTTCTCCGCTTCTACTTCATTTGCTTCTACCGGTATCTCGCACGGCTGCCTGAATTATTTACGCGGTCTTAACGTTGCTTGCCAAATAATTCTCGTCTCTCGTCCTTCCACCCCTTTGCCCAACTACCACCGGCTGCTGCATTCTCTCCCTATCGTTGTTAGCGTGGCACGTTTGCGCAACACGTTTATTTATTCCTGAGCTAAGCGAGGATACACCGGGTGGTCAATAAATTTGCAGTTTGCGCGGTAAAAGGTTATCGACGTCCCCGGCGAAATTACTTCGCGGGACGCGCTATTGCGTTAGAGCCACGCTGCATACCGCAAACCACGGCACAATCGCATTGATTCCATTTTATCGATAAAAATTATTTTCATGTACGCCGTTTGTCCGCCAGTCGCTCGTACGCGATATAATTCTATATAATGCAACGGATTGATTTGAAATATCGTTGTCATATCTTAGACAGCAATAATTGCAAAGTATCTCTTATCTTGTATCCGCTGTTTATTCATCTAGTGTCTGCTGTTTATTTTGTCTAAACGTGGTCGTTTGAAACGTTGCAATTTTTTCGAAAGCAGGTAAATGTAATTAGCGATATAATTATAATATCGGATAGTTGGATAAGTTCGATCGGCACGAAGCTTATTGAAATTAAAACGAAAGGTATATAGAAAGATATATCTGTATATAATGCAAGAAAAAGCTGCAGACTTATATTTAGATGTTCTACTAAAATATTATTCAAATCCACAAAAGTATACCATTATCTGGAAAATTTCTATAAAAAGATCTGTGACACTGCTATACAAGATTACCAATTGGTCAATTCGAATATTCTAGTAATTCTAACGTTAATTATCACTTTTTACACAAAGGTAGAAGGTGTTCTAATATGTTCGTGAACGAGAATGTACGAGATTCCGCGAAATCGGCGGTAGGGAAACGCGCGAGATAAATTCGTGACGTGGTCTGTTCTCAATAACCAATATCTACGAAACAAAGGATTTGCGTAGACCAAACGTCCTTCTTGACATCGAGATCGATCGAGACCCGTGTTCCCATCGGGTATCCCTTGCTTCGCCTTTATCTCGACACGTTCCTTCGACGAACGTCGAATAACGTAGCCGAAGAGGATTTAGAGAAGTATTTGTTCGCCAGTCGGGATCAATAAATCCCGAGATAACGCGAACTTGTTGCAGATAACGTTTAATAACGCATACGATCGTGTGTTTCAGTCATTCGTTAGGACACGTCGAATAAATCCTAAATTCCTAGCCTCGCTTTGAAATATATCGAACAATCGAAGCCACGAATTCCAAAGCGGTTCAAATTCACCGACGAATGGTTCGAGAAAGTTAGTTTCTTTTGTCTATCTTTTTTAATACGTTATTTATCTTGTTAATTTTTTCCGCGAATATTCTTTGTACGTACGTACATACGTACGTCTTCGCAGTGGTTTTTTTTTGTAAAAAGGTTCGTAAAGCTGTAAACTCGTGCCGTTTCGGGTATCATCGAGTAATTTATTCTATTTTTTTTAGTCAGTTCGTGTGGAGAATGATATCTAATAAGAGGAATATTTGTCAAATTTAATTACTTTCTCGAGACAGTCGCGACTTACGACGTCTTGGACTTGGTGGCTTAGATTGGTCGATGAAGGAAAAGAGCGAAGAAATTGAGAAACCGAGATTACTTAGGATAACGTCGATATATCTCGATGTGCAAAAAGGAAAACAATGAGATTCGAATCAGAGGAACGGTGTTTCGCATTAAGAATGTTGTAAGTCGTTTCTAATTGCAATTAACAAATCTTGGCTCACTGGTGAACTTCTAAATAGGCCAAAAGAACACAGTGGCGTCGTTAGAAATAACGTACGTATGGAAAGAATCTTGATGTAGACACGATGATGACGATGAATTGCACAAAAATCCTCCATTACCGTCAGATTTCTTCTTTGTACGCTTTTTTCGTGCTCTTTTTTTGCGAGTCTGGACCAATCGAAGATTACACACCGTGGCTTTTCGTTAGAACGAAATTTCTGGGGTCGTTCGAATGGAAAGGAGGATCGATGAAGCAACCGAGTGGTCGCGGAGGAAGAGATATTCAGCTACGGTCCGGAAAGTTGCGTCCGTAATACGCGAAACGTTTCGCAGACTGGCATATAGCACGAATGTTAATGATGAAACATGATATGCTAATCGATGAGAAACATCATCGTCGGATCCGAGGCAACTGAGCGAAAACGGAGCCAGTGCTGCTGGTGGAAGAGATAGAGCTAGGTTGTAAATTCAAGCGTTGAACGACGATATGGATCGATCTAACTTTAAAGCAGAGCCACGTGCGTTTTAGATGTAGAAATACTTCGAATTTCAGGCTGCAAAAAATACGTAATTTTTTCACTCCACTTTGTGTTTCCATCGAATATCCGCACGAGGTTAGATCGCTTGAATTCAAGCAACCTAAGTAATCCGAACGAGGCTTAAAATTGAAAGTATAAATCGAAGAACACGAGAAAATTCATCTGGAATGTATACAACATTTTATTAAGGACCTTTCGATATATCACCAATGGAATTTCATATTAATGAAAGTGGTACGCGAATGCAATAAACTCAGGCGAAGGAAGAGAGAGAGAGAGAGAGAGATTTACATCATCTTCGGCTATAAGATGAAATGTATTAATCTTCGACTTCGTTTTTCTTGACAAACGAGCGGAACGTTCGAGTAGCTCGTAATGCACGCGTTCACGTGAACACGTGTCTCGTGATTAACGACTAGGAAGTAGCTATTTCCTTATTTAATCTGGCAACGGCCCTGAAGTTTCGTGGGATCGATAGAAACGCGACCGATAGAAATCAGCTATGTGAAACCGTGAATCACCAGGTCTTTGTGCTCCTGCGAACTTAATCACACAAGCGTCTTTTATTTTATCCTTTCTTGGCGTTAGTTTCGTTTCGATCATCGGTTTCATAATTTTTATTCTAAAGACATTCCTCCAATAAGCGGATGCATGCCGTTTTACAAAAACTACGAAATTTCTTAATAACAAAATGTCAGACTTTCGGTGATTAAAAATTTCTCGGGTATTGCGTATCTAATTTTTAAGTCGTGAACAATTTTTATACTAAAAGAAAAGCCTTCTAAATACGTAACAAACGTTCAGCCGAAGAGATTCGTACAAATAGCAATCTTTTCCCAGTTATTAAGAAATGTCCGGCTGTCAGAAATAATTTCTCAAACTATTAAAAAAGATTCTTAATCGTCCCTTACCAGATTTTTTTACTATGAAAAAAATCTTCTAATTACGTAATAAATTCGCAACCGCTAAAGATATCTTCGCTCGAATCTAACAGCTTAAACTAGCAACCAGAAGATAAATGGTTTTTCGTTTCTACTTCGTTTCACGGCAAGTTACAAATTATTACAAATTGCAAGGCTTACGGTAGATAGCGATTGCTGTTCCCCAACAGCGTTATCCACGGCATTTCTAAACGCGTTCTAAGCTCCGAGTCCTTGACGAGATGCACACGCTGGGATGCCAACGGGGGCACACGTTCACCCGTACAATGAATACAGGGAGTCTGGGAAAACCAGTTTTCGTAGTTCACGATCCTATGCACGCCGTCTCTTTATTTTCTTCTCCTTTTTATCCTCCTGTATTTTTTCTTTTCCTATTTTCTCCAGTCTTTTCCCACTAACCTATGCAGTTGCAAAAATAATGGTCGAGAAAGTGTTGCTTGGAACCTTGATCCTTCGGCTACTCGCTTGACTTTTCATCTTCGATGTTTGATTCGCCTTTTTCACTTTTCTGTCTGACAACTGTCAGTCGTTGATTGATCAATTGTTGTTTGTCGGTGGATAAGCTCGTGGTTCTGTACGATGATGATTTATAGAATTAAAGTTTTGTTATGCGTTACTTTCAATCTTTCACGAAGACGTTGGAAAGGAATAAAAAGAAACATTCTTCGCGATCATTTATCTCTCCACTTTCTTTTTTTCATTTCTTTGATCCTTTCACCCATCAACCCTTATCTCTTAACTACAAATGTCCACGCTATTCCTATTATCGCAGAAGTACAATCTCTAGGGTTATTTCGTGATTTTATTTATCGAACGATCGTGTTGGAAAAAATTAGGGAAACGTTTCTTTATGATCGAAGATACCCCAACGCCGAGTAGTTTTTAAAATGTTCTAGTACATTATGCTAATGAAATAAATTTTCAGATAAATTTTAGACACGAGTGGCTTACAGTTTTGAGTTATTGCTTCAAACGACAGCATTGCTGCCAGAATTTCTTGACATAGATATCCAAATGGGTTATTTAGAACATCGACCAACTGTCAACTATATTAAAATGGTTATCTTTGTAAATATAATAACATATCGATAAATTCAATATACCAGTGATTCTAATGAACCGACAAACAAGCTAATTTTAGAAGGCTCGTTTCGCAGAGACTAATCACGATCGATCGAGGGGAAAACGTATGAAATAAGTTTTATACGCGAGAATCGAACGCTGAAGGTTATTCGGTTACGTAATCGAATAGCACAGTGACCCACAGACCTTTTTCTCTTGCTCTTTTCTTCTTCCTTCATGCTTTCTACAATCGCAACCTCTCCTTGAACCATCCTCGTGCCTTCTGGAGATCGTCGCCGGCTCGAGGAACGCGCAGCTGACTTCGATTAGCGTGCACATCCCTGGATCATCGATCCATCCGCATCAAACTGTGTCGTTTAACGCTATCTTGAATGGTTTTGAACAAGCAATCGTTCAGAGTCGAGATTCTTATCGAACATTTTTTCTACGCAAGAAAAAGCTGCTTACCTTCTTTCTTCGATGATCCATAGAACCTTTAACAATGGAGACAAGTTATAAATCACGATGAGTAGACTTCATCGATGATAGGTCGTGTTTTGATGACTTGGAAGTTTCCTTTGTACGAGCTCCGAGGGAATATTAAAATAGATACTTTTTTTTCTAAATATCGCTGATTTCAAAGCTTCTTTCCTCTGAGCTTCAGGAAAGTTGAAAATTAATTTTATTTAATCGTGGAAATTGCTATTGAAAATTTCGATTTTAGTTTGATGAAATATTTTATCGTGCATTATGAGACTTGTCTTTGACTTGTTTCGAAGCTTTGAATATTCGAAGCTCGAGAGAGAAGGAACAAATAAAAGCAGAAATCGAATTGCGTGAATCGTTGAACTTTCTCCCAAAGAAATATTCGTCGCTGTAAACACCACGTTCGTTTTAAAGCAGCGATTCTTCTCTTTCGTTCAAATAGAAAGCGCGTCGAATTTTGATTTATAGATGACCCCCTGAATATTTATAGGATCATTCGAACGCAACCTCTGCTTGAAACAATTCCGAAACCGTCCAAAACTTCCTCAAACTTTATTACTCTCTGCTATTCCATCAATTTCTCTCAAATTTTCACATTCACCTAAAAATTATTCGTAATAATAGCTTCACGCTGTAACAAAAAGGGGGACGAAATGAAAATAAAATAAAACAATTGAATTATTTCAGCGAAAGTATTTCAATATTTTCATTTACGCGTGTCATTCGTTTCAATGATACTTCCTTTTAATTCCAATCGCAATTACTTCGCAGTGTTGTCTGACAGGAAAATATGACAAAGTAAAAATATCATTGTCCATTCATTTCGAGTAGTATCCTTTCTTAACATCGACAGTCACTTCGTATCCTTATCGAAGAAAAATAGAATGAAATACAATATGTACTCCAGTATTTCCATTTGAAAATTTTCTAACTGCGTAAAGATGAAAAGCGGTACGCTGTTGTCGCGTAGGAGACACAAGAAATCGCGAAAATGACAGATCACCGGTGATCTCCTCGCGTCGCAGTTCGAACGTTTCACGATTAAGCTGAAGAAATTGAACTTTATATATGGTAATAGAATTTATTATGCGAATCCAACTGAGTGACGGTTCAAAGCGTTACAGCAGAAAAAGACGTCGAGCGCTAATTTGCGAGGGTTTTTATACTGAGCTTTTAGTCCTTCTGCAGGAGTTATCATCGGGTGTACATCAGAGGCGGCTATTCCGTCAGTATCTGGTTATTGTTCGATAGCTGTGGCACGCAGGATGTTTGGTCTATCCTATTACCGTTTCCGAGCGTGTAGTCTTCTTAAGCGTGCGACACTGTGATGCTTGATTAAAATTGCTATTTGCAAGTTCAAAGCATCTTAGGAAACTAAAGTTTGATTATTTTTTTTAGAGAGAGAGAAAAATGGTATGGACAGTTGCAAAGGCTTTCTTTTTGTCGTGGCTTGGTCGCGAATGGGAAAGTCGAGTCAACCGAGCCGGTGGCACAGGGTGCGCAAAAGAAGAGAAGCGCGAGGAGAAGGCAAAGTTTCGAAATACGAGATGCGCATAATTATACGCGCCTACTTAGCTGCATCGGGAATGCAACGTAGTCCTCCGTTTTTCTGGCACGCCCCGTGTCTACCTTTCGATCGGCCTTTGTCCGTCCCTGCTGCGACTCCCATTTATGGCTTATGAACCTTATAATCCGCCTCGTCCCCTCGTAATTCAACGCCCTCCTAACTGTTGTTTCATCCAACGATGTGACGCAAAATTCGCGTCAAGTCACTGTAATTGCCTCGATCGAACTCGTGACGAATGGTAAATCACGGATAAAATGTCTTTTCGAAAGGAAATTTCAAAGTTAGCTGCAGGTTGCCGAAGTTTCGAATTCGACTGCAGGTTCAAGCAGAATTTTAAACCCGCTACGCTCTTCCAATTTTTATATTCCGATTTCATTCTTGATTCAACGAAGGAAAAGATTCAGCGTATTCTAGTAACGTGTTTTCTCTTAAGAAAAATAACAGCGCTAATGTAACTGCTAGATGTTTTATATAACACGCGTAATATGGGCATAAAAGTGTACGGTAACTGTTCAAACACATACTTTCGCGAGCCAATGCACGATTTGCTATACCATAATAAATTTTTGCTTCGAGATATTCATCGCAACACACATACAAGAAGTGGGCATTGAAATCAATATGATTATGAAAAACGATTGCCTAATTAATTTCAGCAACGTACCTGCTTGCCTTCGGTTTTAACAAGTTTCAACATTTTTCTCCTTTTCTCAAATAGAACATCCGTGATACTATATTAGAGAATACCGTGGCCAAAAATCGTATTAAGAGAGCTAAATAATGACACAAAGAGTTATAAAGGTATTCCTACGTAACACGCGACTCTTTTTCACTCCCTTAAAGGAAACGAATCGAAAGAAGAAACTTTTCGCAGAAGATACAATGTTATTTATATGGGTTAGATGATGAATCGTAGATCAAAGAAAGGAAGAGACTCGATGCCGATCACGCGCCGGAAGAAGACTGTTTCGTATGATCGACACACACCACCGACGACGTGATTTTCACCTTGACCGTGGACGGGTCATCGTCCATCGTTCCACCTTTGCTGATACTCCTGTTGTCGGGCCTCGTATTTGATGTGGGGCACTCGCCTCGATGTCGTTAACACCGATAACATCGTCCCTTTTTGCATGTGTATAAAACATTCCATTCGAGAAAGTAGGCTAATTTTGGGACTGAATTATCGAGCTAATCGATCGATCGTCGCGAGTGTTGTTTGTCGAGACGTGGAACGAAGATCCGCAGTCTACTGACAACAAATTCTCAGTTACCCCGGTTTCAGCTAAGCGTAGATTATAGAGCGGTCATCCCCGTTGGAAAGAAGAAAGGTG